>NC_056743.1:614276545-614629045 GCF_019279795.1 Protopterus annectens | reverse complement strand
ACATGCTATCTAAAGTGGAAATGCTAATTATACATTCAGTTTGATCTTTAGGAGACATGGCTGATGTTGAAGAGGGTGTTGCTTCTGAGTGCAATGTTAGGGTATTCAGGAATCCGGAGTCTTTGTTGTGCTTCTAGTTAAGGAGCATGGCCCATGCCTTTTGCAGAGGGAGTATTCAGGTTCTCAGTTTAAGTCTGAAGCCTGTACTAGTTTGGCTAGGGATTTGACGAGTGTGACAGGTGTCCCACACACTGGAGAGCAATGCCATCATCATTAGGATGATCTCCGTAGGAGGAAGAAGGATACCCTTGATCAGTGGATCAGGGAATGTAGAGCAGGGAACACCCTTCAGATGAGTACGTATAAAATACATTGGCCAGTTGTAAAAGTTATAGTTGAATATAGTCAAGACTGGTATTCATAATGGCATTGTTTTTTTTTTTTCTTTACCACAGCTGATGAAGAACGTGCTTTGAAGGTGAGGTCTCATGGAGTGCGCCTGACAAGGATGAGAGAAACATGTGGTATGTATGCATGTAAAAAGTACTGTTACTGTAGCTTTAAGAGTTAAAGATGGGCTACTTGTTATTCCATACATATGCATATAACTGAGCATGCATATCTCAACTGTAAAAGAAAGTATGCATGCCTTACTCTGTAGCACAAAGCAACCATTTCACATTCTCACAGTAAGCATGCATGTATAAAGTATAAAAATAAAGCATGCATGCATTAGTCTGTAGTCCTAAAGAAAAGTACAGGATTACAGCATTCAGTGGTTGTAGGTTCAAAGACCACAGTTCCTAAATATAGAATAGTGTTATGTTTTCATCATTATATACACAATACTGTAAGTTAATCATCGTTATAGCAAGTGATTTTCAGACCTCAATACCTCTGGCATGAATGGCCTGCTGTCAAGTGTAATCATGCATATGTGCAATATATGCACACATGAATTTATTTTAACATTTGTTTACCAGGGAAGTCTGACTTGGAACAAGCCAATTTTCAGCAGAGGCCCAGGTAGAAAAGCTTCAGACACATGTCTTTGTAATGTGGGAGGAAACTCACACAAATCCAGGGAGGACATGCAGACTCCACACAGAAGGCACCCCATCCAAAAATTGAACTGGAGAATCTCTTGCTGTGAGGTGACAATGTTAACCGCTGCAGCACTGCACTATCCAATAAATGAATGATTGCTGGCTGCAATCTGATCAGTACCATAGTGGTGTTAGTAACTGGGTAGTCTTCAAAGTAATAAAGAAATTTCTTAGGAGATGGCAGTGTTAAAAGTAAAATGTAATAGAATAAAGTGACATAATTGTAGAAAGCTTTTGTATATTAACTATGAAGTTAGTAATCTTTTCCTGTTTTTTCTCTCACCCCACCCGTTTTCTTATTCTTTTTTTATTGTTTAATTTGTTTTCATTTTCTTGTTATAATGTGTAATTTTGAATTTATTTGTTTTAATTTAGAATTTCCAATTTTGTTTGCATTTGTTACATAAATTTGTTTTATTATTGCTATTATTATGTTTAATTTTTGTTTTTCTTTATCTGTTTATTTTTTGTGTCTATTTTTTATTTTCATTTGTTATTATTTTATAATTATATGTTAATGTTTTTTTATTACTACAGCACAGCAGAGTAGGCAAGTCCCATGTGATCATCTTACTCTCACTCTTCCAGCGACAGCAGCAAGCCCCAGCACATCTGGGCTGCAGCCTGACAGCATCCCTATGCTCCCCCTGTATTACCTGAACCCTCATGTAGTTCTGCTCCAAAAGATAGGCTTGCAGTCTTGTCTAAGAGCAGTGGTGGAGGGGGTGCATTTATCACCTGGAATGAGTTGCCAGGTATGGTGCATAGGATTGTGCACTGCACAATGGACACATGTCTATTCCAGATGAGGTGCCTGCTCTATGTCCTGGTACAGAGTACCCATCAAAGATGCACACATTGGGCACTGCAGCTGCTGGCGGAGTGAGGGGACATTGGTGACAGTCCACTGGGTGAGGACTTGATTCTCACTATCACGTTTCTTGATGTCCATGAGACCTTGATTTCCCTACCCTCACCCCAACCATAGTGTTCAGCCCCCTCTTATGTCCTTCACCATCCCTGTATCTTGCATTGTATGTCCTGTCTGTCAACAATTGCTTCCTCACCTTGCCAACTTGGCTATCCCAGACATGCCTATGTCCCTTCCCCAACATTCCTCTCTCTCCAAAAAAAAAGGGCACCTGTCCCAAAAACAATCATCCCATACATAGCTCTCCATTTGACACGTGTCTATTTGACACACTTTATTCGGTCCAATTGGCTATACAACATGATTACGGTGTTGTCACCTCTGTCTCTGGAGGTATCAGGATAGCTATGGTTCTTTCCTACACCCTTTCTGCTCATTTCAGACCTCCTTTCACTTTGTTTTTTCCCCTTGCTTGCTCCCCATTTTACCACTTTCCTATCTTCCCCATTTCTTTTTTTAAAGAGTCAGTGCATGATGGTGCGAGATGTGCAGCATCACTAAGCAATGGTAAAAGGCAGTAGTATCAGTAAATGTATGCAGAATTCTCATCTACATTTGGTAAAATTAATGCTTATACCTGATTGTGAACCCAGTACCATCTGCCTCCAACAACAATGCCTTAACCCATCTGGACACCGAGTCAGTTCATTAGCAGGTGCACTTTATATAATCACTATTAACTGTCACATTTTATCTTTATTTTTTTCCTTTGTACTCCCCAGTGCTTGCTCCTTATATCATCAATGTCATAGTTTCAACATTAACTGTGTATGAAGCATCATTGCACAATAGACATTAATGTTCTATAAAATCTTAGTGTGTAATCCTCATTTATTTTTATAAAGCATGTGTGAGCCATGCTGCACATCGCACACCCTCACTAAGCAAGGCAAATAAAAATGTTATTAAATAACAGAAATGAGAATAGTAATGAATAGTATGGCTTTATTTGGAGCCAGTTCTATGAGGCCACAAAAGGAACTTATCAATGCCTGAAGTCAATTACTGCATGCAGCCAACGATTCAGCTAAGTAGCAGGTATATAAAACAGCAGTGAAGTCTGCAATTTTCTATTCAGTGTGTAAAATACACCTGCTACTAAAATGACATTGTAGTTGTTGTTGTTGTTTGTCTTTTGGCTTTTTCCCAGTTAGGGGTCACCACAGCGGAACTCCTGTCTGCTAATGATTGGAAGTAGAATTTTACAGTGCCGAGTTGCCAGCTTGATGCCCACACCTTCAACGAAGGCACGCCCAGTCACGCATGACTTTCGGAACGCCACTCGATGTACCATGTGTTAATGCACTGATCTAACCTTGTTTTGGTTCAGATGGTACTGGATTCAAAGACAGGTGTATGCAGCAGTTTCACATACTTTTAAGTGTAAATAAAAATGATAAATTTGGATACTTATGAATCTATGTCATCATTTTTGTGGAACATGATAGTGGTTTTAAATACAGGTTTGTATAATAACTCTAATTGCTTTTGCCATAGGCACGCATTGCTGTGCCATGCCCACCATTGTGCACCATTGTGCATATATTCTCTAAAGAAAAGACATGGGGAAGACAGGAAAATGGTGAAATGGGGGAAAAGAAAGTGAAAAGAGGGCAGGAATGTGCAGGAAGGGTGTAGGAAAAAACATAGCTATCCATCTCTGCAACAACAAAACATGATAATATATGAAAAATATTAGATGAATTTGGACTGTCATCTCCAGAGAGACAGGTGACCACAGTACAGTCATGTTGTATAACCAATTGGACCAAATCAAGGGTGTCATGAAGACGTGTGTGAAATGGAGAACTATGTATGGGGTGATAGTTGTTTGGAGCAGGTGCACGTTTTTCCTTTTGGTAGAGAGAGAAGAATGTTGGGGTAGGGACCTAGTATGTGTGGGTAAGGTAAGATGGGTAGGTGAAGAAGCAATGGCAGACAGACAGGACATAGAAGACAAGACACAGAGATGGTGAAGGAAGTAAGAGGTGGTGAACACCATGGCTAGGGAGGGGAGGACATCAAAAGCCCATGGATGTCAAGTTTGGAGACAGTGAGAATCAACTCCTCACCCAGTGGACTGTCATTACTGTCACCTCACTGTGCCAGTGGCTGCAGTGTTTGACATCTGTGTCTACTTGTGTTATTCAGAACAATGATGGAGAGTGTCTCCACCGGGTGTAGGCATTCACCAAATGTGTGGCACACATTCATACACACCAACCCTGGCAGTTCATCACAGGTGATAAAATCACCACCTCTGCCACTGCCCCAGGAAGGAACCACTGGCCCATGCTGTGAAGCAGAACTAATTGAGGGTCTAGGTAGTGCAGGGGCAGCAGAGGGGGGTGCTACCAGGTTGTGTCCCTGATGTGCTGGGATGTGGTGTCATAATCGGTGGAGTGGGGGCAGATGGCTGCCATGGGATAGGCCTACCCCCACTGTTCTGTGGAAACAAAGGAAAAAATTAACATAAGAGGTGGGGAGAGAGAAAAATGGGAGAACATTAGTAACATCATAAGTGACATGCAAAGCAGTGATCCAATTATTTCACTCTATTATGTTACCTTTGCTTTAAACAGTACAAACTGCAAACTTTTTTTATAATGTTTGTGAATACCCAGTTAATAACAGATGCACACTATAGTACAGATGTCAGCCAACAATCCTTGATGTGTTCATATACTGCCCATATGCAAGCTCCAATTCTACTAATTACATTTTTTAACAAGCCATTTGTGCCACTGCTAGAGAGGTCTGCAGTTACAGTGCAATAATGATGAAAACATAAAAGTACTTGTTTGTGTGGTAATTGTGATGTTTGAACCCACAACTTCTGAATACTTTCTACTACTGTAGAGTTCTGTGTTCCCACAGAGTACTGCATGCATACTTTCCTTTTACAGTTGTGAGATGTATGCTCTATTTTATAGTACTGTATTTATAGGCCTCGAATTCTTACAGCAATAAATGTGGAAAAAGTCATATGTAATAGGGGGCCAAAGTCCAAAACATAGGGATGACTCTTACATACTTACTCTTACAAAGTTATTATGGTAACAGGTTTTGTACTTGCATGGCTTTTTTGAAGGGTCTGAGGTCTGAATCTCACGTCTGACATTATTTAGTGACATCAGTCCTCAACCCTTTTGCAATTATTTGACTGAAAAACACAATTATACCTGTAACGATACAAAGACTGGACATTCTGTGGAAATCTGTAGAGTGACAGGTATTACTGCATTACATACCAACTAAGCCCAGACCTCACAACCTCTTACAGCCAAAAATGTGGACCAAGCAATAAATAATGGGGGTACACAGGCACACAAATAGCAACACATTTTACATATTCTTCTACAGATATTCTGAAAGGTATGAAATATGAGACACAAATGTCATTTTCTGACTGCAGTCCTCAATGCTTTGGCTAAGATTTGCCAGACAAACACAATTTATGAGAAACAAACCAAAATTATGAGACAACAGTCTGAACATTCTGCAAAACCCATACAGTTGAGAGGTATTAAGAACCAGTCTTTAACTTTTAATGCTACAATAACAGCACTGTTGTGATGCATACATGCCATATGCTGCTCACATCCATGCCAATCTACTTTCAAGGGCTCTTACATTCAGATCACGGTCTGCCTCAGCTGTGGAAAAAACAGAACAGAGCCGAATACCATTGTGAATACCAAGCCTGACTACATGCAGCTTTAAACTATTACATGTAATGTCTGAAAATCATACTTACACATTTGTGGGGTGTGACCAGTCTGACATCCCTCAATCCAATGGTCAAGGGTATCCCTCCCCCTCATCCTGAAGTCTTGGTAGTAGTTCCTATACTGATCACCAGTGCAGGAGATACTGGTAGCATGGGTCAAAGCCCAGGCCAGAGTATTCCATGCCTCTGTCCTTGATTGTGAGCCATGATAGTGCATGTGCAGGAGCCAAGGTCCATGTTCATTCACTAGTAATCCAACAAACACTTTGGACTCCTGGACACCCCATCTTTGAGCCCTAAATCTCAAAACCTCTCCAGAAATGCCTTCTATGTTTGTCACAGAGCAAGACCAATGCAGAATGATATTTTCCCGCCAATTGCATGTATTGAATTTATTCAGGGGATGCACTTTTTGATTTGGCAACATTAGAAAAAGTTGCATGTTGCTTACCATCATGGATACAGGGTGCAAGTGTGCAATGTGTTCACACAATGGTAAGCAATGCAGAAGTTTGGTAACTAATGCAATTTCTATGCAATTTGAGATACAGGCAATTTTGTAACTGTATTGGTCTAATGAGAAGGGCATGCCAAGCCACATACTGGGAATTTACTTGCCTGAACCATAGTACACATTATACCCACAGTTATACTTTTACTATTAACTAGACAATACATAGATTAATAAATAGTTACATAACTGACACAATATTACTGTGTCAGTCCTAAGTCATATAAATATTATATAAGCTACACTAGGTCACCTGTTATAAGTGACTATAATGTGAATTGTTATAACATTAAAATTGAATGACATACGCTGTATTCAAATCCTGGACAATATGGATGTTAGTCCTGCACTGACAGCTATTCCCCCAGAAAAGTTGGGAAATCCTTTCTCTATGTGTCAGTTCATTGCTAAATACTGCAATGTCTCAACAGTAAAACAAAGACTTTACACCTTGTACTTGAACCCATGACCATCTGGACTTCAGACCTAGACTTAACACTTGCTGCCACAGAGTACGTTACATAACATCCCCTAAGTTAGTAGTCATTGTTAAGTTCTTGTTGTTAATGGTGCTTAGAGAGTTTGCTCACTGGACAATTACATTAAAAGAAAGCCTCTGGTTTCTATTTTTGGCTGTCTGGGTCCTGTCTGTTACCAGGGTGGTCCACCTGTCCATTTTTTGGAATGCTGCTCTACACAGAAAACTGATTAGTATAGCCAAACCTGTTTGTGCTAAGCAGCGTATCCCACAAATTATATATACCCTCCATCACCCACTAAAGCAAGACAGAAGGAGGAAAAAAAAAGGAGAAAAACAGTTTGTTAATACACAGGAGGTATGTCTGCAGAGGTCTGGATTTCAAATCTCACTCCCATGAACCTTCAGAAAACAGGATAGGTGCCTTATCCATGTTTCCCACACATACAGCTTGGCAGCAAACAACTTTAGGTTATCCATCACACAAGAATCTTCCACAATGTATTTTAACTGATATCAAGCCATCGGCTGTTATTTATACATGTATTATATGAAACAGATTTGGATGTACTGCACTCAGTGATCACATGACCTGTTAGGTCTATTGCTTGGCCATTCAGCAGTTATCTGACCAGTATTTAGAGATATGCAGTGTGAAAGTCAGTCTAGTTCATTTACCTTACATTGTGTGTATATATTAATTGGGAATAGTATGATATGCAGTTGTCAGCAAATGAAGGCCAGGTTGGCTGGCACAAACAACCATGCACTCCTCTTTTGGTGGTGGGAGCAAAGGTCAATTCCTGTTATGGCACATACAAGAGTATATTGTTTTTTTAAGGGGGTGGACAAAGCTGAGGTCATGTTCTGGCATAACTTCTCTATGTAAAGATATTCCATTACAAACATATGATGCTAACTGAGGTCATGCATTGATTACCAGTGCTTTAAAAAGTTATGAATGTGTGAATCTTGCATAGCTGAAAACTGCTACTTTCTAACGGACACATGCAAGTGAAATAGCTCTCTGCTATCACATTACTTGACTTTCTCTACACATCTCCCACCTTTTACCTGCTTACTATACCATGTGATGAAATACAAGTACATTCCATAATGCTATTATGCATTACAGTACATGTTCAGGACTTACCTTGTAAATGTTGTGTCTGTACTCCACACTTTGTGACATCCCTAGGAAAAAACAGCATGGAGTCTGCATGGAAGTTTTATATCTTGCTGAATAGCCTCTAAAGACTGGTTGATTAGCATGCAATTAATCTGCTTATGCAGTAATTAGTATCTCTGGAGCACAGACTAAAATAGATCCATTAATAATGTACTCCAATTATAAAAAGGCAAACGTGTAGCTAGCTAAACTAATGTTGAGTAGAGTTAGTACATTGTTGAACTCATTAAGACAACCATATTTCTTCACAGTAATTCTCTAAGAGGAGTATTGCACTCCAGCAGGTATGTTGCCATTTTGTTACCTACATAATGCATATGCTGGAAGGTAGTTAATAATAAATGTGACGTAATGGCTTTCATACCTTAATCTGTATGCATTACTTAGAAGTATAATGATGGCATGGCCTTGGTTGTCAAGCCATTCCACAGGTACGCAGCATTGACAATACCTGAAATGGGAATGCTTTGTTATAAATATGGACACATGTTACATGGGCAGGTCCTTTGATAGCACTTTTGGCATTTCAAAGATGTTTTGTTAGCACAATGTTTCCTTAGCCTATCATTTTGTTTGGGGATGGGGGACAAAGATGAGTTAGTGCTATGGCACTAACTACACTACACTATTATTTTGGGTGGGTGAGCATATTATACTTACTACTATGACACAAATAAGGATACGTTTCTCTTGTTAGTCTCCTTCTATTGTATCCTCTGTCTTGTTATTTTTTAAATATGCAGACTCTTTCATGTTTATCAGGGAGTACTGACAGCCTTCCTTTACTGTTTTATCTGTAAACAGTTCATTTGTAGTCATGTGATCCTCATGTATTATCATTTTTTGTCTTGTACGACACAATATGTCTACCCTTCACACTGCCCCATTTACAGATGCAGAGAATAATCTGATAATTGATGCCTTAAGGCTACATGCTGCTGTGCTATTGTCCAGGGGGTGGGCCAGTATGGCTGAGTGTACAGCCCTCTGGGGTGAATTTATGGACAATGTTAACACTATTGGGAGACACAATTGCACATATGAGCAGGTGCATCACAGAGCAACAGATATGGTAACTCCTGCACATAGGCATGCAGCTGCAGTGGCACGCAATCAAGTCACAGGTGGAAGTTCTGCTGCAGAACCCCCTCTCACTAACATTTAGAAATTCCTAGTGAACATTGCCACTCAGGGCAACTCCCAGCAATCCACAGCACAATATGCTCTGGATGTGGGTGCAACTCCTGCATCCCAAGAGGTGCTTCCAGGTATGTTTTGTTAGGTAATAATTAGAATACTGTGGCATAGTGCACTAACTTTAATAATGCATATGTCTGTGTCTGTTGGGTGGGAAGATTTAGGAGTGCTACAATTATACGCTTAATTTGAAGTTGTCAGCCATGTTCTTGTTGACATTTGAGGTTTTGCAGAGTGGGACATCCTCCTCAGGTACCTGTGACAACCATTGAGGGGTGAGGACACTGGTGTACACTCCCAGGATGGCCCCATGTGGCCAGAGGGGAGGGCATAGTGTCCCCTGCTGGGATGGCACCCTCTCCCCCTCCTGCATGGGGAGTCTGCCACCTCCAAGGCACACAGCAAACTGCACCACTGGCTGGGCACCCCCTCCATGGCCATCTCCTTGGGGCAGCAGAGGAGTGCCAGCACCTCCCGCCACATGGATGGGAACCCCCACTCCTGCCACCAAAAGGCAAGGAGGATAGATGGCACCCTGCCTCTCACTACCTCTCTTTCCCCGGGAGTTGTTTGGTCCCAAAGGCCTCCTCCAGGGTGGGTAGAGAGAGAGAGAGAGAGAGAGAGAGAGAGAGAGACAGAGAGGGTTGGGGCTGCATAGTGAGGAGAAGCAGTATCCGGGGATGGCACCATCTTGGGACTCTCCACGTTAATGATCCTTCTGCAGGTTCACCTACGGAAACCTTGTTATGACATTTATTTCCTCTAGATAGTCAAGTTTGTTTGTCTTCTCAGTGCAACACCAGAACTGTGACTGACTCCAGTGGGACTGATCCAAAGACCTCACTAAACCATACAATCAGTAGTAGTGATGGGCAGTGTGTACAAAGGGCAGAGACTTAATCAACATGACCTTATGACCTGCACTTACTGGGAATTCCTTGTTCATGGGGAATAATTGCAATCTCTGGCCCCTATCATGAATGGAGTTCAGTGGATTACCCAGACCCATTGGCCAAGGTCAGACACCTTCTGATCCAGTCAGTGTAACATGCATGCAGCCCCAGACATCTAAGGGCATCACAGATCTTTTATTGCTCAGTCTCGTGTGGCTCCACTTGTTCCTCTAAGAAGTTGGAGATGACCGCATGGGGCTGCATAATGAGTTAGCATGGTGGAGCCTCATTCATTATCGGAATTAACAGGAAAATCACTCACCAGCTAAGAATAGAAAAAATCCAAGAAAAAGCTCGTGCTATACCAAATTCCAGCAATCGTTAAAACAGTAAGAAATCCAATAAAAAACAAACGTTGCTGAAAACTGCTGGTATACGGAATCAGAATAAAATTTATTTGTAACACATACAAAAACAAGTGAGCGCTTTCGGGCCAAAACCCTTCTTCAGACAACAAACTACTCACAAGTCAACCAATTTAAAATACAAATCCACCAATAGAAACTTAATAAAAAGCCCGCCTATTTTTAAGGGCTGGCTTAAGGGGTACGACATCATTCAGCCCTGGATCTCTGTGGGCTGTCAATTCTAAAATCCATTTGGATTCCATTACTTCAGTTGTCTGTTTGATGTCACCACCCCTTCTATTTAAAAAAACATTAACTATAACCCTAAATTTAAAATGATGTGTTGGATTATTTTTTATATGCCTATACAAGGCATTGTGTTCATCACAATTTCTAATTGATGACAAATGCTGCAAAATTCTAACCTTTAACATATTGTTAGTCTTCCCAACATAATAGCTGGGGCAGGATGTGCAGTCAGCCAAATATACCACATCAGTCGTTCTACATGTCGCCCTCCTTTTTAAAAAAATCCTCCTACCATTAACCGGATGCTCAAAAATTACATCCTTGTTAATATGGCCACATGCCTTACATTGGCCACATGGAACAGTACCCATGGTTTTTGGCAAACATTTATTATTGTTAACCATCCTATGGGAGCAATATTAAGGGGGTTTGTGATATCATAAATAAGAACTGGAATATCATCACCAGTGAAGCTTGTTTAAGGGACATAGTAGGTAATAACCCACAGTTTGGCTACAGAAGGAATAGAAACCTTAAGGACATGCTTTGCAAGGAAAGCATATAAAAATAATCCAACACATCATTTTAAATTTAGGGTTATAGTTAATGTTTTTTTTAAATAGAAGGGGTGGTGACATCAAACAGACAACTGAAGTAATGGAATCCAAATGGATTTTAGAATTGACAGCCCACAGAGATCCAGGGCTGAATGATGTCGTACCCCTTAAGCCAGCCCTTAAAAATAGGCGGGCTTTTTATTAAGTTTCTATTGGTGGATTTGTATTTTAAATTGGTTGACTTGTGAGTAGTTTGTTGTCTGAAGAAGGGTTTTGGCCCGAAAGCGCCCACTTGTTTTGTATGTGTTACAAATAAATTTTATTCTGATTCCATATACCAGCAGTTTTCAGCAATGTTTGTTTTTTCTTGGACCAGCTAAGAATAGCCATGCACCACACCCACAGAATTGATAAAGGGCTATCAATCTATAAATCCTTTCCGTGTCCGGGCTGAGTGAGGTTTCCTGTGTTGAGTCAAATTAAGCTGCAAGCTCAACTCCTAGTGGTGCCCTTCCAGCAATTCATTTAAGTTTCAGCTTTGCAACTATACTCCCCCTTGGAACCCAAAGACTTTAGTTTCCCGGAAGCTCCCCAGTGGGTCATGGGAATAACGCTACTAGATCACTGGCCAGCATGATTTATGGTTGGAACTATGACAGTATATGATCATCTCTGAATCTTTGAATTTCATTCTTGATTAATGAAAACAGTCTTGGCAAATGCTTTTGCTTACATTCATCTTGCACCGCTCCAAGAATTTCACCTCTAGTGGAAAAATACGAATACCCCTGGCCATTCCTCTTAATCATAGCCCCAGTTCCAAAACCAACAAAATAGAACTGGAGTCCTATTCCATTATTCCTAACTGAAGTATTCAGATGACTGACCTGCTTTGAATACTCTAATTTAATCTAATCTAAACTGAAGCAATTATCTTTTGCTTTACTTACTTCAGGACCATCAGGAGTACAGAGATGCAGGTGTCCTGCAGATGGCAAGCCTAATACATTTATGCCAATACTGTAGATACATTTCAAGATATCTCATAATGTATCCTTTCAGATCTGTTGTATGTACTGCTGTACTGTTTGCAATAATGACAGCAGTGTATGTTTTTTAGCATGTATTGCAGCATAGTAGTGCAGGTATTAATGTATTCCTGTGTTTCTCTGTTTTTATCACAGGTGAGCATGACAATAGGAGTGTGGGCATTCTGACACCTTATGTCAGTGTCTCAACAGACACTGATGATGATGGTGGCCAAACTGAGGCACAGTTGAAGGGTGCAAAGGTTGAGTCTGGCACAGAGTTTGATATCCAGTGACCCCCTTTATTTTTCCAGGACACAGCCAGTAGGCCTATTCCTACCCAGTCCACTGAGGCTAAAGATATTGGACAGGTTGAGTACAAGGACATTGATCAGGGAAGTGTGGCTACTGCAGCTTCAGTGTCTGTTGAATCTGTCCGTAGCCAAATTGTTGGTGAAGTGTCACCCAGGAGGGTTGATAGAGATGCTCAAAGAAGGCCTGCTGTCCCTTCTCCACCTGGTGCAGGTGTCTCTTCCTATGTCAGTCAGTGGATGTTTAGAGCCATTATGGAAGCACAGGTACATCCTGAGAGGTGCTTCAGACAAATGTTTAGGGTTCTAGATGTGTCACAGTCTGAAATCCGTGACTGGCTCCACCATGTAGCCAATTCAATGGATTGGTTGAATGACACATTGGAACATGGAGTGTCTGTGATGAAACAAGGGGTTTATATAATGGACTGTGCAGTGTCCATGATAACACACCAGCAGGGAAGGGGATATCATCCATGCGAGTGTACGTTAGCCACACTATCTGCTGCTAGCCAACACAGCCATGCCTGCTCATGCTCTGGTAGTGCCAGTACTTACCCTGCACCATCAGGAAGTGTGCTGTCCATGCTAGCCTCACCCAGACATGGCAGGCCATGCTGTCATGGTCCTGGGCATCCACATGAAGGGAGTAAGTCCAGCATACAGTCACATTCAGGTAGTAGCACTGCATCTGACCTTGGAAGTGGGGAGTGCTAGTGCATCTCCTGGCAGAGCCAGGTCTCATGGTTGGGGGCAACAATGATGAACTGACAACTCTACCATGCACAGCTCACACCTGTCCAACATAGCAAGTAGCAATGTAGAACTAGCACTGAGCTTGGCTGTGTTCATGCACACTGTCATACACCACTTTCACATTGTGGACACCTTCAGACACACACAACAGTTACATGGTTCAGCCTGCCTGCTTTCCTGTTCTTAATTACACACACACTCAACAACCTTTGTTGTCAGACTAGGCCTCCTGCCTCCACAACACCCTGTGCAAGGGATGATAACTGTGCCATATCCTTGATTTCTGTATTTTGGATTCAGGGAAACTAAAGCTTTGTGTCTGATGCACAGGGTGCTTAGCTACATTATTGCTTAGTAGATCTAAATTTGTGTTGTTTAAGTGTTAATTGTACCTGTGAATTATATTTGCCTTGCCAAGTTGCACAGTAGATAGCATCATCATTACCTACTTTATAGTATATTAGTTTGTAGATGTTGTGAAGTCAACAACGATGCAATGTGTCTCATTACTTTCAAACTGTTCTCTTTAATGATTATCCAGTACAAACGTATGGTGCACATCATAAGTCAAGCAATCCCATTCAGATTTCTAGATTGCATGACAGCACTGTAGTATAACCTCATCAGAACAGTACAGTATCATGCTCTCTGTTGGATGTAGCTCACTAGAAACATGCATCTACAGGACACCCCATAAGGCTTTCTCATCAAGCTAACACAGAGCCTACAAACCATGCCGTGATGTCTATGTGTAGATTAAAACACGTGTCACTTTAATCTGTCTTTTATTGCATGATGTGATGTCTGCCTGACATTCAGGCCACTGTCTGATCATGCCCTGGTGAGATACATGCATATACAATACTCTGATATAGCTGATGACATCAGCATTGTCTGTTGAGCATATAGGAATAACAGTGTCCCACCTACTGGTGTAAAATGCTGTCTAAAACATCAAATTATGGCTGCTGGGTGAATGAGAATAGACCACCGATCTATCTGAGGTACACAGATTATAGATCACTGAACATGACACACATGCCAGAACACAAGTCTGACTTGCATTGTGTCTGACAACCCTTTATAGCAGATGACATCAGCAGTGTCTGTTGAGGACAAGATATGTGCCTGCTGCTGGTATAAAATGCTCTATGTAATATCAAGTTACAGCTCACTCACACAATTGACTGCAGTGAGAACAGAAATCCTACTTAGGTGGACAGACTAGAGAACATAGTACTTAACGCACACACCACAGCACAAGTCTGACTTATACAGGTGTGCAGGTGAACTTATAACAGATTATATCAGCAAGCCCTGTGGGAGATAACAGCTTGGGAGGCTGGTATGGAAAGACTGTGTAGGGATGAGCAGCTATCACAAAAATGGCCAGCCATGGCATTGGAGAGGTAAATGTAGGATACCACTTATACTCTGCTCACTAGACTCACACACCCAGTTTATTGCAGTGACATTAGAATCCCTACTGATTTAAGTGCATAGAATACAGAACACAATATTTAATGCACACACCATGTAACAAGTCTGACTTACACAGGAGTGGAGGTGAACTTATAGTAGATGACATTAGCAGGCCCTGTGAGAGACAACAGCTTGGGAGGCCAGTATGGAATAAATGTGTAGGTATGATTCACAATTAAAAACTGGCCACTCTTACCGTTGAAGAAGTAACTGCAGGATAGCACTTCTATTCTGCTGACTATAGACACACCCCATCAACTGAATTGAGAACAGAACACCTACCTAAGTGCACACACTACAAAACACAGTACTTAAGGCATGCACCATGGAACAAGTCTGACTTATACATGAGTGCAGGTGAACTTATAGTAGAAGACATCAGCAGGCCATATGCAGAATAACAGCTTGTGAAGCCTGCATAGGCACATAGAGTCATAGCATCATATGAGGCTAATAGCCTAATAGCAGTAGGGTGCTTAGACTCCTAACTGTATAACAACACAAGTACCTTTATTGAGCATATTTGGATGTTTGAGTTTAGCAGAGGAAGGTTGTGAGCACCACCAACTGGCACTGTCCATGAGGAAGCACACAACATTATAAATGATACTTTGTCATGTGGTTGATATATGTGGAAAAAAAATAAACTGAGACCCCAGGGATGTAATGCTTGTGGGTGTGTGGCCAATACATGGAATGAAATCAGACAGCAACATATATACATTTCCATAGCACATTGGGCCATAACTCTCAACCTTTTATAGCAAGAAATCTGGACAAAGCCATACATATTGGGTTAAAAAAGGACCAAACATAGTGACACATTTTACATACTGCTCTTACAAACATGCAGTTGATAGAATATCATATTTTACATTAATGTGAATTGTCTGATGGGTAGGAGTTTTGAAATTCAAATGTCCGTCATTGTTTTCTGATGTCAGTAGTCAACTACTTTCAAATTATTTGCCAGAAAACCAACTTTTTATGAGGAACACGGCAAAACTGTGATGAAAAAATCAGGACATTCTACAAATATCTAAACAGTTTAAAGGTGTGCATTGGGCAGCTGATTTGCGCTATGCTTAATTAAGTGTAATCGCATGCGAGGTACAGCTGTTTGTGCGTAGGTAAGCATTGGGCAAATGTGAACTGCATTGTTAATGTGTGACAGTTACTCCACTCTGGGTTTTTGCAATGGGTAAAAGCATTTATTGAATGTATCCGGTTTCTATGTTTGCCCATCTGCTTGCTAGGTAGTCTAGTTTCAGCAATGCCGAGCTTTGCACAAGCCACATAAGCACAACCAAACCTGCAGTCATTTGTTTGCAGCAAGCGGTGCATCACAAAAATAATGGAATAAAAAAAAAAGTATGAAAATAAATGGAAAGGGAGACATACGTGAACCAAGCAAAAACAAGGTATGGCATACACACTATAAAATGATACTACACATCATCTATTTTTATATAGTTCAGGATTTGAACTCTCACACCACTGCAGATTCAGAAAACAGGATGGATGCCTTAGCCCTATTTGCCACGCAAACAGCTTTGTAGCAAATAACTGGTCATTGTTCATACAAACAGATGCATCAGAATGTACACTGCTGTGAGATCTTCAGCTGTGACTTGTACTTTTAACCCTCTGTATTATATTTGGATGTAGTGCACTTACTGATCACACAACCTGTTAAGATTCTACTTGCAAATATACAGCTTTGTCTTACTTGTCTGTGTTTGTGTACATCGTTGTTTACCTGAGCAATACTGTGAGACATTCAAGTGTGGAAGGCATTCAATATCCTTGTCCTTAAAATGTGTGCGGATATTAACTGGGAGTTATATGATATGCATTTGCCAGTGAGTAAAGGCCAGGTTGGATGGCACAAACAGCCATATACTGTTCTTTTGGGGGGACCATTGCTGAGTTACTGTTATGGCACAAGCAAGGCTACATTGCTCTTGGGGGAGGAGCTAATGTACTGTTATGTCACAAACAAGCATAGCCTGTTCTTTTGTGGGTAAGCAAAGTTGATATTGCTATGCCACAGACAAGAATATGATGCTCTTGTTGCTCTCCTTGTTTTGCCTCCTTCCTGTTGTTTGACCTTGGGAAGGGATGTGAAGTCAGAAACTGCAATGCATATCAGTACTGTCTAACTTCTCTCTTTAATGGATTTTCCAAAAACAAAGGTATGGTGCAAAAATAAGGCCATGTAGTGTGTTGAGTAGATGGAAAGAGTACTTTGAGGGGCTGATGAATGAAGAGAATGAGAGAAGGTTGGATGATGTGGGGACAGTGAATCAGGAAGTGAAACAGATTAGCAAGGAGGAAGTAAGGACAGCTATGAAGAGGATGAAGAATGGAAAGGCTGTTGGCCCAGATGACATACCAGTGGAAGCATGGAGGTGCTTAGGAGAAATGGCAGTGCAATTTTTAACCAGATTGTTTAATGAAATTTTGGAAAGTCAGAGGATGCCTGAGGAGTGGAGGAAAAGTGTTTTGGTACCTATCTTTAAGAACAAGGGTGATGTGCAGAGCTGCAGTAACTACAGAGGGATAAAACTGATCAGTCACAGCTTGGAGTTATTGGAAAGAGTAGTGGAAGCTAGATTAAGAAGGGAGGTGATGATTAGTGATCAGCAGTATGGTTTAATGTGGGGAAAAAGCACTACAGATGTGATGTTTTCTCCGAGAGTGTTGTTGGAGAAATACAGAGAAGGTCAGAAGGAGTTGCACTGTGTCTTTGTGAACTTAGAGAAAGCATATGACAGGGTGCCTAGAGAGGAGTTGTGGTATTGTATGAGGAAGTCGGGAGTGGCAGAGAAGTATGTAAGAGTGGTACAGGATATGTACAAGGGTAGTGTGACAGTGGCGAGAACTGCAGTGGGAGTGACAGATAAGTTTAAGGTGGAGGTGGGATTACATCAAGGATCAGCTCTGAGCCCTTTGTTATTTGCAGTGGTGATGGACAGGTTGACAGATGAGATCAGACAGGAGGCCCCATGGACTATGATGTTTGCAGATGACATTGTGATCTGTAGTGAGAGTAGGGACTAGGTTGAGGAGACCCTGGAGAGGTGGAGATATGCTCTAGAGAGGAGAGGAATGAAGGTCAGCAGGGCTAAGACAGAATATATGTGTGGAAATGACAGGGAGGGTAGAGGAATGGTGAGGATGCAGAGAGTAGAGTTGGTAAAGGTGAATGAGTTTAAGTATTTGGGATCAACAGTTCAGAGTAATGGTTAGTATGGAAGAGAGGTGAAGAAGAGAGTACAGGCAGGGTGGAATGGGTGGAGAAGAGTGTCAGGAGTGATTTGTGACAGATGGGTACCAGTAAGAGTGAAAGGGAAGGTCTACAAGAGGGTAGTGAGACCAGCTATGTTATATGGGTTGGAGACAGTGGCACTGACAAAAAGGCAGGAGTCAGAGCTGGATGTGGCAGAGTTAAAGATGTTAAGATTTGCACTGGGTGTGACTAGGATGGGCAGGATTAGGAATCAGTATATTAGAGGGTCAGCTCAGGTTGGACAGTTTGGAGACAAAGCAAGAGAGGTGAGATTACGTTGGTTTGGCATGTGCTGAGGAGGGATGCTGGGTATATTGGGAAAAGGATGCTAAGGATGGAGCTGCCAGGTAAGAGGAAAAGAGGAAGGCCTAAGATAAGGTTTATGGATGTGGTGAGAGAGGACATGCAGGCGGCTGGTGTGACAGAGCAAGATGCTGATGACAGGAAGAAATGGAAACAGATGATCCACTGTGGTGACCCCTAACGGGAACAGCCAAAACAAGATGATGCTGCTGCTGCTGCTGATGATTGAGCATCAGAGGTAGGACTGTGTGACTCTTTGAAACCTGAGGTCTAGTACTTGCTAATGGACAAATATGAGTAAAGTAAAGGTCTCTCTGCTGTCACATGTTAAAGTACTGTTTGCACAAAAGCACAGCACTGTTTACTTAATTACTGTTCCAACCTACTAAATATAGGGATATGCCGTAATATCATTCAAAAAGTACACTCCAGGTTCAGGACTTACCTTGCAAATACAGCAGTGGCACATTTTGAGTTCAGGGCTGACTCTGTCTAATGCAACAGTACACAGCCAGTACATGGGGGGGGGGTACAGGTTGTGTGAGTTGCCTAGCATCAATTTTACTATGTGTGTGAGTATGAGAAAGGGGCATACTGAGCTGCAGCCTGCAGGCACAGCAGCTGGTGGTTCTACTTCTGAGCCCTCCTCTTACTGCGGCTGTGGTGACCAAGACATTGGTGGGGGGATATGTGTCCCTTCCCATAGCTGATCCTGCTGCAGCTGTTTCAGCAAGATCTGACTGTGTAGCATAGCACATACTGTGAAGACTTGTGCACATGTCTCTGGATTATACTGCAGGGCTCTACCAAATGTATCTAAGCAGTGGAACCGTGACTTCAACAGCCCAAACACATGCCCTGTGATGTTTCTGGTTTGAACATGTGCCTCATTATGGCTTTCTTGCGTGGATGTGTGTGCAATTCTGATGGGTGTCATCATCCACGGTTCCAGTGCATAGCCAACATCCATACCTCTCAACTGTCCAGATTTTCTCAGAATGTCCAGATTTTTGCCTCAAATTTTTGGTCTGTTCCTCCTAAATATTTGCAGTTTGCTGGAAAATCACTAAGGATAGAAACCACTAAATAATGGCATACATTTGAATTTCAGACTTTATATACTTCAGAAAATGCATGGTAACACAAATCCTGTTAAATTCTGTTATGCTATCATCTTTCTAAGCTTGTAACAGCCATATTTAAAACCTGTCCATATTTTGGCACCTTTGTCCCCCATTATCTTAGGCTTTCTCTGGATTTCTAGCTCTAAGAGTTTGAGAGGTATGCCAACATCCCCAGTAAATGGCCCTGCGCGATGTCCCCCCAGCAAACATCTGATACAGCTGTGATGTGTGCCAGATATGAGAGTCATGATAACAGCCAGGGTTGCCAGCACATATATTCAAGATTATTCCCTGCGCATTGCACAGGACATAGCAGCTGAAGGAGTAGTATCCCTTGTGGTTCATGTAGATTCTACCCTGCTCACCATGTGGTGCTTTGATGTGTACATGAGTGCAATCTGTGACATTCAGTACTTCAGGGTGGTGCACTACAGGGTAGAACAGTTGCACGCTTATTGGCATGTATGAGCATAGCATCCAAGGACTGGTGGAGGATCCTGGATGTTAATGCCTGTGAAACACCCATCATGTCCCAGTTAGTCTTTGAAAAATACCTGTAACTAATTTTCCAAGGGCTGCACATACCTTTATTTCCCCTGGGATGGGTTCCTCTTGATTGGTTCTGGCTCCAAGTTGAGGGTGGCAGAGCTCACAGAGTTCTTGTAAGGTGTCCCTGTCCAGCCTGTAGCACATTACAATATCCACTCCATGTAGTATCTTGTAAGTTATCAAAAAACAAGTTGGCACCAACTATTGTCAAGAAAGCATGGACACTTCGTATAAGCTTTCATTCACTTTAATGAACATGAACTTCATCAGAATTACCATCTACCCATTTTACAATTTTATATATACCCTTTTCAATAAATCACGTCACAATTCAATAATCGTTTAAAGAAACAACGAACAATACTCAATAAAAGAACTTTTTTTACATACAAAAACAATAATTAAATCTTGTAAGTTATCTGGATACCCTGGACCTGAACAGGAAAATGCATAAATATAGTTGCAAGTATCGAAAACTTCTGGAAAAACATCAAATTGATCATGAACGAACACAGGAATGGTTAAGAAGAGGCAAATTAAAACCAAGAGAAGAAAGGTTAATATTGGCAGCACAAGATAATGGGCTACGTACACATTGTTTTACAAAGTCCATTAAATGTGGGAGAAGCAGGGTTTTGTAAAGCAGAACTGGAAACAATTGCACAACCCATTGCTGGTTGCGACATACTAATAGCAGAAGTACTGTATACTGAAAGGCATAATAATGTGGCAAGACTGTTGCACTGGGGATTGTACAAACATTATGGTATTGAAGTAGCTGAAAAACACTGGAAATATGAGCCACAAAGCATTATAGAAAATGACGAAGTTTACATCATATGGGATTATCCATTACCAACAATTCAAAAGACAGATGCTAGAAAACCAGATATAGTGGTCCAAGAAAAATAGACAAAAGCAGCATTGATCATTGAAATCGCCACACCTAGTGACTACAGTGTCTTGCATACAGAGAGACAAAAAGTCATGAAATATCACGATTTACAAGAAGAAACAAGAGCAACATGGAAGATACCCAGAAAGTAATAGTAGTAGGAGCAACAGGTCTTATAAAAAAAGAATCTACAATCGTATTTAGATATGTTACCAATGCATGTAATTCTATACGAATTGCAGAAGGAGTCATTACTGGGCACATTGTGGGTGCTGGTTAGATCACTTCTGGCTGACATCAAAGACTGAAACAATACTAATTTCATGAACCTTAACAGTACTTTGACTTAGGAATGGGGTCCATTCCCATCATGGTATTAGAAACCCAAATGATCTGGAGAAATTAAAAGGGAGGGACCTGAACACTCTTTTCCTTCTTGGCCTAGGCCTATTGTCATAAGTACATATAGCATTGACTTCAGCCTGTAGCACATGTAGATGTAGAATAGCTGCAGCAGCCCCTAGCATTGTGTCAGCTAAAATTTCCTTGTCTCTACTCCAGTGGTATTGAAGTATTTAGGAAAAACAAGAATGGAGGCTACATGGATGCTTTATAGCATGTTGAATAGCTGCAATGTGTTGGATTGGTTCATTCCACAGACCAATCTGTACAACTTTGAAGTGTAACTGATACACCCCCTGATGTCATCACTTACTGTTCACATCCATTGAAAATAAAATACAATTACATTTTCTTGAGCAAGGCAGCATTGCATGCATATGCCATACAAAATTTTTTTTTTTTTTTTCTGATATTCTAGCATCCACAGTGTCCAGTGTGTGTATAATTGTGTGGGGTTACATGTTGAGTGAGTTCTGTACTGTACAAATTAGCTTTTACTGTTTCTTGCTAAAGTGTAAGTGTTCCATCCTTTCTGTATTTGGATTTGGAAAGTTTACATCACACACCAACACGAACTCAGACATGGTTGCTTTATAGGTTGTTGGAATCAATGAATCAATGTTTTTGCTTCATTAGCATAAAATTCAGCTACTTACAGCTGCTGTTGCCATGCATGTCAGTTTGCACGTATTTGCGTAATGCGCACTGCTGGATTGGATGGAGTTTACTGAATCTAAAACTTTTCCTGTGAATCATGGCTGCGAATGCAGAACATTAAAATGATCATGATCATTTATGCTTTTCCCCATAACCAGAAACCATTTTTCATTCTATTTTGTATTTATTTTGTATTTTATATGTCCTACTTTATTATGACAGTAGTCTACTGCTTGGCGATGTAACTCATTCAAAGGTTGAGACACACAGAGAATGTGGCATTTACATTTCTGACTGATTCCCAAATGTCTGTATAACTCATTTTTGGTATAGTAATGAGAGATGAGCATATATGCATATGATTTTGCCCAGGAATCAGAGTCCCAACTTGCACCGGAAAACCTGCTTAATGCTGATTTGCTGAGTGATGTGAAAACCAATTACATTATTTGTTGAAGGTGTACACTCATTAATTCATATAACTCTAAACCTTCCATCTCCAAAATGTGAAGCACCACTGTTCATAGTGTGGAACAAATGTGAAAAGTGTGGAACACTTGCTAATAACTTTGCACTTTGCACGGTGTGGTTATTAACTGACTCTTCATACTTAAAACCATTTTTAATGAATTAATATAATTCAGTATTATTCAGTATTATTTACTGTTATTAGTAGTTACAAAGATTGTGTGCCAAGCCCCTTCATTCTGGAACAGCATGGCATGTAGAATTTTTAATGATTAAAATCAGAAGCATTCTTCTTAATCTGGTATAGTTCAGAGGTGTTAGTTTTAGTGGCAGGTAGTGTCACAGTGGGTAAGGACTGCAAAGTCATTTGGATGCATGTATGTGTGTGTATGTAAGTGTGTTTGTAGGACTGTATATTAGAATGAAACCATGTGTGTGTAAGTTTCTGTGTTTATGTGTGCATATAGTGGCATGACTTCAGCTATGTGTGTGTGTGTGTGTGTGTGTGTGTGTGTGTGTGTGTGTGTGGTAGTAGGTGTGAATGCAACTGAGTTGTATGGTTTGATAGTGATTACACTAGTGTGGTCAGCTCTAACCAGGCTTGTGTTCGATTCAGACACTTTCCTCAAATCTTCCAGAAGCAAGTCCCCAAAGCACAATCCAAGAATACTGCTTATGTGGCATCTGATAATACGCCAGTATTCTTATTGGTTAGTTTGAAACAGGATCTGTTAACCCCCTAAAGATGCTCTTCAGTATCAAACTCCATTCAGGGTTTGTACTGGATGAGTGGAGCTGTCTACCTCACATGCAGAACACAGTACAAACAGATGTAAAATGACTTACCTTGGCATGAAGAGTCAGTGAATTATCAGCCTTAAGTTGACAGTATCGTTTTATTTCTCACTACAAAGTGCTTACTGTATATTTTAATGAGAATAAGATGACACCTGCAAAACAGGATGCAAATCATTTTATGCTGCAACAGTTGCTAATGCTGTTGTCAGTCCAGGGCAAACTCTAAAGAGTTAATCACATACATCTTAATATGCATAAATATGCAGAATAAATTTCATCTGATATCATATTTAAATGCTGACCTTTCTACCACTGAATGCTGGAAACTATCAATGTAGATTACAATACTGTTGTCAAGTTCTCTGTTTGCAAAATGCTTTTTGTGTAATGTCAGAAGCAAAGTACAATAGTGTGCTGTTGAAATCAGAAGAGAAATGATATCTTATACAGAAACTTGAGTAAATGAATATTAGCTAATTAAGTCTGAATCATACATCAGGTAGGGACAGAATCAAACATAAGACGTAGCAGATCAGTTGCTGGAATATTAGGTTGTTTAGGAGTACAGTCATAAAGGTTTGCAAGAGCCTATGGTATGTGTAACCATTTACCCAGCAGAAAATGCCCATTGCATCTTGCTTTTTACAATGTTTCACTTCATCTGGGTATATTTGGTTCATTTTGAAGCATCAGGGAGTGGTATTATATCCATCCAGTATACATTTCTGCTTCACTAAATGTGTGAACAGTAAATGAAAGTATAAAAATATTAGTTGCAATAAACATCTATACTATTAAAATAAATTCTAATATAAGTATTAAATGTATTTTATAGCTGTTAGATTATTAGCAACTATTTTCTTGAGAGACCTGAGCAAGGTCATGTTAAGCTTAATAAAAATGTTATAGGTACCAGAATGTACTAAGCATTAATTAGTTTAGGGCTGTAATTCAGAAACATGCCTACTGCAGTTATAATAAGGCTACCATTGAAGATATGGAGGAGTGCAATGGATCCTGAAGGTGATTTACAATTAACTAACTGGAATTTTGCAACCCAATTTGCTGCTATTATTTAAAAAAATCTGCTTGTAGAAATGGACAGCTCAGTGTTGAGTGATAGATAATGAGAGGGGGAAGGAGAGAGAGAGAGAGAGAGAGAGAGAGAG
The DNA here is from genome assembly GCF_019279795.1 of Protopterus annectens. NCBI lineage: Eukaryota > Metazoa > Chordata > Ceratodontiformes > Protopteridae > Protopterus > Protopterus annectens. The sequence goes on along the minus strand of NC_056743.1, from coordinate 614,604,563 downwards.
AGAGAATACAAGTCTCCAAAATGAAGATAGGAATGATATAAAGGTAAGTGGCTAGCAAGTAGCAGGTATGCATCGAAGTACATGCACAAACACTACATAACAATGGATAGAAGCCAAAGTAAAAGGCCTTCAGGAATATTTATATGTCCTTTGTTACTTTAAATGGAGAAGACATGGGTGTATAGGAATGAAGGAATGGGCTAGAGCAAGGACAGGAACATACATGAGAAAACAGAGGAGTTGAGATGGGAGTAGGGAGATGGAGGAAGTCTGAACCTTTTTTGAGGTACAGGTGCTCATTTGTTTCCAGAAAGAAAGACTGGAAAATGTCTACACAAGGCAGGGTATGGAAAGATGGTAGAGAGGTGAATACAGAGGTGTACAAACAAACAAACATGAAACACAGACAAAGACCAATGGGAGGTGCTGACACATGCAGGGAGGACTGACAGTGGAATCACAAATACAGGCAAAGGGAGTACAACTGGGAATGGATGTGACATACAAGGAATGGCACAACGTGATGGGGGTAGGGTAGGCATTCTCCTACTATTGCCACACTGTCTGGGCTACACTTAGGAAGAGGTCAACCACTACCTTGACTATCCTCCTCACAGTCTTCACCTGAGGTGATGACAGCAGAGATATGCAGCAGCTTAAAGCTACCTACGGACCCTCTCCATGTGGTTGATGCAGCTCTTCAACTGCTAGTCTACCAAGGCCACCACCATCTCCATCAACTCCAATTGTGTAACAAACTGTGAGCCCCTGTGAGTGCCACCAGATGAAGCAATTATATTTCCCTCTGGTGAAGGCTACTGGTGACACCATCAGACTGCCCCCTGCTGCACCTGACAGGGAAGTAGGCCTTGAGTCAGTTGGAATGCTGGCAGGAAAAGGCCAGGCCTGATGGCGGGGTGAACATCTGTGTCATGCCACTGACACAGCCATGACAGAAAATGCTAACATAAACGGATATCATTTATTTATTTATTTATTTATTTATTTATTCAGGGTCAAAACCTGCCCAGACATACAAAATAAACAAAGAGTACAATAAAATGAAAGAAAGAGTACAGTAAAATAAAATAATAAACATCATATACAATGTAAAAAAGGATAGTAACAACAAAAGGGAGAGGAAAGAACAAGAAGTTGACATAAGTAACAGATATGTCATATATGACCTCTCTGTTTGCTATGTAATGTTATACTGCAGAAAGACAACATATGCTTCCAGGCAACCAAAGGTAGTTCTGCCTATGTGCAATATTCAGAATTCCTGTGAAAGGATGTGCAATCAGGTATGCAGTATCACTCTCCCCACTGCTGTGAATAGCTGTGATGGTATGGAGGATATGGTGGTGGCGTGTGACTCTTGGGTAGCAGATGTCATGGTTTTTATGCAATGGTAGTTTTATGTGTCAGCTGCAAAGACTGTACTATTAACAGCTACACAACAGCCCATGTAATGTGTCTGTATCAAGACAAACAGTTGTATGTTCATAGGTTCATAGGAGTTTACTAATGACCATGAGAGCCTTTTTAAGCCTGTGTTTGCATCCCAAATTTCTGACAAGTTCTGGTACCCACCCTTGATACTTGTAAGCAAGGGCTTGGACGATGAAACATTTACAAGCAGGGTCCTGAGAGATGAATCATTTACAGGCTGCCTGTGTCCATTAGAGACATAGGTGCCAAACCAGGGATGAATTTCCTCTTCTCCATACAATTGTCCAAGTTGCACTTGAATTGGTTTAGGGAGGAGTTCTGCTTCACATGGATGGGGAGCCTATTCCAGAGAATGGATAGTTCCTAAGACACACACGTCTATCCAGCAGGTCCTATTTATGTCACAGACAAGGTTTAATTCTTTAGAATGGCTATTTGTGGTGCTCTTTGTTTTGCAGATATGCAGGAGGTCCATTAAAGTGGGGTCTGACAATGCCCTGTATGCCAGGCATAGATCTGCCCTCAAAAGCCTGTAGAAGACAGAATACAGGGATAGGGCCTTGAGGCAGTCTGCATAGGACATGTTACTTACTCCCTGTATTCTTTTAGTGAGGAGCCTCTGTGGACATTCCAACTGTTGTATGTGCCTGGTTAGGTATATACCAAAAGGGGAATTGTACTCAATGATAGGTTTGATGAATGCCAAATGCAGTGGAACAATGACTTCCTTGGACCTAGATACCTTTGCTTATAATTTGCACAACATAGAATGATTTCCTCACTACTGTAAACACCTGATGGTCAAAGGCTAGATTACTGTCTATGTGTGCTCCCAAGTCCCTACCTACTGGGTCAATTCTTAGGGGTGTGTTGTCAGTATGATAGTTACCAGGAGTAGATGACTTCCCAAAGGATACTATTATACATTTTTGGCATTTAGTTTTAGTCCATGGCTCTGACACTAGTTTGTCTGTCAGCCCTTCCTGGACAACATTTGTGTCAATGGGGTTCCTAATTTTCAAATTATCTGTAAGTTTAGTCATCCAGAAGCCACTGAGATTGGCCTTGACTTCAGAGAAGTAAATGCCACAAAGCAGTGGTCTGAGGACTTATCCCTGAGGAACTCCACTTGTGATTGGCCTCTTTGTAGAGGTAGACCCCCCATTTCTAACTTCCTGGGTCCCATTTGTGAGTCAGCTGGCTATCCACTGGGTGACGTAAGGGTTTGTCTGGTAAAAGTATGGCAACAGTGACATACATTGGAGTGAAGTATGTTATACATGTTGCCAGTGTGCCCAGACCCACCACCTGACACAGACCTCTAACACAACCCCACCTATATGATAAAGGTTTTTATTTAGTTTGGGTAATTTCTTGATGTTTTTACAGATGCTCTGTTATCAGGATTATCCTCTGTGGATATAGGTCTGCTTGGTGTCAGATAACTGTCTTCTGATGATGATGGTAGTCACAAATTGGCATGGTCAGGGGTGACAGTGTCAGTGTTAGCCTTGGCATTGTGATGTCTGTATCCCCATCCCATTCCACAAAAACAACTTCTATACCTGTGAAACCCAATCACAAACCCATGGGGGCACCCATGAGCAGGAACATGCCAGCACATCTGCCCACACAGTGGTGTTAAACACAGCTGCACACTCACACCTATCTGCTACAAGCCCTGTAGAGCATGAGTATGACATCAGGGGATGGTGTGTCAGTAGCAGTGCACACCATGGGTGCCATCCACCTCCAGACCTGATTATGTGTAAGGCTGCTAGCCAGTATTTCTGCATAGCCAAAATACAGAGAGAAGCAGACACTAACACAAGTATAGCAGAGCTGGCTGAGGTAGTATGTAGTCTACACAGTGATCTAAAGAGAACATGAGTCACATGTACAATATCATAAACATGTGTCATAGAGAATTTGCATGTAGGTGGTGCCTCTGTGTGGCTGTACATCACAGCCAAAAGACCTCCCATGGCCATTCATTCTCCTCCATTTCCAGTGGGCAGGCTGACCTTTGAGGGTGGAGACCATGGTCCTGAACCCATACTGCCACTACCTGCTCACCAACATCCAGTGATGAAGGCAAAAACTCTCACACACTTAAATTTGTTGACACTTATCAGTGTGGCCCTACCAACCTGTGCCTATGATGGTAACTATGCCCTGTCCAACTAATATGTCACTTGGGTAGCTTATGCCTGATGCAGAGTTGACCAGTCTGTACATAATACAGCACAGCATGTTTATGTTTGCATGCATCATTTTATTTAGCACAGCAGTAGCACAGCACTGCACAGCATGTGTATGTTTGCAGGCATCATTTTAATTAGCGCAGCACAGCACAGTTGTATGTTTGCATGCATCATGGTAGTTGCATATGCATTGCTTTAATATGACCCATAGTTATTATAAACCAGATGCTACCTCTTAGCCAGTACCATGGCATACTGTGCCTACCTATGCCTGGTATAGGCATCACCTGCAGAAGGCTCCTCAAAAGTCACCCCAGGAGGGTATTTCTGATCATGGATCAATATCACTGTTAAATCTGGCATGTGACCTCCTTTATTCCGCTGTAACCATTACATATTAGGATGCTTCGTAGCACTGCACAAACTGCAAAAAGATTTTACTGCATGTCACAGGATCCATATTGCAGTATACTGCCAGATACATTCAGACAGCTGAAGAAGGCTTTAAACAGACAAAACATGTTTAACAATGACCTGGGTGTGTGACGGGGCATGTTGCAGACATTCTCTGCCATCATCTAGGGTTTATAATAGGTTTCATGCTCCTGAGGATAATAATTCCACAAATCTGTTTATATAAGTCACATGTGTACTACATGTGAGAGTCCTGGAAACTGTCTGGGTGACTGCAGATGGATTGTATAGCATGTTTGTTTACTACAGATCATTTGGCAATTGATAGAGTGAAACCCCTTATGACTGATATTCCTGTGTCCTTTTTCCCCAGGTGGAAAATTTATTACAATGAGGATGGAGTCTATGGCCTTCACTACTTCAGGGAAATGGGCTGTTTCACAAAATATGTGCATGCTATTGCCCTCTCATCTGCAGTAAATGGGAAACACATATACTCCCAACATACCGCTTACCTCCTCATAGGACACATCACTGCGTGATACTCAGAAACCTGCAGTGGCTGTAATTGCCTCACCAACTTACTTATTCCCAACTCCACATCATTCACAATTTAATAAACAAGCCAAGTGACTTCCCATCCTTAGCTAAACTCATACAACAATATTATCCATTCAGAATTTTGTTCTTTCTGACAAATGACCTACTTCTTATATTTAAACCCAATAACTCAGTGGCTGTTCCCTCTACTTGCGTCAACCAACCAAAACCTGGACCTCTATCCATTTAGATGTATGATAAGAATCCTCACTGAAACCCCTTAATTAACAATTAAAACCACAACTACTCAACTTCTGGCTATACAAATGCTCTGCATCTGGCTAGCATTTCCCTCATATGCACACTAACCCCTCCTTTCTCTCCTTATATATAATTATCACACTAAAAAAAAAAAACATGCTAGTATATTGTTAATCATACTTCACACATATAATCATCGATCACGTTTGCTAGAATTCATTAATTATATTTTCTCATTTTTTTCTTCCTTTTGGGCAGCCAATAATATATATATATATATATATATATATATATATATATATATATCACAGTGGTGGTGCTGCGGTAGCGTTGTCGTCTCACAGTAAGACTCTCTCCGGTTCGATTCTCAGCTAGAGCGTCTTCTGCGTGGAGACATGCGTGAATGGGCATACCTTCATTGAAGGTTGTGCATCAGGGCTGGCAACTCAGCACGTAAAAATCAACTGCCAATCATTAGCAGACCGGAGTTCCGCTGTGGCGACCCCTAACCGGGAAAAGCCGAAAGACACAAACATATATATATACTGCCATCCTTATGTAATTGTGTAAATATAATTTATATGTATATTCATATATTTACTAGCATACTCATGTAATTGTGTAAATGTAATGTGTTGTTCTTCGCTGGAACCTTTCTCCCTGGGACTCTGCTGAAAAATTATCTTGTGCCCAGTTGGACTTTCTTGGTAAAGAAAAGCAATAAATAAACAAATAAGGACTTGATGAATTCCCTGAGCCTGAATCTTCTTCTTCTTTCAGCTTTTCCCGGTTAGGGGGTCACCACAGCGGATCACCTGTCTGCTCATGATTGGCAGTGGAGTTTTACGGTGTCAAGTTGTCCCTGAGCCTGAATATCAGAGCAAAATGTCTCAACCAGCTGCTGCATGATGCTTACATGTATATGGTAATGACCTACAGTTTCTGTGTTGTGGAGTACATGACAAGTTCATTGCAAGTTCAAGTTCATTATAGTGCTTAAGCCTAAACAATTTATATTAAAACAGTACTCAAAAGTATAATAACAAATAAATGTCCAGAAAAAATAACCATAAAAATATACATTGATTTGCTATAAAATTCTTGCCAAGCTTATTAACTGTGTTATAAAAAAAAAAAAACTGCAGCAATTTATCAAAAAAGCTGTGAGGGAAAAGAATTGTAAAAGTAAAATAACAGTTGCAATATAAAAATCACTGTCATATATAAGAAATTCTGCTGAGTTTAAAAGATGAAGTCAAAAGGCCACATTAATGTTCCAATGCTTAGATAAATTGATAATCCCATTCACAAATCAAATCAAGTTTTCCAAGCAATCCCATGTGTGGTTTGACCATGCCAAGATAAAAAATATATTTTATTTAGTTATTGCCCCTGCCAGGATAAAAAAATAATTGTTACGTTAATTTACTTTTGTTTCAGAGAAACAGTAATCGCACCTTGTGCTCCAGCTTGCTTCATCCAAATATTCATTAATTCAACAAAGTTAGAATCAGAACAGCAAACAAAAGGGCCAGTCATTTTATCCACTGACAATCTCCCTATCCATTGTCTACCCACAATATCTGCTTTGACCCTGACAAGTTAAAAATAAGAAAATAATGGTTGCATTAATGTACCTTTTTCACATTGACATTAGTCACAGCCGGGTCCAGCCTTAGTAATTATGGGGCCTAATTTGGACCAATTTGGTGGAGCCTCTTAGCTGCCCTCCCATATACCACACCAACCATCTCTCTTCTTGCTGGCTTTCTGGACTGAAGATTATTTCAGACTATGTTTCAAGAATATATGCTATTACTGTATATTAAAAATAAATATGCTTATTTATTAGCTTAGATTTTTATCGTAAGACGTGTTAAAGTAAAGTAAACTACTGGACTCCTAGATTATCCCCAGCTCGAGTATCTTCTGTAGTTCCTTTCTCAGGGAATACTTAACTCACTGAGTCCCACTCTAATGGACCTGTTTGATGGGCCACTAAGGTACAGTGTCTGCATGATGCTTCATTGGGTAGACAGGCCTTGGCTTTCCAGTAAATATGACTAGCACTACGAAGGGCAACGACTAGCGAGAGAGATAACCTACTCCATGAGTGTATTTACTAGTGCAGCAGCTACCCCATATATGATTTTGTAGCCTGTCCCCCATAACACCCAAGATTTTGCTGTGGACATCAGTGCTGGAGATAGCATCGTTCTGTGCAGAATCTATGCATTTCTGATTTACTCTGCCATATTGTGCACCCTTATTTCCATGTGTGATTGCCTTCATTTTAGCTTTGTTGCTCATTTCAGTCTCATTATGCCCCCATTTACATATGCAAGCTGTGCTATTTTCAGCTTTCCTTAGTCACGTCACAATGCCACTGAATTGCTTCCATCTAGCACGTGGCTACTATTTGTGCAAAATTGGCTACAATGACAATGAAAATTATTTCTGCATTCCAGCCTAGAGCGAGTATAGCTCGATTATTTTTTAATAAATTTTGAAACATATTTTCAAAGAATGCAGCCATCAGGTTATAAAGCAAACATTTGTAGGTTCATAGGTATGAGTACCTACTAGCATATTGCTCTATGAAGATCTTAAGAAACTTATCTTTACATTCTCATGTCAGTTTTTAGCTCTTATATTTTTACATATGAATAACACACAGATTGACAGACCAAGGATGTGTGGGGCATTAACTTATTGCCTCGATCTATGATGGATATGGGTGCTTATAAAGAAAAACAGTAACATCTGACAAATTCATTATGAAACGGATAACAAAAATGTTTTTAAGGTCTGCTCGTAGATGGAAGTAGAATTTATGTTACTCGTTACTGTTTCTCTTGCCTTTGCCATCCAGAACAAAGAATAAATACTTTGTAGTTCTACAACTAAGCTATTTATGCAATATGAAAACACTCTTCTATGTTCTGTTTCTAAAGCAGAGTTGTTATTCACAGGACATTGACTGCAGTTATACATATCCATTTCATTAAGTCTATGGCAATGAATTATTTGGCTTCCGATGATTTATCTTAATCTTCACCTTGACATTTACATCCTCCCAGTCCACTGCTATGAGTGATACATGACTGAAAAATGTACATTTCTTTACTGAAGACGGTACTTTGCACATCCATTTGAACTTTGATATCTGTAAAGCTTTAACTTAGCATCTGGCTGTAAAGAAACAACCAGCTGCCACTAACTGTTGAGGGAAGCTGCTGTCATAATGTATTTTTTTCTTCAGCATTTATGTACCTTCTTTTTCACTGCTCCTCTCATGACTGACCACAGAAGATGCATGGAAATTAGCTTTAGTCAAATCTATTTTTATTTGTTGTTGATTGTGGGTTTGAGTCCCCATTATTTGTGTCTGATAACACCCTGGTAAATTGAGAAGTGCACTTGTTCCTGTTAATGAGCTGCTTGCTATTTCATGGATACAGGGTTTGAATCTTTCTACATTCATTTGCCCACTGTGTAACCTGGAGCAAGTCTGTTAACTAGACAGTGCTTCAGGCTGGGTCTACTTTATTCCCTCGAAGTCTATAAAACCCGAACGCATAAAGCCTGACACGTAAAGCCCGAACCACGAAAAGCAGAAACGTACTAAAGCGTGAAATTTAAAACCCCGAACCGTCATAGTCGGCCAATCCACCACCCGCAACACACTACCTACCCAAACGCAATAAAAACAATGCATACATACATACACTAACCAAACCCCTACTTGTAACCCTACATTAAAGCACCAACACCCTTCTACTAACCCTACACTAAACCCCACATACATACCTAACTCTTCTTAACCCCTCCCTAACCCTAAGGTCCGTAACTACCGCACATGTCCCCTACGGAGCTATACGTAAACAAACTACATATTCCACACACATACACTTAACAAAATCTAACACTAAACCTCACATACATAACCTACACAAAACCTTGCATACACTACCTACCTATGCACTTACCTTAACCCCTCACTAACCCTAAGGTCCGTAACTGTCACACACTTACCTTACGGAGCTATAACGCAGACGGTCCAACTATGAGAATTCGACCTTTCAACTTTCGTGCTTTAGTACGCTCATGCTTTTCACGGTTCAGGCTTTACTTGTCGGGCTTTATGCGTTCGGGTTTTTAGACTTCGAGGGAATAAAGCTGACCCCTTTGGGGCGATTGGGAATTTTTGGTTAAGCTCCTCAAAGGTCTCCTGAACTGCATATCTAGTAAATACTCATGAATCTTATATGTTTTGCTGAATTTTTTCAATGATAAATGTTAAGAAGTGGGTTGGGATATAGAAATCATACTTCTGACAGTGCTAAGTGTGCATAGTCGCAGTGCCCAATAATGCAACAGTGATGTAATGCAATTTGGAGACATGACAAAGCCATGTGGAGAACACATGATTAGCAGTAGATTATCTTGCTTTTGGATCAAATATTCAGATGCTACACAGTTATGGATAATGCTCAGTGTTCCACCAATGGACCCACACAATGCAATTGCATACACTGGCACTGCCAGACATGCACCACCACCACCATCACACATACACATACACGGACACATACACACATACACAGCTTTGCAGTACTTAGCTCATGCAGAGCTAAAAGCCCAGGTGCTGCCACAGGCTTGAATGGACTATGACCCACTTTTATCATAGGACTGATTGATTGTATGCTATCAAAAGATGACATCTCTCTCTCTCTCTCTCTCTCTCTATATATATATATATATATATAAATATATTGCTCCCCATATTGTGCAGCAGAGCTATTGGTTCTACCATACTGTTCTGATTCTGATGAAAAGTTCTGGAGAAATAAACACACACACACACACACACACACACACACACACACACACACACACACACACACACACACACATGCACAACCAGCTAATTACCATTAGCTATGGCCTTGGACTGCCACATAAGCATGTGGGTTCCACCAACAAGACTGGTGTACCTTCTTCTTCTTTCAGCTGCTCCCGTTAAGGGTCGCCACAGCAGATCAACTGTTTCCATTTCTTCCTGTCCTCTGCATCTTGCTCTGTCACACCAACCACCCGCATGTCCTCTCTCACCACATCTATAAACCTTATCTTAGGCCTTCCTCTTTTCCTGTTACCTGGCAGCTTCATCCTTATCATCTTTTTCCCAACATACTCTGCATCCCTTCTCAGCACATGTCCAAACCAATGTAATCTTGCCTCTCTGGCTTTGTCTCCAAACCTTCCAACCTGGGCTGACCCTCTAATATACTTATTCCTAATCCTGTTCATCCTCATCTCACCCAGTGCAAATCTTAACATCTTCAACTCTGCCACATCAAGCTCTGACTCCTGCCTTTTTGTCAGTGCCACTGTCTCCAACCCGTATAACATAGCTGGTCTCACTACCCTCTTGTAGACCTTCCCTTTCACTCTTACTGGTACTCGTCTGTCACAAATCACTCCTGACACTCTTCTCCACCCACTCCATCCTGCCTGTACTCTCTTCTTCACCTCTCTTCTACACTCACCATTACTCTGAACTGTTGATCCCAAGTACTTAAACTCATTCACCTTTGCCACCTCTACTCCTTGATTTAATCCCACCTCCACCTTAAATGCATCCATCACTCCCACCACAGACCTCACCGCTGTCACACTACCCTCGTACATATCCTGTACCTCTCTTACATACTTCTCTGACACTTCCGACTTCCTCATACAATACCACAACTCCTCTCTAGGCACCCTGTCATATGCTTTCTCTAAATCCACAAAGACACAATACAACTCCTTCTGACCTTCTCTGTACTTCTCCATCAACACTCTCAGAGTAAACATCGCATCTGTAGTGCTCTTTCCTGGCATGAAACCATACTGCTGATCACTAATCATCACATCCCTTCTTAACTAAGCTTCCACTACTCTTTCCCATGACTTCATGCTGTGACTGATCAGTTTAATCCCTCTGTAGTTACTACAGCTCTGCACACCAACAAGACTGGTGTACCTCTGTGGATCAAACATTTCATTTAACACTAATAACATTCTGGAATGTAAATGGCCTCATAGGTAAAGACCAAAAGGTAAGAGTACTGAAGTATGTTAAGAAATGCAGATTATGAGTACCAATGCTGCAGGAGACACATTAGGAAAGAAAGGAGCATGCAAATTTGATAAAGAAAGGATTTCAGGATGGATATTAAGCAGAATATCAGGGACAAAGGTAAAGGGGAGTACTTATACTGATTGCTAGAGGAGCTCCAATAATAATAAAAGAGAAAAAAAGATAATGGTAGATTTGTGGTAGTAACGGGCAGCTGGCATGTATTTATATTACACCTAAAACTGCTATTATGAGGCTTAAAAAATATTTGGGAAATAATTAACTTTCAGCAGGGAATATTATTTATAGGTGGGAAGTGGAACTTGGTTTGCAATAGTGAGGATGTATCTGGGAGACCTAGAAGGGAAATATAAGAAAAGTGTAGATTTCTGAAGAAATATTTGAAAATATTTGGGACAGAAGAGACATGACTTCAGTAGTAGGGACTTGGAGAAAATTTACATATTCACCACAGTACAATAACTGGGCTAGACTAGACAGAAATTATATTTCACAGGAACATGAGCATTTAATTGAAAGCTTTGACACTCATCCAATGACTGTTTTATATCATGCACCACTAAAAACTAGGATAAAAATACAAAGTAATGACGTTAAAATGACACTGGCTCTTCCCCACCTATCTGTTGAAAAATGAGGAATTGAATGAATGGGTAGTGGAAATTATTTGAGAGATATTAGGGAAGATAAAAAATTTCTTCAGAAGGCATAGCTAGTGAGTGGAATGAAATGAAAGTGAAGTTTAAAATTAGGGAGAAATAAGGGAAAAGAAAAGGAAATATAGTTAAGAAGTAACAGGAATTATTTATAGGGGCTGTTAAAGTTTAAAGTATTACAGAATAAGAGGAATCTATTAAAACAAAAAGACGTACAATTCCAGAATGTTAAAGAGAAAATAAGGAGTAACTGAGTAATATACATAAAAGGACTGCTGTTAAGCAACTGTTCTTGATAATAACTCCAAAGCACAAAAACTTTTAGCGCAATAGCTTTGGCAACATAAAGTAGAAAGGGTTGTTGCCAAACTTGTGGTGCTTATAACAACAAAAATAACTAGTGGTCCTGTAGAGGTATTAGAGACAGTGTGAACATTTTATGAATATTCTTATAAAGCAAAGAAATGTGGAAATCAAGAAAGAGCACAAATGGAAACAATATGGAAGACTCAAGTATACCAAGGTTAGAGGTAGATGAGGCTCAGCAATTGACAATCAAGATAGGGAGAGATGAGATAAAAATGGTGAAGTATAATCACTTTGCACAAAAGTCTCCAGGAACAGATCCTATTCCTGTGGAAGTTTTTAGCGAGGAGGGAAGAAAGTGATAAAGATCTGGAAGGTTTTGTTTAACAATATTTGAAAAAGAGGAGAAGCATCAACATCCTGGAAGAAAGCTTTACTATTGAAGACAGTAAAGACACATAGGTCCATTTCAATTTTAAAAATCAAGTGTTTATGTCTATAGTAGCTAAAAGAATGGCAAAGGTGTTGTCAAAATTTATAAATTATGGATCAATGTGGTTTTGTGGAGGGGAAGCAAATATTTGACAACATTAATACCTTCCAGCAACTTAAAAATGAAACTAAAAGAATGATCTTAAATGATAAAAAAAACTTCTTCCTCCACCTCCAACACAAACACCTTAATAATCCACAAAAATCCTGGGCAGGCTTAAACAAGCTCCTGCACCCAGGCCAGGCAACCACCCCCACTCCAACAACTTGCAAACAACAGTGCCCTGTAAACATTGCTAACACATTCAATAGTTTCATCACAGAAACTATACAATCCCTGGCCACACAATTCAAACAAACAACCAGCCCACTCCACTACCCATGCCAGCAGAATACTACAACTTACATCAGATCATCTATTTACCTTTGATCCAGTACCCATATCCTCTATAACATCTCTTCTTAAAAAACTAAAACCCACTAAGCTAGCAGCTGACCTTCTCCCAGCTGAGTTTCTGCAAAAAGCAGATGAGGCCATTTCCTATCCCATGTCCATAATCATAAACCATACCCTGTCAGAAGCCTTCATCCCCTCCATATGGAAAATGTCCCACATTATTCCTCTCCATAAAGATGGTAGCTCACTAGAGCTAACCAACTACAGACCTATAGCTATACTCTCACCCCTGGCCAAAATTATGGAAAAGTGTGTCCACAAACAACTGATGGAACACCTCACCAAAAATAAAATTCTAGCCAACTCCCAACATGGCTTCAGGCCAAATCACAGTACCACATCAGCCCTACTATCCTTTTCTAATACCATCAATAACTTCAGAAACAATAATAAACTATCATCTGCTCTTTTCTTAGACCTCTCCAAGGCTTTTGATATGGTGAACCACATTCAACTCCTCCAGACATTAAAAAAACTATCACTCAGCAATTCCACACTGAAATGGTTCCAATCCTACATGTCCAATAGGCAACAGGATGTTCTATGGCAGGACAAATTATCCACTTGCCTACCTGTTACACTTGGAGTTCCCCAAGGATCTATTCTTGGCCCTCTTCTCTTCACCATCTTTGTTAATGATCTGCCCACAATCACCCCCCATGCCACATGCATTCAATATGCAGATGATTCGACTATCATCAGCACTGCCTCCAACCTGGCAGACCTCACTGCTTCAACCCAAGACACCTTCAACCTAATAGAAAAATGGTTCTCAAGTCGTCAACTAGTTCTCAACCCCAACAAAACAAAACTACTTACTTTCTCACCCACTAACAAGACTCTTCCCCCCACCTTCTCTATTACTTCCTACAATGGAATCACTATATCACCAGAAGCTCACACAAAGCTATTAGGTGTTACCATTGATAACTCCCTTAAATTTGAAACCCATTTCAATCTTACCATCAAAACCGTCAATAAAAAGCTTGGCTCTCTCTATAAAGTAAAACACTTTCTCACGCTAAAATTACAATTGCCAGCACACACCTACTATCAACTCTTTTCTATGCCTCCCCCCTCTTTACAAACCTAAACAAGACAACCCTTAACAAACTTGCTTCTTGTTACAATCACATAGCTAGATTTGCCACAAATTCCACCTTTAGAACGCACCACTGCACTAACTTGAAGCAACTAGGGTGGTTAGAGTTTTCCAGCCAACTCCATTTCAACCAACTCAAAATGGCTCACCAGATACTGTATCACCCAGAGAAAACACCAGCTCTGAAAAACATCATTCACCCCTATATTAACCTGCAATCTTTACACTCCTCCAATAAGATCTTAGCTCAAACTACCAAAGCCAGTAATTCTGCTGGGGATTCTCTATTCTCAAACTTTGTAGGTAAAATGTGGAACTCCCTACCGACCATGCTCACCTCAGAACCTTCACTCCTACAATTCAAAAAGCTTAAACCCCATCTCAATACTCTCTGGCAATGTCCCTGTTCCAAACCTGATTAACCACTATCATTTACCCTTCTCTTACCTCACTATCCTTAACCGCTTTTTAGCAAGGCGCCTTTGTAACTGACCTATGTTTTTTTTTTTATATGCTGCTGTTATTTTTTTCCCAAGATGTGATGTATCTTTATATTGTATTTAGAACTCAACTATCTTCCTTTTTTGTATTAACAATGTTCATATGTCTGTTACGTACCTGGAGCTTTTCTCCCCGGGCCTCCGCTGAAAATGGACATGTATCCAGTCGGACTCTCCCGGTTAACAAATGTAAAATAAATAAATAAATAATAAATAATAGAACAATACTTATCCAGAGGGAAGTTAGTGTTGTTGATACAGCGAAAGCATTTGACAGAGTAAGCTGGGATGTTAATAGTAGGGTAATGGAAGCATTTCCATTCCCTGATACAATAATAAGGTAAATTAAGAGGATATACGAGGGATCAGAGGCAAGACTAAAAGTAGGAGAATTGTATCTGAACAGAGGAACCAGGCAGAGGTGTCCTCTTTCCTCTTTGTTATTTGCTTTATATACAGAGCCTTTGGCTAACAAATAAGGGTCTCAGAAACTCAAGGATATGATTGATATGTTAATCAAGAAAAGCAGGCTTTATTTGAAGACAATATTATTTTGTACCCGACAATAGGAATAAAATGAATGAAGATAAAACAAAAGTTATAGCTGTTATTTATGTACCCACACATGAATTGGTTCAGCAACACTCATATTTATGGAAACACATAAAATGAAGTATTTAGTGATCTGGATTAAAAAGGCTTTTGTTATGATAGCTAAAGATATGTTGGAAGAGACTAAACAAAAGATAATACAAAAACTGAGAAATTGGAAGCTCTTGTTTACAGATATGGATAGCAAGATACAAGTGAAAATGCGTTTAGTCCCAATAGTTTTACATGGCTCTATATTGAATCAGCGAATACTTAAGAAAGCGAACGCTGATTCATCGACCCTATGTAAGCAAAAGCTTACAATCCCTAACACCGGGAACAGCAATTTTTTTCCCAAGGAAAAAAATTGCTGGGCCGGTTTTGGGAGTATATCATTTCCTCCATTGTGGTGCGATCGTGGAGTTGGTATATTTAAGTAGTGGGTGTGTGGAGGGCGAAGCCCCCCCCCCCACATTATAGAGTGTTTTAAGATTTTTTTTTTTTTTTTTTTTTTTTTTTACAGAACAGAGATTTTTTTTTTCTAAGTGTTCGGGATTGTAAGCTTTTGCTTAAATAGGGTAGATGAATCAGCATTTGCTTTTTTAAGCGTTTGCTGATTCAATATAGACCCTTTTATATAGATCTTGGGCATATTTTATCAACCAGAGAAGTACTGGACAATAATAAAAATGTGAATACATTTATCTGGGAGAGAAAGATGGCAAAGGTCAAGTGGGATAGGATGATCCGTCCAACAGAACAAGGTGGTTTAGGATTACCTGATTTTAAGGGATATTTTAGAGCTACACAGTTAAGGCTAGTATACATATCAGAAGCAGAACACTATAATTCAAAGTGGAAAGGAATGATGATGAAACAACCAACTGTTTTGCTCAAAATTTTCTGGAATTCATAAATTCCAATGCCTTGGATCAACTTATCCACACCCCACCAGGGGCAGCAATGTCCTAGACCTGGTCATTACCAACATGGGTGACCCGTGTTCCACACCAGAGGCCAATTCCTCGTTGGTCAAATCCGACCACAAACTAATCACCCTAGACATCCACATCCCACCCCCATTAGGGAAACCACCGTAAAAAATTTTTCCAAAGCCAACTTCACACTTCTTAAGACAGAAGTGGCAAACTTCATGACATCCATGCAGATGGACAATAGAGGTACGACTGCTGAATCCCACACAAATGCACTTTATAACCACTTACACGAGTGCATGGATCATGCTATCCCTAGCAGAACCAAGATGCTATCCTCTAAAAAAAGGAAGCCAATCTGGTGGTCCCCTGCCATAAACAAACTCTACAACAGAAGAAAGAAACTGTTGCAAAAAAGAGTAAAATCCCATGATTGGAGGAACTTCCTGGTCAGCCTCAGTAGGAAGCTGAGATCCCCCATAAAAGCCCCCAAGGCTAGTTACAAAAACAAAATCGCCACTGATTCTAAAGACAACCACAAAGCATTCTATAGCTATGTCAAGAATCTCAATGACAACACTCAGATCTGCTCTGAGTTACAGCACAATGGTACTAAATATACAGAACCAACTGATATTGCCAACATCCTGGCAGATAGTTTCAGTGCTAACTTTACCCCCTCTCACCCCCTAAAGGGCCCATCTCTATACTAGAAGAATGCAAAGTTCCTGTAATCACGGCAGCACAGGTAAAAACAACACTCTCCAAAGCCAAGAACACAGCATCCATGGGACCTGACAACATCCCAGGCTGCATTCTACATGAACTACAGAACAAACTGGCACCCCACCTAAGGACCATGTTCAATCATAGCCTCACCTCAGGCTTTGTGCCCACTGAATGGCACACAGCGACAGTTATCCCACTCCACAAAGGGGGAGCCACCACGGACCCTGGGAACTACCACCCCCTTAGCCTGACGAGCCTGGTCTGCAAGGCCATGGAATGTATTGTATCATCATGGAACTATAAACAAAGAGATTGGTAATCCCTAAACTCTGGACCCCACCCAGTTTGGGTTTGTAAAAGGCAGATAATGTCTCCTAAACCTGATAGACTTCTTTGAAGCAGTCACCAAAGCCGTAGACGAGGGTAAGGTGGTTCACACAGCCTATCTAGATCTTGCCAAGGCTTTCGACACCATCCCCCACTCTGGAGTTATAGATAAACTCACTAAACTAGGTATAAATCGATATGTCACAAGATGGGTTGCCAACTGGCTCACTGCGGAACCACACTGTGAAAGTAGCAGACTCCAGATCCGACTTCAGACCAGTGACAAGTGGAGTACCACAGGGTTCAGTCCTGGTTCCTCTACTGTTTGGTATCTACTTCTCTGAAGTACAGGCTAACACAGAAAGTCTTTGGCTAACAAAGTTCACAGATGACTGCAATCTAGAAGCCATAATCGAAACTCCTAATGATGTGGACATCCTACAAAAGGGCCTCACTGAGACAGATGCCTGGTGTCAAAGACATGGCTTCAAGCTCAATACCAAAAAGTGCATTGTCATCCCCTTTGGTAAAAACTCTCTACCCATGAACTACCACATAAGTGGTAGTCTACTTAACACCGAAAGTGTGATAAGAGACCTTGGGACACAGGTGGACAGTAGTCTCTCCTTTGATAATCACATCGCCACAGTAGTCTGGAAATCCTTCTATGTGGCACACCTCATCACAAAAGGTTTCTCATTGAGGAAAAAAGAGGTCATTGTTCCCCTCTACTTGTCACTCATTAGACTTATTATAGAATACAATGCCCCTTTTGGTATGTGCCTCACAAGACATCTACAACAACTGGAAAGGCTGCAGAAATACCTCACAAAGAGGATTACTGGCCTCAAACAGATGTCCTATGCAGACCGTCTCAAAAAACTCCAGCTTTACTCCATTGCATATATCCTACTCAGGCGATCTCTGCGTAACATACAAAGCTATGTCAGACCCAGAGCTGTTGGACATGCTCCACTTAAAGAAATCCCAATCCCTCCAAGCTAGACGCTCTAGGGACATAACCTTGTCACCACAATAAACAGAACATGCTGGAGGGATAGATTCCTGTCCCCGAGACTTCTCATACTTTGGAACAAACTACCTATCAATATCAAACGAAGCTCCTCTTTAGCACTCTTCAAGAAAAATCTTGATGATTGGATGAGAAATAGGAAATTCACCCTGGTGATCACTTCTGTGGCTCTGCTCAACAGGGGCCCAGGAAAATAATTTTCTAGGGTGGCAAAAGCCAGGGTGCCTTTTTGGCTAGGCTTATATAGGCCCTAGGGCCAATAGCCTAGTACCTACCTATGAACCTACGAACAGGGGGAAAAATTCAAGAAATAAGGAGAAAATGTGGTTTTGGATGCAGATCCTTAAGGAAAATAACAATTAATGGAAGAAACAGACAAATGTAGGTATTATAAATCAGAATTGGAAACGGTTGCACACCTTGTTGCTGGCTGCGTTATACTAATGACAAAAGGACTGTATTTTGAAAGGCATAATAATGTGAAGGCATAATAATGTGGCAAGACTGTTGCACTGGGTATTGTGCAAACATTATAATACTGAAATAGCTGAAAAACATTGGAAACATGAGCCACAAAGCAACATAGAAAATGATGAAGCCTACATCACATGGATCACTCATTACCAACAGTTCAAAAGACAGATGCGAGAAAACCAGCTATAATAGTCCATGAAAAGAAGACAAAAGTAGCATTGATCATTGAAATCGCCACACCCAGTGACTACAGTGTCTTGTGTAAAGAGAGACAGAGTCTTAAAATATCAGGATTTGCAGGCAGAAACAAGAGAAATGTGGAAGAAATATGCCCAGACAGTTCCAATAGTAGTAGTAGCAATAGGTCTTATAAAACAGAATGTACAGTCGTATTTAGATATGTTACCAATACATGTAACTCCATATGAATTGGAGAAGGAGTCATTACTGGGCACATTACAAGTGCTGCAAAGAGCACTTCTGGTTGACATCAAAGATTGAAACAATACTAATTTCATGAACTTTAATCATACTTTGACTTAGGAATGGGGCCCATTCCTGTCATGGTATTAAAAACCCAAAAGATTTGGAGAAATTAAGAGACAGAAACATTATATTGATAAAGTAGCAAAAAGTATTCTGAGAGCTAATTCAGCACAAGAATGGAAAAAGGAGGTTTTGCTGATAGAAATGATGGCAATTAGGGATACAGAGAATAACTGCAATTAGGGATACAGATAATAACTGCAATTAAGGGTACAGAGAATAGGCAAGAGGGGGATGGAATTTACTGGAATAAACTGGCAAAGGTATTGGAAGCAAATCACTAGAGATGGAAGGGTAATAGAACTGGAAGAGACCAAGATGACATTTGTCTTGCAGGCTAGAGAGTACCTTCCTTTCCAGGTATTGATATCAGAGTATAGGCAGAGAGAAAGACATGAAAGACCTGCTCAAGTAGAGTTTTTAGGTGAACAGAAGCTGCTGTTAAAAAGGGATAATTAGTAGGGCATATAAATATTGCACAATAGCTTTAGGAGTTAATTAGAAGAAATTAGAGATAATTGGGAAGAGAGGTTGGATAAACAATTTACAAGATGACAATGGGAAGATATATGTATAGCTCCAAAGGTCTGGAAGACTTAGGATTTTTGCTTGGAAGTGTCTGCATAGGCATTTTTATACCCCAAGCAGACTCCAAAACAATTTCTGTAGATAGATGTCCAATGTTGGAGGCGTGATGAGGAGGAAAATGGAAACTGGGAATGCATGTTTTGGGAGTGTAATGAGCTGGCAGGCATTAAACATTCCTTACAGAGTACTCAGTCAGAAATATTGGGTGAGTAAATGAGTGTAACTGAAGAAATGAGTCTTGAGCTGGAACACAGGATCTGAATTCTCTAGACATAGTAAGAACTTGTTAAGTTTATTTCTGGTGGTTGCCAAAAAATACTAGAAATGGAAATCAAAGTCTAAATCAACTGTATTTGAAGTATGGAATATTGTAACAGAGACAAAAGAACTGAAAGTGGGATATTTAGAAAAGGATAGGAGCAAATTACATATAAATAAATGGAAACTGTGGGAGCAATACATGCAGAATAATGATTTGGAGGAGATGTGAAGTTTAAGGGAAGGTAGGAAGTGAGCAAATTATCTAATATTGCACTGATGATAATTATACAAAAGAACATATGTGATGTACAAAGTATATAACTGGGAACATGTTAATATGTTTTTTTTTTTTATAATGATTGTTTGCCTGTGTCTTAAGTGATGATTCAGTAAAGATGTTTATAAAAATCTACAAAACAAAACCAGTCAAAAAACTCATCACATTTTATCTATTTTCCTAATGTATTCGGTAAGATTTGCAGGTCTCATACATATACAGCGCATCGTATTTGTATAATTTAAATAAGTCACTGCTACCTGACTAAAGTTCCTATGAATTATGCAAACTGGACTACTACTGTGGAAAAAGAAATTGTTTTCTTACCCGAGTGTTATTTTGCATAACACCTTTTGTACTCATCTTCACATGGCATGAGTGAAACAGACACATCTGTTTATTTTAATGCATTTAAAAAAAATAGTTTCATGTGATTAGTTCAATATTTTTTGTGATTTTCACAATTTTCATTCAGCTCACCATTTTTCGGTATGTGATTTACAATCGGTGGTGAGCCAAAAGATCATGGTTCGCATTTAAACAGGGGAAGACTTTTTTATGCCCTTTATTCTTCAGAGTGGCTCTTTGTTTCTGTCTGCTGTTTATATGGGATTGCTAAGTGTTTACTGGTTTTCAAGGGCTTTAAAATCCAGTAAAATGCAGTGCACTTATGCATTTGTTTTTCATTTCTTTTATTGGTAATACCTGGAATAAATCCATGTACTACAAAGAACTATAATTGGATCACTGATTACTGTTTGTCATTTTTGCATTTAAGTTACCTGTAACACATTGCATTTAAGTTACCTGGCACTTGCTCACTAAAGTAATTATATAAGTCAGCTCTAAAAAATTAAAAGCACTACACCCTCACAAACTCCCCTTGAGTACCTTGTTCCCCATTGGCCCTTTTTTTCAATTATAAAGGAATTCCCAATACTATTCTAGCATGTCCAAAGGTCAGTTGTCAATCTCCTCTCCGGTCCAGCTGGTGAATCTGGGAATCTTGAGGCAATGTTACAACTGCCTCATGTACACAGACAACCCTCTCCTCCTCCCAACAAATTCCAACACATGTGAGAGATGCAACCATATAACCAAATTGGAGGCTAAGCTCTCTCAACTCAGTACTGGCGTAACCAGTCAGGAGGAGAAGGAAACCACACTCACTACAATTCCAGTCTCACATAGACCTACCACGACAACAAACCAAACACATAAACACACAAAACATACTCGGAGGCTCTAAATAAAAATCTGCCTAAGCAGCAGAGACCTCCAAAGCAGACACCCAAGCAGCCGCTACCCCAAAACAAAACACGTGCAACACATAGCTCACAAAGCCAGTGTGCCAAACAGTCACAGCCCTTAAGGCTAAACAACACACCTGATACACTTGTAATAGGTGACTCTATCGTCAGGCACACTGACGTCCCGCTCACCAGGCTGAACAAGGAGAAGGTCACGGTGAGCTGCCTGTCAGGCGCTAGGATCCGCCACATAACACAAGCACTCAGGTCACTCCAAGGCAAGTACAAATATGACTCAGTCATTGTCCATGCTGGTGTGAATGACCTGAGACGTACCTCCCTGGATTACATGAAAAGAGACATAGAGGAGCTCTCTGAGCATGTAGCCCAGGCCGGTATGACCCTGACCTTGAGTAGCATCTTACCCTTACCAAGAATGATGCCACAATATGAAGACAAGATGATCAATTTCAACAATTGGCTTAAGTGTTGGTGTCATTCAAAGGGGATCCAATGCCTGTCAGCCTGGGATGACATGCTCGACAAGCCACGATGCTTCGCTAAGGACGGCTTGCACCTGTCACCCCTGGGCTTTCGGATATTGGCAAAGGCTCTTGCTACCCCCATAGTGCCTTTTTAGGCAAGGCTCAAAAGACAAACCCACCTCCATAGGTATCACAAGGGATAAGAAACTAAGAGTAATGCTACTCAATGCCAGAAGTCTAAACCTCAAGATGCACGCACTCAAAACTCTCCTTAGCATGGAGAACATCAATATCTGTGCAGTAACAGAAACCTGGTTCAAGGCTCCCGAGAGCACCCCAGCACTACTAGGTTATACCTCATACCATGCTTTTCGGCCCCAAAACTTGGACCGAACCACAAAAGGAGGGGGAGTATCAATATTCGTCAAAGATACCCACACCTCCAGGTTGGTGGCACAGCACGAAGCATCAGAGACTATCCATGTGCAACTAACTGTGGGTAAAACTGCCTTCCAGTTTATAGCCTGCTACAGACCACCCTCCCAAACACAGGAACCCTACTTGGCCTTCCTGAGAATACTGGAAAATATGAAGGTCTCTCCAAACACCATTATATTGGGTGATTTCAACTACCCAAACATAGACTGGGAGCATTACTCTAGCTCCAACACCCTAGCCCAAAGGTTCCTAGAATTTATAAACTCAAATGCTATGGAACAACTTGTTACCACTCCCACAAGAGGGGAAAACATACTGGACCTGATCATCACCAACATGGGGACACTATGCTCCAGACCAGAAGTGTATCCCTTACTGGTAAGATCAGACCATAAACTAATCTCACTGGATAATCACATCCCAACCCCACCCCCTGCCCAGAAAACCACAGTGAAAAACTTCTCTAAAGCAAATTTCACATGCCTCAAAACCGAGGCGAAATCCTTCAAAGCCCCCGGGCCTGTGGAAAATACGACCCAGACCGCAGAATCCTTTATAAACGCATTCTATGAACACCTTCAGGAATGCATGGATCATGCAATCCCAAATAAAACCAAGACCCAATCCTCCAAAGGCAGACGTCCTGTCTGGTGGACCCCAGCCATAAACAAACTATACAGTAGAAGAAGGAAGCTACTACATGATAGAGCAAAATCCCAAAAAGGGAAGGCATCTCTGATCAGTATTAGCAAAAAACTACGGGCACTCATAAAATCGTCTAAGGCCAGCTTTGATAGAAAAATTGCACAGGACACTAGGCTTTCTTTAGTTATGTTAGGAACCTGGGTGGGAATTCCCAGATATGCTCAGAATTAGTCCAAAATGACAAAAAATACACCGAGCCCACAGACATTGCCAACATCCTAGCTGACAGGTTCAGTGCAAACCTCTCCCCCCTCTCCCCACCAAAAGGGCAAATATCTATCCCAACAGAGTGCTGCCCCCCTGACATCTCAGATGCTCAGGTAAGAGCCGCCCTCTCCAAAGCAAAAAACACAGCATCAATGGGACCAGATGGTGTCCCAGGTTGCGTCCTACATGAACTCCAAGAAGAGCTAAACCCAAACATAAAACTACTGTTCAGTCTTAGCCTTACTACAGGATATGTACCCAAAGAGTGGCGTATAGCAACAGTGGTCCCTCTCCACAAAGGTGGTGCCTCAACGGATCCTGGAAACTATCGCCCCATAAGCCTGACTAGCTTGGTCTGCAAAGCTATGGAAAGGATCATCATGGACCTCATAAATAAACATATTGGGGACCTACAGACACTGGATCCTACCCAGTTTGGCTTTGTTAAGGGCAGATCCTGCCTCTTAAACCTGGTCAATTTCTTTGAAACAGTCACCAAGGCCATTGACGAGGGGAAGGTGGTCCACACAGCCTACCTGGACCTCGCAAAAGCCTTCGATACAATACCCCACTCGGGCATTATAGATAAGCTCACCAGCTTAAATATAAACCCCTATGTCACTAGATGGGTTGCAAACTGGCTCAAGGACAGAACCCACATGGTTAGAATTGCTGGAGCCATGTCAGACTCCAAACCAGTTACAAGTGGCATCCCACAAGGCTCAGTCCTGGGACCTCTCTTGTTCGGTATATATTTCTCGGTGGTACAGGCCAACACAGAAGGACTGTGGCTGACCAAGTTCGCAGATGACTGCAAACTGGGTGCCATAATCAACTCTCCAGCTGACACAAGCATCCTCCAAAAGGGCCTCATAGAAACAGACAACTGGTGCCAGAGCCATGGCCTCAAGCTAAACGCCAAAAGTGTATAGTCATCCCTTTGGCAAAACAAAGTGCCCACAAATTACCACATAGGTGGTAATCCATTAAGTACAGAAGAAGTCATTAGGGACCTGGGGACCCAAGTTGATAGCAATCTCTCATTTGACAAGCACGTGGCCAAAGTGGTTAGAAAAACATTTTATATAGCCCACCTAATCATGAAGGGATTCACATCTAGATCAGGGAGGTCATCGTGCCTCTTTACTCATCCCTCATCAGGCCCATAATTGAGTACAATGCCCCTTTTGGGATGTACCTTACCAGACACCTGCAGCAACTGGAAAGACCCCAAAAGTACCTCACCAAGAGGATCAAAGGGCTCAAACAGATGCCATATGCTGCCCGGTTAAAGAAACTCCAGCTCTACTCAGTGGCATACCGCCTGCTCAGAGGCGATCTGTCCCTGGCGTATAAAGCTATGTCGACCCCGGAATTGATGGGCATGCTGGACTTCAGAAAATCCAAATCCCATCGAACTCTGGCTCGAGAGACTTGAACCTCAGCACTGAAATAAATAGGACATGCTGGAGGGACAGATTCATAACCCAGAGGCTCCCTTCACTCTGGAATAAAATCCCAGTCCAGGTTAGGCAGAGTCCCACATTGACTCTCTTCAAGAGGAATCTTGATGAGTGGATGGGAGATCGTAGGTTTACCCCGGCTATCACTTCTGTGTCACTGTTAGACAGAGGCACTGTATACTAACCTCAAAAAAAGGCATAGCAAAATTAATTTAAAATGGGTGTCGAAAGCCAAACACACTCTGGCTAGGCTTATAAATGCCCTAGGGCAGATAGCCTAGTATGAACCTATGAACCCTTTTTATGTGTTTGAGACATGGATGCCAAAAAAACTAACTCTTCAGCTTCACTTTCAAGGTGAATTTCTTGACATCCATGCCTTGAAAAAATAATAAATTTGTTATGAGCATAACCCCTCAGGTTAAAATTATGCTGACAACATATGATCACTTATATGCACCCACATTATTTCCTGGGACATTGACCATTTCATGCCAACTGTTTTAGATTACAGCATGTTATCTATCATTTAGCTTCAATTTTGATTTGCTTTTTTCCCCTCTGGTCTTTTTTGGAGAGAATTATCAGTGCTTTTGAAATTAAGTAATTTAACAGCACGAGGCTAAATGATCCATTTGTAGACATTGTATGTAGAAAATGTAGAAGTGGCTTGTACTTTTAGGAATGGACATAAGTACTCTGCTGTGAGACAGTAAGTAAGTATTTGTGTGTGTGTGTGTGTGTGTGTGTGTGTGTGTGTGTGTGTGCGCGCCACGGAGAGATCTGCTTCTTTACTATGAAAATTGTGGCTAACTTCCTGTAAGAAACTTGTTTGGGGGGTAGTACTATATTTGTATAGGCCAAATTTCAAATGGCTTCACATTTCACAACTGATACAGCTGAATATGTTGAATATGTATGGAAGAGAACACTTCAGCAGATGCTGAACTCCTGTAGGCCAGGCTGCGTGGTATAGAAAGATAAAGCCTAACAACACCCCAGATGATCAGAGTTTGATTAGTGGCTCAGGTGCTGAATTAGCAAAGCAGGGGAGGATACAAGTGAGGAAGACTGTGCATGTTAGCATGAGTAGTATTGCAGATGCATTAATCTGTGGGATAGCATGTTCTGGCCTTATGAATTTGCGCAATGTGATGCATATCTTGTCTATGTATAGGATCATGAACTTTGGGTTATGGGTTTCAAGCACAGAACCTATTGTACAGTTTTTTCTGCTTGAGTGTTTATACATTCATAGTTAGTTGTGCACTTCTCATTTACCTGTCCTGAAATGCAGCTGGCTACACATAAGTGCTGCATTTCTCAATTTAGATAATTAATGTCTCCATATGTTGCAATGAAGTGCTTAGCTGTGCAAGGCTTGTGCAAAAGTGCTGTATACCTTGTATGAATTCCCAACTTTATTTGTGAAATTGTTAGTGTTTCTGTTCAATGTTTCCATGGACTTCACCAAGGTAGATTAATACTGCATGAAAGTGCTAACATTGGTACAAGCAAAGCCATGTATATCTTTGAGCTTTGCTTCCTTATTTATTTTTTTGTTTGTATTTTGAAATATACTTGGTTTCCTTTTGAGCTAACATTTTTTATATCTCTCCTATAAGTATCTTGGAATCATTTCAACCTTTGAAAAAATATAAATGCAGTAGAATGCACACATTGCACATAAATATAATGATGTGGCTATGACTCAGAAAAGCCTGGGTTCAACTGGCCACTCAGGGGTTTGATGACATAGCGGATGGTGGGTGCGCCCATCCTAGGGAGAAGGAAGGTGGTTCCCATTTGGCTCAGCTGTGGCTGCTTGCATAAGTGAATGCTTTGCTAGTAGCAGACAGCCAGTGCATGGAGGCATACCTCACAACTGTCCATATTTTTGCCTCATATTTTTGGTCTGCTCCTCATAAAATTTATGATTTTCTGGCAAATTACTGGGATGATCTGTGGAATGAAGTCACTAAATAATAATATGCATTTGTGTTTCAGACTTCATACCCATCAGAAAAATGCACATTGAGATAAATCCTGTTATTCTAGCAACTTTCTAAGTTTATAAGAGCAGTATTTAAAACCTGTCCCTAGTTTTGGGACTTTGTCCCCACATTTTGTCAAGCTTTGCCCAGATTTTTTGCACTAAGAGGTTGAGAGGTATGCATGGAGGGCATAAGCTATAGCCACCAAAGCCAGTGTCTGCAGTTCTTGCCACTGGCTGTAAAAGAATGGGCATATACCATTTAGAGAGACATAGGCACTCCATGCAGTGATGCACATGCTCAAACCACCACCACTACCAGGTGTTGGGGTAGGGTCATGATAAGTACTCTCAGTTGTTGAAATTCTGTCATGGGCAAGATAACCATCATGATTACCAGTATGATGACCTTCCTTGGACAGCTGTTGCCCCTTTACATCACTGGATACATTTGTGGTATGGTGGAATGAATGAATGAATGAATGAATGAATGAATGAATGAATGAATGAATGAAAGAAAGACTTGGAGAACAAGTCTTGATAATCCAATATAAAAAATGAGGAAATCAAAGGAAGCAGCAACTGCTGTGTTCACAAGTCTGCTGAAAGCTTTGCTTCAGGACAGAGTCTAAATAAGCAATAGAAACCAGTGGAAGTTGGTAAGGAGTAGAAACCAGGCAGTTATACTAAAGCATACATCATTGTGCATGCACTCGTACACAACAAAGGAAAAGATAACGTGGGAACCATCCTGTTTTATGGTATGTTCATATGTATTTGTGAGGGATGACTCAGTACACTTCTACAACATTAAAAAAATGAAACTGCCAAAAATAGAACTGAAAGGTATCAGAGTGTTATATCATCATGGAATGGCAAAGATGTGCTTTACGTAAACAAGAATCACAGGAAAAAATAATCAACAAAGGGCACACAAGCCAAATTAAAAATGCAAGATGGTGGAGATGGAACGGAAAGTTTAAGAATGGAGATAAAGGAGTGAGGAGCAAATAGAAGTGGGTCTCACACAAGGTTCAGAAGTGCCACTGGGAATGAAATCGTGGAAGTAATGGCAGAACTGAGAGAACACAAACATGGAAAAAAGAAAGTTGTGCAGCCAGGAAAGAAAAAGAGAGAAAATATGGAGCATACAACAAAGAGGATCAAAAAAAGGAAAGATAGAATGAAGAAGGTCTAAACAACATGAAAAGCAGGGCTGTAGGAGGAAAAAGACACAGTCAGAATAAGCAGAAGGACTCGTTCCAGGGGAGAGACAGAAGACCTTCAAACTCAAACTTATGGACGGTGCTGGTTGACTGGAGTTGAAAAGATGAACTGGACAGAGGGAGATGTAAAGAGGGAATAGAGAAGCAGAGTATCTCCAGGATTCAATAAAATCTGTCTAGGCTTCACACAGAGCCTACATGGAGTGTACCTGCTACTGTGATGGTGCTCATCATTTGGCATCAAGCAATGTATATTAATGAGGTGTGGTACATCCAGGCAAGGTTTCGCAACTCACAGCAGTGTTGATGTCCATGAAACCTTGCAAGTGAACACAGATAGCAATTCTGTGTAAGTCAATGCACCAACGGTCAGCAAATTTGCACAAAATGTCACAGTGATCACCAGGGCTACACAGCACTGATTCTACACAACATTTCACCACAAAGGCCAACATAATGCAAAAATATTATGTAAACAGAAATAGAGACATAAAATGTCATATAGACATGTGTTACAATGAAACAGAAACATACCTGTCATCCCCTTTGAGCAAGACCAAAGGCATACATAATGGGGGACAATGGCCCATAAAATATATACAGATATGTAATATTTCATTTCCACACCTAGAAAGGTGATAGAATAAATAGGTTGTGCATTAGCATGAACTGTCTGAATAGCATATACATACACCTGGATTCGAACCTAGTACCATCTGTCCCCAAAAAGGAATGGATCAAACCATTAATAGGTGGTACCACAAAGTAAATTAAGTAGCAGATGTATTTTATACAAGCAATAGTAACTGTCACAGTTTAGCAATGATTTCCCTTTGTACTCCCCTGTGCTTGCTCTCCATTTCACCACTGTTCTATCTTCCCCATTTCTTTTTTATGACATTATTGCATGATGGTGCACATTGTGCACCATCACTAAGCAACGGTGAATGACACCTGTATAAAAATGTATGTCAATGTCTCATAGACACCTGTAAAAGTACTACATGCACTTAGATCAGAACCCAGTACCATCTGGCCCAAACAACAAGGAATATATCAATGCATTGACATGTGCTGTCCCAGAGTTAGATTTGCAGTACATGCATTTCATACAATCAATCCTGTCATAGTTTAGCAGGGAAATCCTATTGTTCCTCTACCTGCTTGCTCCCCATGTCACCACTGTTCTATGATCTCCATTTATATCCTTTAAAGCATTATTGCACGATGGTGCGTATTTTGCACCAACATGCAGCAACCTTGATACAAAAGCAGTTAAATGTATTAGCTACAGCTGTATTTGGACCTAGTACCATCTGGCCCCAAAAAAAGAAGGTATCATTGCATTAAGTGCATTAATACCTGCTGCCACAGAGTCAGTTAAGTGCAGGTATATGGAACAGCAGTTAAGTCTGCCAGTTGCTATTCAGTCTCTAAAATACACCTGCTACTCAACTGAGTCAGTGGCACTGCAGATTAATTAATTAATTAATTTATTTATTTTATTTTTATTTTACGTTTGTTGACCTGGTTTGTCTGACTGAGGTAGTGGCTCATTTTCAGCAGAGACCCAGGGGGAAAAGCTCCACAGTGAGATAAAATTATACATCAGATACAAAAAACTGAAAAATACATTTCAGTTACATACACATAAAAAAGAATTATACATTCAGGAGAACACAAAAAGTTTCAAAAATATCTATACAATATTTGCAGTGGTAGAGAAGTGATGTAGAGAAACCAAAAAGCACTATTGTGAGGCAAAACATTTTGAAAAGGAAATGCACATCTAGGATGGACTCAGTAAACCAACATCGAATAAACTTAAGATATACGATCAGAGGTATATAGAAGGGATTTGTGGTAATAAACATGGTATGAACTGGTGAGAGATAAAAGGGGAGAGACAGTAGCAGGTGACAAGGATAGTCTAAAAAAGCAGCAAAATAACATGTGTTTATAGTAATGCATTGATCCATTCCATTTTGGGGCCAGATGAAACTGAGTTCTGGTACAGATGTTATGTAATACTTTCAAATACTTTTATGTTTGCTCTGCTTAACATTGTGCAAACATGGTGCTTAAATGTGCTCAATGCCGAGCACCATGTTTGCGCCATGGTAAGCATCGCACAACATTCTGAAACAGTATATGTATTTCCAGTAAATGTGATAACTGCAGTGGGTGTGGAAAACATCATTCTACATTGGTCTTGATCTGTTGTAGGCATGGCAGGCATACGTGGTGAGGGATTGAGATTCCGTGCTCAGAGGTTCATAGGTTCATACTAGGCTATCTGCCCTGGGGCAATTATAAGCCTAGCCCGATTCTGTATGGCTTACGCCACCCCTTGATTTGAGTATACTGTGCCCTTTTTAAGTTTAGTTTACTGTGCCTCTGTCTAATAGTGACATGGGAGTAATCCCTGGGACAAACCTACGATCCCCCATCCACCTATCGAGATTCTTCTTGAAGAGATTCAGTGAGGTGCTCTGCCTCACATGAGCTGGAATTCTATTCCAGAGCGAAGGGAGCCTCTGGGTTATGAACCTGTCCCTCCAGCAAGTTCTATTTATTTCTGTGCTGAGGTTCAAGTCCCTCGAGCGTGTGGCTCTAAGGGATTTAGATTTACTGAGGTGGAGCATGTCCATTAATTCTGGATTTGACATAGCTTTGTATGTCAGGCATAGATCGCCTCGAAGTAGGCGGTATGCAACTGAGTAGAGCTGGAGTTTTTTTAACCGAGCAGCATATGGCATCTGTTTGAGACCCTTGATCCTCTTGGTGAGATACTTTTGGGGTCTTTCTAATTTCTGCAGGTGTCGGGTAAGGTACATCCCAAAAGGGGCATTGTATTCTATGATGGGCCTGATGAGGGATGAATAAAGATTGGGTGTCCAGGAGTCCAAAGTGTTTGTTGGACGTCTAGTGAAGGAACATGTTCCCAGACTATTGCAGTGGGTCTATTCTGGCTCAGAGATATCGGATAGTCTTGCTTGGGCTGTGACCAGTGCTACCGGTATCCCCTACACTAGTGAGCAATGTAGGCACCACTACAATGACCTTCAGAGGAAGAATATGGATATCCTTGAAAATTGGATCAAGGGATCTAGGACTGGGGAGACACCACAGATGTGTAAGTATCAATTACAGAGACTACTTGTAAGACTTAAAACTGAATATAGTTAGGACCAGTATTCGTAGTAGTATTCTGTTCTGTTATACTTTTTCCACAGCTGCCACAGAGAAAGAGAACTAAATGTGAGAACCCATGGGGCTATTGTCGGAAGAGAGAAGCATATGTTATGTATGCATCAGAACAGTAGAGTTTTTGTAACATTAAAAGATAAAGGCAGCTTTTTTGGTATTTTATACAGTTGTATCAAATTGAGCATGCATATCTCAACTGTAAAAGCAAGTATGCATGCATTAGTCTGTAGCAAAAAGCAACAGTATAATATTCTAAAATAAAAGTGAGCCTGCATCTCTCAACTGTAAAAGGAAACTATGCATGAATTAGTCTGTAGGCCAAAACAAAAGTACAGTATTAGAGAATAGTCAGAGGTTGTGGGTTCAAAACCCATACTTCCCAACTATACAATATTGTTAAGTTTTCAACAGTATTGCAATGTAACCTCAGACCTTAATACCAATGGCAAAAATGGCCTGCTGTAAATTGTAATCAGTATAATTGGAACATGCATATGTGCAGTATATGCACACATAAAAGGATTTCTTGCTGCAATGTGTAGTATAGTGTGCATCTGTTATGAGGTGGGTAGTCTTAAAAGTAAAAAAGTTATTTGTTAGGAGTTGGTAGTCTTAAAAGTAAAGGTAAGAGCATAGAGTCAAATAATTGTATCAATGAGCTGTATTCCTCATATAAAGTTATTGTTATCCCTTTTTTCTCTCACCCCAGGCCCTCTCTTCTCTCTATTTTTTCTCTACAGCACAGCAGTGTAGGCTTGCCCCACAGGATCCTCCTGCCCTCACTTCACTGGCTACAGCACTGAGGCCCAGCACATCTGGGATGCAAACTGCAGCATCTCCTCTGCTGCTCCTGCACTACCTGGCCCCTCAGGTAGTTATGCCCCTCAGGATAGGCCAATGGTTCCCTCTGGGAGCAGTGGAGGAGGTGGCAATTATATCACTCATGATGACCTGCCAGGTTTGGTGCATAGGATTGTGCACCACCCTGTTGGTGCATGCCTAGTCTTGATGGAGTGCCTGCTCTCCATCATTTTACAAAATGCCAGGAGGAGATGCAGACATTAGGCACTGCAACCATTGGTGCAGTGAGGTGAAAGTGATGACAGTCCAGTGGGTTAGGACTCGATTCTCACTGTTACCCAGATTGACAACTATGGGTTCCGGATATCCCACTCCCATCCCAACCATGGTGTTCACCAACCTCTTGTGTCCTTCACCATCCCTGTGTCTTGTCTTCTATATCCTATATGTCTGCAGTTGCTTCCTCACCTACGCAACCTACCTGAAACAGACATACCTAAGTCCTCTCCCCAAAATTTCTCTCTCACTGAGAAAACAAAAAAAAATGGGCACCTGCCCCAGCAAAAAAAAAAATGTCCCATACATAGTTCTCCATTTTGAACTTGTGTCTTTTTGACACACTTGATTTGGTCCAATTGGCTATACAACATGATTGTGTTGTAGTCACCACTCTCTCCAGAGGTGACAGTGCAAATTCATCTAATATTCTACACATATGATAATTTTTTACTGTTGAAGAAATGGATAATTATGGTTCTTTCCTACCCCCTTCCTGCACATTCCTGCTCTGCTTTTACTTTGTTTTCCCCTGCTTGTTCCCCATTTCACTACTTTCCTATCTTACCCATTTCTTATCTTTAAAGAAATATTGCCTGATGGAGCACATTGTGCACCAACCCAAAGCAACAGTGAATGGCAGCAGTGTATGTTAATGTATTTAAAAGTATCATAGACACTTATAAAAGTATGACCTACACCTGTATTTGAACTCAGTAACATCTGCCTCAAACAAGAATGCATGAACACCTGCTGCCACAGAGTCAGTTAATTATCAGGTATATTTTAGAGACTGTGTACAATCTGTCAGACTTTAGCACTGTGGCGTGAGTTTGTGCACTGCTTACCTACTTGCAATCCCACTGCTTGCTGCACTATGGAAATATATATCTGTACTTTATCATGACTACAGCTTTATCTTATACTTTTAACTGCTTTTCACATAACAGTTGCTGTGCATTGGTGTGCAATGTGCACCATTATGCAATAATGCTTTAAAGAAAAGAAATGGCGAAAAGAAAATAGGACGGTAGTAAAATAGGAAGCAAGCAGGGGAATGACAAATTGAAAGGAGGGCAGAAATGTGCAGGAGGGAGGTAGGAAAAAACAATGCTATCCAGTTCTTCAACAGTAAAAATTATATGTGTAATAATAGCTGATTTTGTACTGCTACCTGCAGAGAGAGGGGTGATCACAAAACAATCATCTTGTATAGCCAATAGGACCAAATCAAGTGTGTCAAAAAGACGTGTTCAAAATGGAGAGCTATGTATGGAACCATTTTTGTTTGTTAGGGCAGGTGCCCATTTTATGTTTTCTAAGAGAGAGAGAGAGAGAGAGAGAGAGAGAATAATGTTGGGGAGGGGACTTAGGTATGTCTGTTTCAGGAAGGTTGGGTAGATGAGGAAGCAATTGCAGACATATAGGATATACAAGACAAGACACAGGGATGGTGAAGGACACAACAGGTTGGTGAATACCATGGTTGGGATGAGGGTGGGGACATCGAGAACCCATGGTCATCAAGCTGGGTGACAGTGAGAATCAAGTCTTCACCCACTGGACTGGCATGACTGTCACCTCACTTCACTGATGGCTACAGTGCTTGATGTTGCCATCTCCTTCTTGTGTTATTAAGTACAATGATGGACAGTAGCATCTCCATCCTGTATAGGCATGCACCAACAGTGCAGCACACAATCCCACACACCAACTCTGGCAGTTCATCACTGGTGATAAAATCACCACCTCAACCACTGCTTCCAGAGGAAACCACTGGCCTATCCTGTGGGGCAGAACTACCTGAGTGGCCAGGTAGTGCAGGGTGAGCAGAGGGGGTGCTGCCAGGTTGCATCCCAGATGTACTGGGCCTCTGTGCTGTAGCTGGTGGAGTGGGGGAAGGAGGATCCTGTGGGGCAGCCTACTCCACTGTGCTGCAGGGGAGAAAAAAAAGAGAAGATAAGCGTTGAGGTGAGAGAAAAAAAAGGAATAACATTAGTAAATTCATATGTGACATACAATGCACTGATACAATTATTTGACTCTATTCTGATAATTTTATTTTTAAGGCTACCAACTCCTAACAAATAAATTTTTACTTTTAAAACTACCCAGCTCATAACAGGTGCACACTATACTACAGATTGCAGCATATATTGCACATATGCGTGCTCCAGTTATATAGATTACAGCAGATCATTTGTGCCACTGGTCTAGAGATTTGAATGTAACTTAAAATATTGCTGACCAATTAACAGTACAGTATAGCTGGGAAGTGTGGTATATGAACCCATGACCTCTGACTCCTGCCTAATACTCTACTGTTGGTTTAGCCTACAGACATATGCATGCATAGTTTTTACAGTTGAGAGATGGCCAATCACTTTGATATTAGAATATTGAACTGTTGGTTTGTGCTACACAGTAATGCATGCATACTTGCTTTTACAGTTGAGATATGCATGCTCACTTTGATACAACTGTATAAGATACCTCAAAAACTATCTTAAACTTTTAATGCTATAGTAACAGTACTGTTCTGCTGCATACACAACACATGTTTTCCTCATCCGGGCCAGTCTAGCAGCATAGGATCTCACATTCGATTCTGGCTGTGACAGCTGTGGTAAAAACAGAACAGAATGCCATTATGAATACCAGCCCTGAATATATTCAACTTTTAACTCTTACAAGTAGCCTCTGTAATTGATACCTACGCATCTGTGGGGTGTTCCTAGTCCTGCATTCCTCAAATCAATGTTCGAGGGTATCCCTCTTCTTCCTCCAGAGGTCATTGTAGTGGTGTCTACATTGCTCACCAGTGGATACATGTAGCACTAGTCACAACCCGGGCAAGACTATCCCATGCCTCTGACTTGTACTTTGAGCCAGAATAGTCCCTCTGCAATAGCTTGGGCCCATGTTCCTTTACTAGGAGTCCAACAAACACTTTGGACTCCTGGACAGTCCAACTTTGAGCATGAAATCTCACTCCATCTCCATGAATGCCTGCCATGCCTACTACAGATCAAGACCAATGTAGAATGCTGGTTTCCCACCAAATGCGGTTATCTTGCTTACTGGGAGTGCACATCCCTGTTTGAAAATTTTGTGCAATGCTTATCATCATGTAAACACGGTGCTTGGCAGTGCATAATGGTAAGCAGAGCACAACATTGGCAAGCAATGCAATTTCAAGGGTATTGGCTATACAGCCCTTTGTGTATATGTTTTAGGCAACAGTGAAGGCCATGCTAGTCCACATAGTACACAGTATATTTTCTATTTTTGGCTGTCTGCTTCCTGGGTAGTCCATGTGCTCTGGTTCCAGTGTTTGTGTTGCACAGTGCATTGCACAAACTGTGGCAAAAAAAAAAAGAAATTTAAATGACAACTAAGGAATGGAAAAAAATGCCATGCTTTCATACAATCCTAAGATGTGATTGTGTGACCTGTGATGTGCACCATACATTTGGAATGGGAAATACTGTAAGAGACATTGTAGAAAATAATTATACACATTGCAATTCTTACTTCACAACCCTCACAAGATCATGTCTACCTCTGAAATGGCTTGACAAACACGGCCATGCCATCAGTACACTTCTAAGTAATGCATGCAGATAACAGTGAAAAAGCCTGTGCTTCACATTATTGTTAAATACATTCCAGCATATGCTGTACGTAGGTGACAAAATAGAATAATACCTTCTGAGATTCCATGCTCCTCTGTACAGATAACCTGAAGAAAATGCTTTTTCTCATTGTTGCAAACATATAGAACTCACCACATAATCAGTTTACCTAGCTACAGGGTTGCTTTTTATATGGTGAAGATTATTAATGGATTGCAACTGTGAGTGATTACTGTTTGGGAGGAGGAAATCACAACAGCACTGCAGGTGCCTTACGTCTGATGGGTGTGCCAGCTTAGATTTAGAAAGTGTTTCTGGAGAGACCACAGCCCTTTCTCATCAACATAACACAGAAGCTACAAACAATGCCATGATGTCTGTGGATAGATTATAAGCCATGTCACTGTAATCTGTCTGGTATAGCCCACTGTCTGACCATGTCCTGGTGGGATTACTTCATATCTAAAACACCAGTAATAAAGCATCATATATATACAGTTCCATATCGCAACTAGCAGTGGGTTTGTGTGATGGTTAACAAAGTGCATACATATGCAAGTTAGTACTGAGTATCTGACATATATCTGATGGTTATCAGCACTACATTCATGTGATGGCTAGCAGAGTGCAACAGTGGCAAGCATTGCAATTTCAGGGTTATTGCATGTACAGGTAGTTGTGTATGTGTTATTGGCAAAAGTAAAGGCTATGTCAGTCCAGACAGCATAAATGCATTTACAAGACTATAATACCCACTATGCCCACAGTCATACATTTTATCATGAAGGTGATATTACATAGATTACCAAATCAATAAAAGTAATAGTGTATGGAATATTCTGTATCTAAACACAGGACCATGTGTATGGCAGTCCTACACTTACACCTCTTACCACAAGAATGTTGAGGAAAGAGTTGTCTATGTTTCATTTCATTGCAGTAAACTGCAATGTCACAGCAGTAAAACAAAGGCTGCACATTCTGTATTAGAAACAAGTACCATCTGTACTCCAGGCTGGGTTTTTCTGATGTCAAGAGCATTAATTGAATGTATCCAGTTTCTGTTGTTGCCTGTCTGCTTCCTAGTTGGTTCAGGTTTTCCTGTTTCTGCAATGCATATCCAGTTTCTATTTTTGCATGTCAACTTTCTAGGGGGTTCAGGTTTTCCTGTTTCTACAATGCAGCACTTCATGCAAACCAGATAAGCACAGCCAAACCTGAAATTTATTTGTTCTTCAGTTCCACTGTTTGTGCTATGTGGTGCATCATGCAAAACGTGAAATTAAAAAACAAGAAAAATAGGAAAAGAAAAAGGGAGACAGAAGTGAAATGAGGAAAAGCAATGTATGAGATGCAAAGTAGAAAAGGATAGTGCACGTGAGATATTTCTGCATAGTTCGGGATTTGAACTCCCACACCAATGCAGCTTCAGAAAACAGGAGGGATGCCTTATTCCTCTTTGCCGCACAAACATCTTTGTAGCAATGAACTGAAGTAATTCTTCAAATAACCAACTGCAACAGAATGTACACGTCTAAAAAAAATCAGCTTTTTGTACTTTTAATTATCTTTATTATATTTGGACATAGTGCACTTAGTGATCACACGACCTGTTATGATTATGCTTGCAGATATACAGCTCTGTCTTTCATTTCTGTGCTTCTTGGTCATTCATCACTTATCTGACCAGTACTGTGAGACATGCAGTGTGTAAGACATTCCATATCATTGGTCTTAAAATGAGTGAGGATATTAACTGGGAGTAATATGATATATAGCTGCCAGCAACTGAAGGTTAGGTTGGATGGCACAAACAAGCATATACTGTTCTTTTTTTGGGGGGGGCATAGGTGAGTTACTGCTATGGCACAAACAAGGATATGATGCTCTTGTTACTTTCCTTATTCTGCATCCTGCCTGTTTGATCTTGGGGATGGTTGTGAAGTCTGAAGCTGCAATGTATGTCATTACTTTCTAAATTCTCTCTTTATTGATTTACCAGTACAAAGGTATGGTACTAAACTGAGGGCATGCAGTGATCATCAGTACTTTTGAGAGGTATGACTGTGTGAATCTTTGATGCCGGGGGTCTACTACTTACTAATGGACACATATAAGTAAAATAAGTCTCTGCTGTCACATGTTAAGGTACTTTCTGTACAAATCCACCACTATTTACTCAATTACTGTACTGAGTTAAGAAATACAAGGATATGCCATAATGATATTAAAGAATACACTCTAGGTTCAAGACTTGCCTTGCAAATTCAGCAGTTGACACAGTTTTAGTTCAGGGCTGACTCTGTCTGATGCAAGCAGCACACAGCCAATACATGGGGAGGTAAATGTTGTGTGAGTTGCCTGGCATCAATTTTACTATATGTATGTGAGTAGAAGAAAGGTATTAGCCACTTACTTGATCAGCGAATATGCTATGCATTGTCTTTTAGCCAAAGCAGGGGCATACTGAGCACACATACATCTGCCTCCAGCCAGAACAGCTGGTGGTTCTCCCTCTGAGTCCTCCACTGACTGTGGCTGTGCTGACCTAGGCATTAGTGGGGGGATGTGTATCCCTTCCCCTTGATGATCTTGCTGCAGCTGTTTTCACAGGATCAGATTGTGTAGCATAGCACATACTGTGAAGATTTGTGTACATGTGTGTGGATTATATTGCAGGGTTCCACCAGATGTATCTAGGCACCAGAACCATGACTTCAGCAGCCCAAACACACACTCTATGATGTTTCTGGTTTGAGCATGTACCTCATTATGGCATCCTTCCATGGCTGGGTGTGCACTTCTGATGGGTGCCATCAGCCATGGATCCAGTGCATAGCCAGTATCACCCAGTAAATGGCCCTGTGGGATGTCCCACCTATCAAACATCTGGTACAGCTGTTATGTGTGCCAGATATGGAAGTCATGATAACTGCTGGGGTTGTTAGCACATACATTCAAGATAGTTCCCTGGGCATTACACACAACTTGGCAGTTGATGGAGTGGTATCCCTTGTGGTTAATGTAGATTCTACCCTGCTCACAGGTGACGCCTTAATGTGTACATGAGTGCAATCTATGGCACCCAGTACTACAGGGTAGTGCACTACATGGTAGAGCTGTTACATATTTCTGGCTGTCTCCGTAGAACTGTGGGGAAAACATATGTGCTCACTGGCATGTATGAGCATAGCATCCAGGAATTGGTAGAAGATCCTGGATGCTGATGCCTGTGACACAGTCACCATGTCCCCAGCTAGTCTTTGAAAGGTACCTGTAGCTAGCATTCTGAGGGCTACACATACCTTAGTTTTTACTGGGATGGGTTAAACTCGGTTGACTCTGGCTCTGAGTTGAGGGTGGCTGAGGTCACAGAGTTCTTGTAGTGTGTCCCTGTTCACCCTGTAGTGCTGTACAATTTCCAGGTCATGTAGCATCTGAAAAGTTATGCAGGGCCTAAAAACCCTTCTCCTTCTTGGCCTAGATCTATTGGCACCAGTAGCAACACCCTTGGCTTCAGCCTGTAGCACATACAGGTGGATCAAAGCAGCAGCTGCCCATAGCTTTATGTCCCTGTTGATTTTCCATGTCTCTACTACAATAGTATTGACGTATGTAGGAAAAAACAGTATGGAGTCTATATGGATGCTTTATATCGTATTGAAAAGCTCCACCATGTTGGTGTGGTTCATTAACATGCAATTCACCTGCTTATGATGTAAATTAGTGTCTATTAAACACACTTGCTGCTTGTTCACAGGCAAAATTGGTATTACTTTCCTCTGTTCCCATCATATTGTGCAAACATGGAACACAAAAAGTGAATGAAAGATTGCACACCCTGCACTAGAACCCAGCACCATCTATACTCCAGCCCTACACATACATATGCTGTCACAGGAATAGTTACATGACAAGCACCCCGAAACCTGCCATTCATTTCTCCATTTGCCATGATTATGCTAAGTGTCATATCATGTGATGACTAAAATAATAAAAAATAAGTACTTAAAGCAGACTGAGATGATACATTTTGCCAAGAGATAAAGAGGAGGTTGCATCTTAATGAAACAGAACTTGTGAATTGTGCATTGCTTACCTGCATTTTCACCCTTCAAAGACCTACACGTACACCTCTGTAAGTCTAACCTAACACCTCCCTGTAATGTCATCATTCGCTATTGCCATACATTGAAAACAAACACTGAAGGAGTGCCTACATGATGTGAACATCTCTATATGGTTCCAGTCTTTTGGGATTCAGCCATTCAAACAAAATGAAAACTCCAGCAAAGCATGAAGTTCCACTGAGTGACCTCATATATCCCATGTGCTTCTGATATAAGAGGTTTGGGAGGTCACTCAGTGGAAGTTCTAGCTTTGCTGGAGTTTTCATTTTGTTTTTACTGATTGTTTTTTCAGTGTCCTTCTCATTAATTGTTCTAGTTTGTTGTTTGGGATATTTTTGCAGTGACACTAATGATAATGGACATCAGCTGGTTATAACAGGCCTGTGTTTCTAATGCTTAGTCAAACACTCTGCTTGTGCTAAGCTGATGAGGTCACAACAAGGCTGAAATATGCATATCCACATATAGTGGGGTCTGGCTTTATTGGCCTGAAATTGTCCATTAAAATGATGAAAGAAGTCATGGGCATTCAGAATCGTCAATTGGCTGTAACACCTGATGTTCATAAAGATCATTTGCATATATCCCATGTGCCTCTGATATAAGAGGTTTGGGAGGTCACTCAGTGGAAGAATTATGTGCTAGGAAAAGAGGACTTTCAGTAAACATGAGGCAGTTGCTACACTGTCTCAGTATGCCCATGTCAACCAGGCTGGTAGGAAACACTAATGGGAATTGTCCAGACACAGTGTTCCGAATACTTGGGCAGACTTATGGAGAGAGGATTTTGATAAGAGGTTTGTCCACAAGAGTGTAGACCACAAAAACCTTCTTAAATGTCAAGTAACTAGCCTGAAGCACAAGTGCTAAAACCAAAACTAAGATGCTTAGAATAACAGATAAATGTAAATCAGGCTACTAACAAACAGTAACAAATGGAGCAGAATAAAAGCATTTGCACACTTAAGAACACACAGTAAAAATAAGCCGATAAAGTAGGAAGAACACAATTACAGTAAAAGCGGCTGAATAAAGTGTATAAAGTGTAATTTTTTTTTAATTTGTTTAATTTTTTTTTAAGTGGTGAGGGAGAAAAAAGAAGATGGTTCAAGAATAAGAAATTAAGGGGGTTGGCCTTCCTAAATTCTCTCTCTGTACTCAGTAGGCTAAGATGATGAGATTGGACAGGGAGGAATGTTCAAAATCAAATGATCTCACTGTACTCAGTTGAGTGAGCAATGAGATGGGAATGGGAGGAGTGACCAACATCAATTTTACAGCAGAAGCGGGCAATTCCAAAGCCACCAGATTTAAAGAGTAGAACAACACTTGGGTGTGAGGGTGGGAAACACAAAAAAAAAAAAAAACATACAGAAGAGGCCATCAATAAACAATGAAGCAAATATAGCAGTACATAGCAGTGCAATTCAAGTGCAAAAATGTATACTTATCAGTTTGGTATATCAGATGGTTATAAAGTCCAGTACAGCCAGGTAGTTAACTCTGCTATATTAGTTCTACACAATTTGACCACAATTATATAAAAAAAGTTTTTAAAGTTTTATAGAAGCATTTTATTGTTTAATATTTTAAGCATGATTTTTTCCATAGGAATTTAATATAGTATTTAACTTTTTATACGTAAATGTTAATTTAACATTCTATTTAATTTGTAAATATAATTAGCAGTTTTTAACTTAACATTAAAATCAGTGTTATTTAACATTGTAAATGTTAATATTATTTTAAATGAACATTAATATTATTATTATATGTATTTCAAATGGAAATGTTTAAACAGTTATATAAATGTGTGTTTATATCCTTTTAACTTTTTTTAAGGTAATCTTTGACATTTTATCAGTACCTGCATAGATGCCTGAGTTGTATATAACATTTTTTTCAGAAATGTTTTTATTTTTAATGGTAATAATAACAGTAGTAACATATATACAATCATAACAGAAGAATAACTATAGCATTTCCCAGGCAATTAACTTGTGTGTTAGAGTTCTTGTTTTAAGCTTTATGGATGACAGAAATTTCTTTTTCACATAGACCTGTGGCTAAATATATAAATTAATTTTTAAAAGAGAGAGTAGAGTTGGTTTTCCAATTTTTTTTGTTACAAACTTTCTTGCAACTGCAAGAATTGACCATAATATATGTACTTGAGTTTTAGGTATAACTTCTGGTACTCGTACAGTGACAGAATGAGAGAGTTCGAAATTATACAATTATTGTTCCACAAGGCTTTATGGAAATCCTCAAATTCATTTTAAAATTGAGATAACATTGTACATGTAACAATCATATGATTCCAATCAGCATCTATTACTTTACATCTCCAAAATTTTAGATCATTCTTTTTATATATTTTTGCAAATCTTTGTAGTGTGAAATAACATCTATGAAGGGATTTCCTAGTATATATTCTCCAGTAAGGAGAGATCATTGTTTTCTCTATTGATTTTAGAAGAAGTGTTTTTATTGTTAATAGTAAATTCTTCTTTATTTATTTTAGTAGAGTATTCCCAGTAAGAAACATTTATAAAACTGAAATCAAATCTAATAGCTTTTTAAACCAAGAATATAAATGAGGTGCTGTTCAAAGAACCACTTATAATATTCAACATTACTTCCAATATTTTAGGTATGTTATTTCCATGAGTTTGCAAGGCGATTTGTATGTTTATCCAGTTGTTATTATGTAAACCATACCTGGCAATTAAATAATTAGCTGGATGAATTTTATTAGACGACAACAATTTATTCCAGTATAATAAATCATTATTTTTGAATTCAAGGATTTTGTTAATATCAAAAGTAATCAAGCACTCATTAGTGTGGACAACTGGAAATGCAAATACTAATATGTTTTTGATTAACTGGTTGGAATGAGTAAATCTCTTAAAGTTTGTTAGTATTAGGTTAATGAAGGAGCAAGATTTTAATTTCTGTTTATTTTGTGTGTATATATATGTGTGTATATATATATATATATATATATATATATATATATATATATATATATATATATTAGTGACCATATAAAGACATTTCCATGTATTGTAATGAGAGGTTCAATTAGCCTTTTGTTATTGGTTAGCAATTTTTTTTCGTGTATTAATTTCCAGTATGAGTTATATGAGACATTTAACCATAGGAAGATTGTATTAAAGATATCAGCATTTATGTAAAAGTCGATATTAGGGAAACTAATGCCTCCTTCTTCTCAACTTGCAGTGTGTCTTTGCAAAGATATCCTGAGTTTTTGTGGGTGCAAGAGGAATTTTAATAAAATATTATTGATCTTTTTTGAAATTTTCTTAGGTGGTGGAATGATCAGAGACTGACTAATATAAAGAATTGTGGGTAGTAAAATCATTTCGACTAACGTTAGCCTATCTTCAAAGGTAAAATAGAGTTTGTTCCAGTTATCTATGAGATTGGTGATTAAGTTTGTTAGGTTACTGTAGTTTGTAGATGCTGTTTCCTTAAGATTTGAATTTATGTAGATACCTAGATATTTAATATGTGTAGTATCCCAACTGAAGTGTTTATAATTTCTCATTTTAGCAGTTACATTTCTATTTATTAAGAGAGGGTTTTGTTATGATTGAATTGTAATCCTGACAAGTTTTCAAATAAATCTAGAGCATTAAGTAGGTGGTCTAAAGATGTTCCAATGTCTCTGCAAGTTTAGTAATACATCATCCGCAAATAGTTAAATCTTTGGGGATAGGTCATTATTGAGATCATAACCTTTTATATGTGAGTTATTACTAACATAATTAGCCAATGGTTCTATGGCTAGTGCAAAAATTAATGGAGAAAGGGGGCAGTCTTGTTTTGTGCCTTTTGTGAGTCTAAAGGAGGAGGATAAGAAAGAACCTATATTTACAATGAAGACTGAGTATTCATAAAGTTTTTCAATTAGTTTTAAAAAGTCTGGAGGAAAGTTATAATGTTTTAACACTCCAAATAGGTGAGCCCAGCTAAGTGAAACAAATGCCTTATCTATATCAAGACTCATTATAGTTAATTCATTTTTATTTTACCACGAAGTCTGATCTATAAGACATTTCCTATTTCTATAACTTACTATATCTACATACTCTCCCTTTTACACCCTCCCTTTAGATCACTATATCCCTCCTTTACTACTTTCTTCTTCTGTACCATCTCTTCCTCTGAT
The DNA here is from genome assembly GCF_019279795.1 of Protopterus annectens. Lineage (NCBI taxonomy): Eukaryota > Metazoa > Chordata > Ceratodontiformes > Protopteridae > Protopterus > Protopterus annectens. The sequence goes on along the minus strand of NC_056743.1, from coordinate 614,560,253 downwards.
TTGAGGCCTCTTGTACATACACTTTTCTCTTTTTTTTACTCGTGCACTAGTTTCTTCCTCAGATCTGAGGCCCCCCTGCACTTACACAATTTCTCCTTCTAGCCTCTAATCTAAGAATGCCATATTATTTTCAAATGTTTACCTATAACCTTAATTCCCTTACTGCATTCATATTGACTTATCATTGCTTTTCCTTTTACATCCTTATTATTGTTATATATTTGTATATAGCTATGTTTAATTCCATTGAGTACATTATTTTTTCTTATCCATTGTATTCATGACATTGTTTTGCTCTGTATTATTGTAAACTTGTCTCTACTTGTATGTCTGTTTGGGGCTTTTCCCCTCGGGTCTCCATTGAAAAAGGGTAAATTCTTACCCAGCTGGACCAACCCGGTTAACAAATGCAAAATAAAAATAAATAAAATATTAGGGATAGAAGTCTTATTATGTTGTCTTGAACTTTTTTATGTTTTATAAAACCTGTCTGGTCTTCTTCAATTAGATTAGGTATAATAGAATTAATTATATTCACTATTATACTCAAAAAAAATCTTATAATCTATGTTTAAAAGTGAGATTGGTCTATAAGAAGAACAGGAAGTATGTTCTTTATCAGGTTTGAGTATAGGTGAGATAAGAGAGTGTTTCCATAATGGTGGTCTAATAAATGTATTGTTAATTTCATGAAATATACTTAATAATATTTTTAATATGTTGTCAAGAAAGATTTTATATATTTTAGGGATCAGGCCATCTAAACCTGGTGATTTATTAGTTTTTAATTTATTTGTTCTTTTAGTTCTTTAAATGTAGACGGTCTATCAATTTTGGCTATATTTTCAGGGGATAGGGTCTTTGGGATATTATCTATTAAGAATTTATCTAGAGTTTCATTTTTACTGATTGATTTAGGCATAATTATGTTCTCATAATGTTTCTTGAAACAGTATAATATGCTGTTCATACCAGAAGCTTTTATTTTTTTTTGTTTTACATATATGTAACTTCTTTTATATGATTCCTTTCATTTAAACATGTAGACCTTACTGCAATTTTATTCAAGCTTATAGGATTGATAAAATATGAATATAGTTTTTTTTTTCTAAATTTATAGATATTTGATGTTGCAAAATGTTTTGGTGCCCTTTGTTTAATTTCTTTATATTATCTATGGCTTTTTTGTCTTTGAATATAAGATTATGCTTTAGGTTATCTATTTCATTTTGAATATCTTCTAGTCTTTTATCCCACTCTTTTCTTTTTTGTAAATACCAGTTTTTAACCTTCCTATATAACACAACTTTTAGGGTGCCCCATACAATTGTGTCTGAAACCTCTCCATTATTATTTATCTCTAGAAATGTGTTTATTTCAGTTAACATCCAGTCTTGAAAGCCTTTTATTTTTGTAATATAAGCTGGTATTCTTTGCCAATGATTTAAGGTTTCTGTGTGTAAAGTTATATTAAATGTAATGGCAGGACATTAAAAGTACATTTTCTATTTTTAATTTTAGGGAGTTAAATATTAAGACTTTTTCAGTATTAGTCTGTGTTTCAAATCTATATGAGTAGTGGGAGAACTTTAGGGAAGAAGGAAGTTTTATATGATATATATCTTTTACTTTTCTCATATTAATATAGTTTTATAAATGTCTTTGCTACAGGGGAAGTTTTAAATGATTTAGTGTTGTTTCACTAGAAGAAAGGACACAATTAAAGTCTCCTGCAAATATCATTTCTCCTCTAGAGTGTAAGATTATAGTATCTAAATACTTCATTACTGTTTTTGTGCCAATTCTGGGAATCCAATAATAGTTTATTAGTGTATAGTACTTTTTTTCCAAGTTTAATTACTGCTAATGTTAGCATTCAATCTTTGTCTATATGTGAGTCTATGATTTCTGGGGTTATCAGTTTTTTTTCCCAAAGGATTAATACACCTCTTCTTTTGTGATTAAATTGGGAGCTAACTAGTATTTTATAATTTTTTAGTATAAGTTTAAGTCTTGCATTATTAAATGTGTCTCTTGAAGGAATACTATATCTGCCTTGTGTAAGGACAGATACTTATTAATACTTGCTCTCTTAATGTGATTATTCAGCTTATTTACATTTATTGATAAACATTTATATGTTAACATCATTTTCATAGATTCATAGATTAGTACTAAGCTAACTGCCCTTGTGGGCCATTGTAAGCCTAGCCAATTATCCCTTGTGAGACTCAAACCCTGCACCTTGTGTTTGTAAGGCAAACACCTTACCCATTAGGCCACCCTCCCTCCCTAATGTGTTGGGTGATAGCTATGCATTTATAATGGTTTCCTAAGAGATTTGTAATATAAGTTGAAACTAATTTTGTTATGAACAGAATTTCTATAACTAATTAAAAAAGTCCTGTATTATTTACAGTAACAACCTTTTTCATGGAACTTAGTGTTCCTGGCTTTATATGTATTACATATAAGCTGCAAGTCTGCCAACCCATTTCTTTTAAGGATAGGTCTTTGCAACTGCATATTTAGTTGTTATTTGAAGAAGAAAGAGAGGGATAATGTAGAACCAATAAGATCTAACAAGCTGTTTGAAGCATTTACATATAGTGTATAAAATCTTAAAAATGATTGTGTTTAAACACCTTGGAAATAATACATTTTTAAAACATACATATGTAAAATGTAATCTGACTATTTTGTTTAAGAAAAAATAACTTGAATACTGAGTAGTAACATCAGATCTTATATATGTTTTATAAAGTTCGTCAAGGTGTAGCAAATAACCAAAATCAGTAACTACAATATATACATTATAAAGAATATATAGTTGCTAGTATAAGTACTTGTTATTTTATGTCATGGACTACTGCATATAGTATTAACAATATGATATAATGGTCTATTATGTGTTATAGGAAGATGTATTATTTCACTTGTTTATATTTATAGTATATTATTTATCAATAGAAATAATAAAGCATGTCTTATGAGTAGGTATAGCTATGGCAGTATAACGTTTCTTAAAATATAAAAATATAAAGGGGGGACCAGTATACTATTCATTTAAAGTAGATTTGTGTTATTTTGAACATTTAGATAATTAATTAAGGCAATAATCTGAAACTAAGGGATGATACTATTGCTATTAATCTATTAATGATTGATGAAAACAAAAGGGAGCAATAGATAAGCATCTAAACTGCAAAATCTTCAAATAAAGTGAAGTTAAATAGACCTGTTGTTCTAAGAACAATATATCTCATTTAAAAACAAAATCGACTCACATATACATTAAACCATATCACTGCAGTTTGTATAATACAATGAACTATCAAACAGATTTAAAAGTCTGTCTTGTTGAAAAGCAGGTCAGAAATGCTACAACCTTCATTTTCATTTTGTTCATATACAATCTATATTTTTCATTTGGGTTGGAGGAGGGTAAAAGGTCATAGGTGGGAGAGGCAGTATTCTGATCATATCATATAATAAGAGGAATATAGCAAGGGTTTGATTAAGTTATTATTTTACTGAACTCTCATAGTACAATGACATTGCTTTAAGTCTTGCATCAGTGTCTGAGAAACCATTGGAATACCTTGTAAACCTGAATAAATTAGAGGGTGTTGCTACACTATATAATATGCAACCCTAGAGTGATGAGCATCACATTTTAGTTCCAGTAAGGAAACTCAACCTTGTTATACACCTCTGTGATATCAATGAGTTGCATAATAAGTTGTCTTTCACAAAGCACTGTTATCGTCTGCATTCATGCTAGAACATATACAACGATCACCATAGAACAGCAGCAAAAAGTTGAAATAACTTACAGAATATAACATACTTCTCACTGCTACACAAAAAAGCAGAATGAAGTAAATAAGAGTTTTAATGCTGTTCATTAGAGAGACGCATTTTTTGGCTGTTGTCTGCATTACAGCACTAAGTATTTTATGTTTTTTGAAGATAAAAGCACTTCATAGACATATACCTTGTGAACTTGCAAAAATTAGGGGGTGTTACCACCCTTTAGAATATACAACCCTAGTATAATAAGCATCTCTTTTTAGTTCCAATGTATCTATATGAATCTACATTAGTACATTGAATTAACGCTACGCCGAAATGCGCATGCAGTATCGCTGGTATAGTTTACAGTACCAAGTCTCAAAAAGAAAAAAGAAATATGTTTCTTGAAAGGATACATATATCATTCAAAAGGGAGTTTTAAAACTTGTAAATATTAGTCATATAGGTATAAAGCTACAGATAACTGCAAAGGCAACATTATCCTTATTCATAGCCTGGTCTAGTTCTGTACATTAACTTACAAAACGCCCCATCTTAAAAGTGCTGTCATATCATGTGTTTTGTCACAATTTAGCAAATGGTGTTACTTTTCATCTGAGTTTCTCACATTCTTCCTGCTGTTATCATTATTTTGTGTTGAAAAGAAAAGTTGTTGACTTAGCGTTTGACTTTCTGATTGCAAATACGTAAAACTGAATATAGCAGCAGTTAAACATATTAAAGAACACATACTGGCTTCCTGTTTGTCGATATTCCTTTCTTAGTGTATGTGAGTCTAAAAGAATCACTTACATTTGTTTTCTTTATCATTTGCAGCAGGGTCATTTTGTATTATCAGCTTTTCTGCTGTCTCCATTGCATTCCAGTTGGTCTGGAGGTTTCGTAAGTCAGAGAAGAGTTCAAGGGTCAACTATAACCTCATCTGAAGCGTCACGACTGTTTCCATGCAAAAATTAAGATGGAAATCTCAAGCTGGTTTTCAAAAGGTTCCGAGTGAAGATTTAAGTTACAAGGGCAGGAATGGTTACTTAGAAAATGCTTGTAGATGTATTAAACACCTGCGTTTAATACAAACAGTTATTCTTGGCGAAAAATCAAAAAATCAACAACAAAAACCTCTAGGCAACCAAAAGCAACCATATCACATAAGTCCTGGTTGCAAACAAGACAACATAAGCACCCACCATAGCAAATATCTCCCAAGCAAATAATATAATCAATATCTAGCAAGTGGTTGAGGAAGTTTAGCAGAAGGCTTTAGAGCCTCTTATGAAGTTATAGTTGAATCATGCAGGAATATAACTTAATAAACAGACATTATATTTATATGTATGACATTGTAGTCTATGTAAGCAACATCAATTTGTGATGTTCTCTTCACATTTTAAATATTTGGAGCAAGTAAACATAATAAAGATTAGCTAATGCAAATTTTTTATGTATAGTTTATGTATTATCAAAGCATCCTATAACACTTATATTTTCTGGTTTAAGTTTATGCAACATTGTTATTAAATCATGTTATAAAATTATTAATGTCAGGTAAAGAATAATGAGTGAGGAACAAAGTTTTTACCTTATTTATCCTTGTAGATGTTTTTATGAAATGAAAGAATATCTATTTAGAGAAGTTAAAAGAAAATCAAGATTATTTATTTGTCTCTGGATTTCTTTTTCTCCTTTACAGACCAGTCAGGTTTTGTTGTTTGCCTTTTTAATGTAAGGGTAGTATCCATTTGTTCTTTTGTATTTATTATATTCCTCTTCTTTGTAAAGGTATTTGCTTCTTCAATGGTTTCAAAGGTTCTTTTTCCCTCTGGCAAGCAGATGTTTATTTTGGCAGGATATGTCAGTTGTGCTTTGATATCAGCTTGTTTTAGTGATTTAATAAGGGGAAAGAATGTTTTGCAAGAACAGCCATGGAGTAGTCATTATCAAATCTGACTATCTGGTCATTTATTTTCAAGGGAGAGAGAGCCCAGGCAGATTTTAAAATGAGATCTTTGTCTTGGCTAGATAAAAGTCTTACAATAATAGATCTTGGATATGTATTCTTGCTGTTGGATGAGGCTTTAGATCATGATCTGTGGGCTCTGTCGATGCCAAATGAGAGACTCTCTGGTAAATTTAAAGTTTTGGGAAGCCATGCTGTTGAAAAATTCACTATATGATCTCCTTCCATTCTTTCTGATATACCATAGATACTGATATTTTTTCTTCTGGACTGATTCTCTAGATCATCCACTTTATTAATAGGTTTGTTGCTCTGTTATAGAAGATGTTCAATGCTTTTTTCTTCCTCTATCAATCTTCAGTCAATGTCTGAGACTGATTCTTCTAGGGCCGATATCTGGATTTTTTGTTGTTTTAAGATATCACTCAGTATTTCGATTTGTTTGTTTGAGTCTTCCTTAATTTTGTAAATTTTTGTGTCTAGTGTGTCCAGTTTTGTTATTAGGTCTTGAATGTTAATGAGAATCGAGTGTATCCCCTTTTTCATACAATTGTCCTGCTGTGTAGATTTTTTCTCCCATATGTAGTTCTCCCTTTCTTCTTCTTCTTGTTAATTTTGACAGGAAAATATAAAGTTTGTGTATTAAAAAATACATCAAAAGAAAGCTTTTGATTTCCAGTTTATGAATCCGTTAGTTTGGCGATTTTTAAAAATAAATCCTGTCAGAATTGTTATAGACATGCAGAGCAGAGAAATTATACTGCTTTCAGGCTTCCATCCAAGCCACGCCCCAACATTTTTTTCTTTATGTCAAATTGTGTGTAGTTTATTTTTTTCTTGCCTTACCATGTAAATGGGGAGCAGCAGGTGGCAGTATTCTCATATTTTTAATCTGCCATGATGCATCTCTAGAAATAATGAATTGTGCTTTGCATTCCCATAATTGTAATACAAGCTGATTCCTAACTCTTGTAATTATATCTTTATTTTTTTGTAAAAAAGGATGTTTTCATTCCATTACTTTCTTTATTTTTCTGTTTATGCTTTACATTTTTACATTTAACTAATATTTCAATTTGTAGTGTTAGTTCCGGTATTGAAAGTAGGTTATTTTTTGAGTTACATAGCCTTTTTAAATTTTTTTTGAACATTTCTTTATTTCTGGATGTTGTTCCACATTTTTTACTCAGGTAATATTTGATTATTTATCTTTATACTGTTTTAGATCTGTATTTTGAATGTTTTAATATTTTCATTATAGGGTTAAACCGTCTGGGGTCAAATCAAACTGAAGGGGAGCCGAATGTTGAACACACAAAGGAGGGAATTTTGCCATATATCTGCACAAAGGAGTATTGTTTTTGAGAAATTATGGCTGTATTTCATCAGCTACATACTGCATATGCTTATATGCCAGTATGTATAGTCTGTTTCACGGGGTTTACACTTTTAGCTCTCTGCATTAGTTACATGTGTAATCTTCATCTGGAGGTGCAGGAACAAAGCTGCATTTATGTCATGGCACTTAAAAAAGGATATATTGCTATTTTTACTCTCCTTTTGTTTCATTCACCCTGTTAGAACTGGAATTACGTGTCTGCTGTCACATGTTAAGGTTGGTTCTGTATAAAGCTAACAACTTTTACTTGCTGTTCTGTCCATGTCGACTCCTTTCCATGGCTGTATTTGAAAAGTTTTCAGATACATGGGGGACACCAACATGGAGTCTACACAGTTACTTTAGAGCTTGTTGAAGTGCTCCACATAATTGGTTTGCTTGATTAGCATGCAATTCAGCTACTTATGCTGTAATTAGTATGCCATGGTATTACCTTGTTTGCACATGAGAGAGTATATTAAGGAGTGTATGGTAGAACATGATGTACTGGGTTGCTTATATCCATTAGAGACATAGGTGCAAAACCAGGGGTGAATTTGTGATTTCCCATTCACTGTTCCAGGTTAAGCTTGAATAGGTTTTTAGGAAGGACTCTGCTTTACAAGGGTGGGAAGCCTGTTCCTGAGAATGGGAATTCCCTGAGATACATACCTGTCCCTGTACTATGTCCTCTTTATGTCATGAGCAAAATGTAATTCCTTGGAACTAGAAGTTTTGATGCTGTTCATTTTGCAGATATGCAAAAGGGCCATCAGAGCAGGATGAAAGGATGCCTCATACTGCAGACATAGATTATCTCTCAGCTGTCTGTAGGAAACAGATTACAGAGATAGGTGTTTGTGCTAATCTGCATAAGAAAATGCATTTACACCCTGTATTGTTTTTTTGTGAGGAACCTCTGTGGATGTTCCAGTTGTTGAATTTGTGTGGTGAGGTACATACTAAAGGAGGTGTTATACCCAATAATGGGTCTGATAAGGGCCAAATGTAGTGGCATGAAGAATTCCATGGATCTGGATACCATGCTTTTACATATAAGGGTATGGCATCTATGCACCATGCCTTTATTTGTAAGTTGAGTGGCATAAAGTGATTTTTTTACTACCTTAGACAAGTGTTGGTCAAACACCAGGTTACCATCTACATAATAACCTGACTACTGGGTCTACTCTTAGAAGTGTTTATTCAATGAGGTAGTGAGTCAGGGTGGCTGACTTCCCATATGGTACTATCATGACATTTAGTTTTAAGCTGTGGCCTTGGCACCAGTCATTCATCTGTGTTAGACCTTCCTATAAGATGTTAGTTTCTTGGAAAGGATTCTATGAGTGCTCCTAGTTTACAGTCATCTGCAAACTTGATCAGCCAGAGACCCTTGACATTGGCCTTGACTTCCAAGAAGTAGATGTCAAAGAGAAGTAGACCCAACACAGAGCCCTGAGAGACTCCACTGCTGACCAGTCTCTTTGTGGAGGTGGTCTCCTCTATCCTAACTTTATGGGTCCTATTTGTGAGCCAGCTGGCTATCCAACATATTACATAAGGGCCTAATTCAATGTGTTTATTTATGATGCCCTAATAAGGTATTGTACTGAAAGCTTTAACCAGGTTAAGGTAGGCAGCATGCACTGTTTTGTCCTCATACATTGCCTTTGTGACCTTTAAAAAGAAGTCCACAAGATTTAGTCGGTATTACTTGCCCTTGATGAAACCAAGCAGGGTTGAATGTAGTGCCATAAAGTTTCCTATGTCATTATTAAGCATTTCCATGATAGTTCTTTCCATGGTTTTGCATATGAGTCTAGTCAAACTAATGGGTCTGTAGTTTCTGGTATTTATTGATAGTCCACTCTTGTACAGAGGGAGGACTGTTGCAGTCCTCCATTCTCATGGCACAAAGCCTTTTCATAGGCTGTTGCTGAACAGTGACTCCAGTGGCCTTGACAAGTCATGTTTCAAGCTTTTTACAAAGCATCCTGATATATTATTGGAGCCCATTGATGCTATGTTTTTTGCTTTAGAGAGCAGATCTAGAAGTTGCTTCTTATTCATAGGTGGAGAGTGTAATTTTGATGGCATTTCCTGAAGATGATGACTTGGAGGGAATGTGGAGTAAAGTTGGAGATTAATCTTTTGGCCAGTAGATGTGCAATATTGCCAAGCTCCATGAATAGGGCTCTATTTATAACCAGTTTGACACAATGTTGTGTATTGTCTTTTAGGTTTTGGACATATCTAAAGAAGGTGCTATGGTTGTCATTGGCCTGGGAAGCTACCTTTACCTCAAATTTTGATTTGTAGGGCTTAATTAGCTCTCTTAGTTGTCTATTCAGCTCAATGCGAGAGCTTTTATCTTTTTGGGTGCTGCACTTCCTTATTTTAGCTATGACTTATTTATTTTGTTGTACAAACTGTTTAATTTTGGATTCCACAAGTATGGTTTGTTTATTAAATTTGCTTTGGGCTTACTTCTGGTAGCCAAAGCTGCCTCTATGCAAATGTTGACATGGTTGTACAGAGCTTCTGTGAATAATTCTGCATAGGCTGCTGGGTTTGAAGGGGCTTGAAATTTTGGCAGGTTATTGCTTAATAAAATGTAGTTTGCCTTGGAATAGTTTCTAACTGTTAGAGGGTTTACTGGGGTTACAGATTTGTTCTTTACTTCAAGGGAGTTAGCTTTGTGATCTGATCTTACCAGAGAGGACATGACACTGTGGTGGGGTTCAGCATTCTAGAATATTTTTGAGTATCAGTTCCAATATTTTTGTACCCCCAGTTGGGGTGTGCATTATCTGGTCTAGGGTGTTTGTGTTTCCAAAGTCTGTGCTTGCAACTTGGGGTCATGTAGGATTCCTAATCTATAGAGGGATAATTTAACCCATGAGCATGGTATTTGGTTGAATGGTGAGTGTCACCAGTAGGCCTAAGTATGAGATATGGATTTCATGGGTGACCTATAGCTTGCTAGGATATGGAATGAAAATTTGTCTATGGTAATCTGGGCATGAAGAAACTTAAGCACATCATCCTGTTTAGCCAAACTCGAGGTGTGCATGTTATTGATGTACATCGAGACACCTCTGCCTTTAGTCCCTGCCTGTGTAGTTGCTGGTCTAAATGTGTAGAAGACATTGAAACCTTGCAGTGCTGGGATACTCTCCATGGCTTTAAACCATGTCTCAGTAACTGCACAGATGTCTGCATTTTTCAAGGTGAGTGAGTGGAGTGGAGCTTCTTTTTCAGACTCCTGGCATTGAGCAGTAACACCTTTAGATTTCCTTGGGTAGGTTTTGGTATGTTGGAAGATTTGTCAGTTTGGCATTGCTTCTGAAAGGCTCAATGAAGGAGGACAATGTTTTTAACAATATTCAAAAGCTTAGGGGAGACAGGTGAAGAGCATCCTTAGCAACGCAACATGGTGTGTTAACCATATCCACCCATGCTGACAAATATTGTATACCCTTAAAATGACACCAGACCCTAAACCAATTATTAAAATCAATCATGTTTTGTTCATACTGAGGCATCATCCATGGTAGAGGTAGAATACTGCTCAGTGTTAGACACATACCAGCCTGTGGCATGTAGTCCAGGAGTTCATAATGTCTGTCATCATATAGTCAAGGGAGGCATGTCATTTTCACCTGTATGGAGTATGACTGAATCATACTGGTAACTGTGGTGCAGTGACTTGAGTGCATGCTTAATTTAGCAGATCCTTACTCCTGATAGGCAACTGACCATTATTTTCTACTTGTTCAAATTGGTGAGTGGATTATCAGTATGTCATGCACGTCCCTATGACTAGAGTCCTAGGTTGTGTGTTGCCCTGCCTTATAAGCTTTGTAGTTGAGGCTTCACTGTAGTGTTGGGTGTTGTTTTCATTTAGTGCTTTTGGGTTTACTTGGTATAGCTTTTGCAGATAGAATGTTTGGAAGGTCTTTGGGGTTTGAGAAGATTAAATTTAAGTGCCTCAGCATGTTTTGGTCTATGTGTGAAGTGCATACTATGTGTGATGGGTGAAGCGTGTGTGTGTGTTTCTGACAACCTGATTGTTATTATGAGTGCTTGTATGTGAAAGTTTTGCCTCCTTTGACATTCAGCTGGATTTAGTAAACTCCATGTAGGTTCTGCGCAGAGCCTGCATGGAGTGTGTTTGTGTACATGATACTGCACATCTTGCTGCATCGCTCGATCTCACTCCATGAATATTAGTTAGGTGTGGTGTGCATGGGGAAGGTTTTGCAGCTCGCCCCATTGTTACTGGCCATGAAACCTGTATAGTGAATGTGGATAGCGCCAGGTTAAAAGGCAAGTATGCATTTTCTGAAAGATATGAAGTCTGGAGCACAAATGCACATGCCATGATATACTGACTGCAGTCTTGAGTGATTTCACAATAAACCACTCATTTTACAAGGAAAAAAAAAACAAATATATGATGCAAATATCTGCACATTCTGCAAAACTGTGGAAAGCCTGCCTTTTGTGTTTCAATTAATTTGCTGTATCCTTTTTTTTCCCATTTTTGTATTTATTTTTTAATTGCCAGTGTTTGCGCGATGCTGCCCTTGTCATAAACATGTTTAGATATGCTGATCTGGTTTGCATGAAGTACAGCAGCATACAAACTGGAGAAATGGACCACCCAGGTTGTAGACAGGACCCAGACAGCCAGACATATGAACTACATGCATTAAATTAATAATATTGTGCATCACGCAGTGGCATTGCACTACAGTTAACAGCAAGAACCTTACAACAACTAAGATAGCAGATATCAATCTCACTAATCCCGTGGTAGCAGGTGTAAGTGTAGGCGTAGCATGCAGATCATACAGGGTTCTAGTAAAGGGTGTGCAAGTTTTGTTTTAGTGTTGTGAGAGTGCAGATTATAGCAATAAAGTGCAAGATACAAAACTGTTTTTCAATGTTCTTGTTGTAATAGTTGCAGGTGTAGGAGAACCGTATATATGAGAAAATTGACCAGCCATTTACACAAGTGTCTGTATACTTAATCAGCTAGAAATAGATTAGTTCACCACTGTTGCGCATCTCTTGCTATCACACAAACATGCAGCCTTGCAGTATCCACTCTCAGCTACTGTGTCTGCGCAATGGTAAGTGATGTACAGTGTTTTCAAATGTTGCAAATTCCAAATGAGTGCACTCTTAATGCAAGACATGGACTAGGTGGGAAACAGCACTATATAAATTTAAATTTGTGGGAAATGCTCACTAGACATTGAGCTTGCACTATGGCAGGCATGTCTGGAGTTGCTGGACAGGGTGTGCACTTTTGAGTGCAGTGTTGGGGTATCCAGGAGTCCAAGATTTTTGTTGGACTACTAGATGGAGAGCATGGGTCCAAGTTGCTGCAGTGGGACTATTCTGGCTTAGAATATAAATCTAAAGCATGGAATAGTGTTGCCAGAGCCTTAATCAGTGCAACAGGTATCCCCCACACAGGTGAGCAATGCAGACATCATTTTGATGACCTATTGATGAGGAAATGGGATATCCTCAAGCTTTGGATTGGGGAATGTTGCATCGGGGAATGTGTAAGTATCAGTTTCAGTGAGTAATTGTAAGAGTTAAAAGCTGAATATAGTCAAGACTGGTATTCATAATGGTATTCTGTTTTTTCCACAGCTGCTGAGGAAAGACTCTCGAATGTTCAGTCCCATGCAGGGCGTCTAGTAAGGATGCGAGAAGCATGTGGTATGTATGCATCAGAACAGTACTGTTTAAATAGTATTTTAATAATAATAATACTTTTATAGTAATTTTGTAGCATTAAAAGTTAAAGATGACTTATTTGTTATTTACTAGAGTTGCATCAAATTGAGAATGCATATCCCAACTGTAAATTAAACTATGCATTCGGTAGTCTGTAGTGCAAAGCAATAGTGCCATATTCTCAAATAACTGTAAGCATGTATCTCTAGACTGTAAAATGAAAAGTATGCATGCAATAGTCTGTAGGAGAAAAGAACAGTGCAGTGTTTTAGTTTAGTCACTGGTTGTGGGTTCAAAAACCCCACTTCCCAAATATACAATATTGTTATGTTTTCATCATTATTGCAATGTAACTTCATACCTCTATACCAGTGGCACAAATGACTTTCTGTAATCTGTATTCAGTATAATTGGAACACATATAGGTATCAAATTGAGCATGCATAGCCCAACTGTAAAATAAACTATGGTGCCTTAGGCTGTAGCACAAATCAATGGTGCCATATTCTCAAATAACAGTGGGCATGCATCCCTAAACTGTAAAATGAAAAGCATACATGCAGTAGTTTGTCGGACAAAAGAAGTATTTTAGCGTAGTCATCAGTTGTGGATTCAAAAACCACACTTCCCAAATGTGCAATACTGTTATGTTTTCATCATTATTGGAATGTAACTTCATACCTCTATACCAGTAGCACAAATGACTTGTAATCTGTAATGAGTATAATTTTTCTCTCACCCCAACCTTTTTCTCTTTTTTTGTGTTTATTATTTTAATGTTTTTTGGGGGGGTTATTATTTGTTTTTTTTGTCTTCAGGGGCAGATCTACCTGAGGGGCCAGGTAGTGCAGGGCCGGCAGAGGGGGTGCTACCAGGTACTGCACCAAATGTGATGGGCAGTGATGCTGTAGCCATTGGAGTGGGGGCAGGTGGATCCTGTGGGACAGTCCTATCCCACTGTGCTGTGGGAAAAACAAAAAATAAAAAAGTAAACACACAAAAAAAAGGAAATAAGAACCCCCCCCAAAAAAGAGAGAAAAAGGCTGGGGTGAGAGAAAAAAGCGGACATTAGTAACTTCATATGTGACATACAAAGCATTGAAGCAATTTTTTTCTAGTCTGTTACCTTTACTTCTAACACTACAAACTCCTAACAGATACCTCTGTTTACTGGTCAGTCTACCCAGCTTCTAACAGATACACAATATAGTACAGATTGCAGTAAGCAATCCTTTATGTGTGCATACATTGCACATATACATGGTCCAAATATACTGATTACAGTTTACAGCAAGCCAGTGGTGATACTGCTTTACAGCTCTGATGTTACATTGCAATATTGATGAAACCTTAACATATTTAATATATTATCCATATTTAATATACTTGAATTTTGAAGGGACAACTTATGCCTACTTTGTAATAATGAACTGTTGTTTTGCCCTCCAGAGTAATGCATGTATACTTCCCTATTACAGCTAAGAAATAAAAGCTCAATTTGATGCAACTTTATAAGTAACAAATAAATGTGTCATAACTTTTTAATGCTAAAATAACCCCACTGTTGGGATGCATACATACCACATGCTTCTCGCATCTGTGCCAATCTAGTGTCATGGTTTGGCACATTCAGTTCCCGGTCTGTGAAAGATGTTTGAAAACAGAACACAACCGAATACCATTAAGAAAACTAATCCTGACAATATCCAGCTTTTAAATCCGACAAGTAGTCTCTGTAAGTGACACTTACATACATTCCTTGATCCAATGGTTGAGGGTATCCCTCTTCCTCATCCGTAGGTCTCTGTAGTGGTTCCTACATTTTTCACTAGTGCTGGTCAGAGCCCGAGCCAGACTATCCCATGCCTCTGCCTTGTACTCTGAGCCACGATAATCCCTCTGCAAAAGCCTGGGCCCATGTTCGCTAACTAGGAGTCCAACAAGCACATTGGACTCATGGACCCCTCCCCCATCTTTGAGCATGGAATCTCAAAAACTCTCCAGGAATGCCAGCCATGCCTATTGTAGATCAAGACCAATGTAGAATAATGTTTTCCCATCAATTGCAAGTATTGCACTTACTAGCAGTGTGCACTTTCTGGATTTGTAACATTTGAAAGTGTTGCTCATAGCTTACCATTGCACAAACACATTGTGCGAGAGAGAGTACTGCCGAGAAATGTGTTTGCATGATGGAAAATAGTATTAATTGAATACATCTGGTGTACATGTGTAGCTGTCAGGGTTCTGTCTGCTATGTGGGTGGCCCATTCAGGTGGTTTGTGCAATGCCGCTTTATGTGCAAACAAAATGCGTATAGCCAAACTGTTTGTGCTAAGCTGTGCATTACAAAAACAGTGTCCCCCAAAAAGAAAAAAAGAAAAAGAAAAAGAATAAAAACTGGAAAATCAGTCTATGACATACACAATAGATTAGTACATATGAGACTCTCACTGGAATACATTGTCACAAAACAGGAGGGAGGACTTATCCATCTTTGCCCCACAAAAACCTTTGCAGCAAATACATGATATAATTCTTCACACAACCAAGTTTGAAAATACACTGATATCAAGGCATTAAACTGAGATGATATTTGTAAATGCATTCTGTGTAATATATTTGGATGTAGTTCACTTACTGATCACACAACCTGCTATGATTATTCCTTGCAAATATACAGCTGTGTCCTACCTTTCTGTGTTTCTTGGTCAGTCATCAGTTATCTGATCAGTACTCAGAGACATGCAGTGTGAAAGCCAGTCTATATCATTTACCTTAAAATGTTTAGGATATTCACTGTGGACAATATAATATGCAGTTGCCATCAACTTAATGGTAGGTTGAATGCATAAACAAGCATAGACTGCTGTTTTGGGGGTGGGGAGCAAAGGGCAGTTGCTATCATGGAACATGCAAAGGTATAATGTTCTTTTACTGGCGGGTGGACCCAGGCTGAGTTACTGTTATGGCATAAACAAGGCTAAGTTGCTCTTTTAACTCTCCTTGTTTTGCATCCTGCCAATCTGATCTTGTGAGCATGGTAAAGCTGCAAGCTGCTATGTGTCTCATTACTTTCAAACTTCTCTGATTTCCTATTTCAAACATATGTTGCTAAACTGAGGGCAGACAGTGATCATCATTACTTTGGGAAGGTATCAAGGTGTGAATATTTGAGGCCTAAAGCCTACTACTTCCTAATGGACACATACAAGTCACATATGTCTCTGCTGTCACATGTGACATTAATTTCTGTACAAATCTCCCACCTTGTAGTTGCTTACTGTACCAAGTTATGAAATACAGGGACATGTCATACTATTATTATACAATACAGTACATTTTCAGGACTTACCTTGTAAATGCAGCAGTTGACACAGTGTTAATTCAGGGCTGACTGTGATGCAAGCAGTTCACAGCCAATATATGGGGAGGTAAAGGCTGTGGTTCTGAGGTGAGGCTGGAAGATGTTGCAGGGTTCCTGTATTATGTCCCTGTCCACCCTGTAGCACTGCACAATATCTAAGCATACATTATATGGACAAGTTAAATGTGGCCTGAATACTCTTCTTTTTCTTGGCCTGGGCCTATTGGCAGCAGACGCAGCAGCAGCATTGCCTGTAGCACATACAAATGGAGTTAAACAGCAGCAGCAGCTCCTAACATTCTGTCTGTGTAGAATTTCTGCATCTGTACTCCACTATTATTGAAATCCACAAGAAAAACCAGCATGGAGTCTAAATTGTTGCTTAATAACGTCATGAATAGCTCCACCAGCTTGGTTGATTAGCATGCATTTCAGCTGTTTATTCTGTAATTAGCATCTCTGAAACACAGCCTAGACAGATGCAGTTCATTAATAATCTACTCCATTATAAAAAGGCAAGTGTATAGCTAGTCAAACTGATTGTGAGGATACTTGTTGCATGTTCAACAAAGCAAACTATTTTCCAAGTTATCTTTACAGAGGAGTATTGAACTCCAGCAGGTATGCTGTCAGTATTTAGATACATATTGCATATGCTGGAATTATTTATGAATAATGTGAAGCAAAGTTTTTTACACTGGTATCTGTATGCATTAGTTAGAAGTGTAATGTTTTCATGGCCATGTTTGGCAAGCCATTTCAGAGGTGTAAATGGCTGACAATACATGAAAATAGTAAGATGTGTGACACACATGTATAAATATTTCAGGGACAGGTCCTTTGAATGCACACTTAGCATGTTCAATGTGTTTTATTAGCAAAAAGGTTGATGTGTCTGTTCTTTAGTGAGACAGGAAAGCAAAGATAATTTACTGTTATGTCACAAACTACAACGGACTGTTCTTTTGGGGGGGATATTTTAAAGCATTATTGCACTCAACAAACCCAAATGCATACATCTGTAGCTGAACTGAGTACCTTCTGCACAGCATATTAGACATATCCTTAGCAACTGCTACCACACAGTCAATGAAGTAGCAAGTGTATGCAGCACCACTTACATCTGTCAGTTGCTAATAACTCCTTAAAATATTCCTGTTTCTCAACTGTGTAGCACCACCTATTAATGCAGTACTTCTTACCCTGTTTTGTCCCCATGGTACTGAGTTAAAAGGTAGCTGGAAGGAACACTTGTAAATAAAATAAAAATGTACAATATTAAACAGCAAACAAGGGAAAAATACATGTTGTGCTGTCACACAAACCTAACATCAGATTATCATGGCATGACCTTTGAGGTACATTATAGGTGCTGGCTGGAGCATCCTGTAAGACATATGTTATAAAGTAGGGGATATGGCATAGTTCACATCACCTGCACAGGGTGCTGTGTGTGTTGGTCAGTACAGACAGGAGTCACAGACTAATGATACATCCCACAGTTTCTTAATTCCCAAGCCTTACAACAGCATTCAGTAGAAAGTAGTGCAATTGCATGCTCTCAGCTATTTACTATCCAATCACAATATATGTCACAGGTTAAATGAACATTTCTACAACAGAAATGCAAATATAGTAAGTAATAACCTAGCTATGCACCCTCAGCATCAGACACTGATTTTGTATCCCTGAAGCACAAAAGTGGAGCACAGGGATCTGGCACAGTTATCATCACTTACAGAGGGTGGTGTGAATGGGGCTAGAAGCCTAAGCTGACCCAAAAGGTTGGTGAGTGTGTGTGTGGATAAGAAGGCACACATTTGGGCTAAAATAAAAAAAGGGATGCTAGAGAAAGTGAACACCTGGTGTGTGTGTGTGTGTGTGTGTGTGTGTGTGTGTGTGTGTGTGTGTGTGTGTGTGTGTGTGTGTGTGTGTCTGTGTGTGTGTGTGTGTGTGTGTGTGTGTGTGTGTGTGTGTGTGTGTGTCTGTGTGTGTGTGTGTGTGTCTCCTCTATGTGAAAGTGGTGTGCAAGTGTGTGCATGGACACAGCCAAGTGGAGTGCTACCTACACTGATCACCTCAAAAAAGTCCAGCTTTACTCCATAGCATATCGCCTACTCTGGGGTGATCTCTGCCTAACATATAAAGCTATGTCAAACCCAGAGCTGTTGGACATGCTACACCTAAAGAAATCCCAATCCCTTGGAGCTACACGCTCTAGGGACTTAAATCTTGTCACTACAATAAACAGGACATGCTGGAGGGATAGATTCCTGTTCCAGAGACTTCCTATACTCTGGAACAAGCTACCCATCTATGTCAAGCAAAGTTCTCCATTAGCACTCTTCAAGAAAAATCTTGATGAGTGGATGGGAAATAGGAAATACACCCCGGGGATCACTTCTGTGTCTCTGCTGGACAGTGGCACAGGAAAATAACTTTCTTGGGTGGCGTAAGCTATGGAACCTTACTGGCTAGGCTTACTTAGGCCCTTGGGCCGATAGCCTAGTACCTACCTATGAACCTATGTTTGAGCTATGCATAGTACAGGGTGTAGTTCATTGTTGTCATCCGCAGCTGCGAGACTTGGCTCTGTAGGGAATTGCACTGGCACGTAGCCATCCAGAACCATGCTCAGATGGCCTGGCACTATGTGACTACTTCCTGCTGGATGAGCTTCCTTCCTGGGAATGCCCAGGGCATGACCCCATGTCCTGCCACATCTGTGTGTGGACAGCACACTCACTGAGGAATCAGTGGAAGTACTGCCACTATGGGAACGTGATCTGTAACTGCCACATTGGCTGATGGCAGGTGATGCTGCTGTCCTATGCCCACTGGGATACTGTTTCCCTCCCTGCTGACATTCCATTACAGACACTACTCATTCCAACATGTGCTCCATGGCATCAGCAACATAGTGTAGGCATTCACACATGTCAAGCTTTGCCACATCCATCCTCCTGAACATTTGTCTGGACAAAAGATAGGCATGCCTTTGCCTCTATGATGACTCTAAACATTTGCTGAGTGGCACGGGAAGTGACACCTGCACCAGGTGTTGGAGGAACAGTGGGTCTCCTCCCAGCACCACTGTCACTCCTCCTGTGTGGCACCTCACCCTCACTTTGACTACAGTTAGACTCAATAGGCACTGAAGCTGCAGTAGCCACAGTTCCCTGATTAATGTCCTTGCCCTGAACCTGTCCAACATCTGTGAGTTCAGTGGACTGGGTAGGTGTAGGCCTACTGGCTGTATCAAAGGTAAGTGTAGGAGATGGCTGAATGACAACCTCTGTGTTAGATTCAACTTCTGCCCACCCAGATTGTGCCTCACTTTAGCCACCATCATTTTCAGACCCAGATGACATACTGACATCAGGTGGCACAGTGCCCACAGTTCCACTGTTATAAACACCTGTGAGAAAAAATATAGAAACACAGGAATAGCTTAGTAATGGAAATAATGCACTGTCATATATGCTAACAAAGTAACAATGCTGCCAGTATTACTGACAGCTGAGCAATATGGAAACATGACTTAAATACAAATTGCACTATACAATATTGGTTTATATTGATTGGCACTACTGAAACAACAGTATTTGACTTGCCCGCTGCAGAGGGCAAGCGTGCCTGTAGGCTGGGTGGACCTGGAAGAAGCGAAGCAAGAGGTAAGGACAACACCAGAATCAACAGTAATGCGGGTTCTACTACATTGTCCCATAAATAGCAGAAATCAATCAGTTACCCAAGAACATGGTTTACTATGACAAGCTAAGCTTATACCTATAGCAATCTTCTAACCACCTAAACAAAAACCAGATGTGCCACAAATAACTACTCCAATTAAATTCCTTGACCTGACAACACTATTTCACTATTCAGATAAAAAGGGTTACTTAGAAGATCCGCCTGTGATGTGGCTGGTGGAGGCAGGTCCTGCTGCATTGATGGTAGACCTGGAAGAAGTTAAGACAGAGGTAAGGCCAATAAAACTACATTCAACATTAACACAGCTAGTAGTACATTTGTACATTTAAAGCTGCAAACAACACAAATATACACAATAATGTGGCTGATAACTACAGGCTAAGCTTATCACAGTAGCAATCTGCAATTTCTACAAACAAACAGCTACATGTGGCACACACTTAACTTAGTCATTTCTCTTCTAGCAATATTCAATGCTATTCAACAGTACACATAGCAGATCTACCGGTAAGTTCCTCCTGGGATACTGACACAGACTATCACCCACATCAAGGACATGATGAACATCAGTGTCTTTGGAGCTCTGGCTGCTCCTGAGGTCAGTGAGGAACTATTCATTGGGGGTCAGTGGTTGTTGTATAGTAGGTCCTCCACCTCTACCCATGAAGTCACAGCCTACTGCAGCACCTGTTCATCTGTAGGCTGTTATCATGTCAGTGACCCTGTGGTGCACCTGGTCAAACCTTCATCTGTGGCCACCCATGGCATTTAAATTGGCAACTACTTCTTGCCATAATGTCATTCAATGGGCACTAGCCTGCCTGCCCCTTTGGAATAGAAACACATCTTGGATGGATACACCATCTGCTATGGCCTGGTTTTCCCCATCGGTAAATGGTAGGTGTCATCGATTCACACTTCTGGATGCCATAGCTGCACTTGGCCTGAAAGAAGACAGATGAGAGTATACATAAGTATCACATAGCTATGACATCACTGTGGAAGCAGGACAGTTGGACCCTGGTCAATTTGATCCCAATGCAATTGCATACACTTTCATATTTAAATTTACATTTATTGTCTATGAGAATATTTATTGGACAGTTTGACCCCAGATGATTTGACCCCAGACTATTTGACCCTAATTATGCAATAAATAACCAACCACACGAAAATAAACAGTGTCCCAATTAAATTTAATAATAGCATTTTAATACTTAATATTGTAATCAGGAATTTTACATAGCAATTTAATATATTATTTAATATTTTATGTATTTTATCATGTAAATATTATTAATGTTATGCAATGAGGTAATTTTCAACATTTTGTCAGTGACTGTATCTATGCACAATCTTTTTTAACATTATTTTTACTTCTAATTCTCTTTGCTTAACAGCAATTTTATTATTAGTATTTTAATGGGACCAGTAGATGGCACTAGTTACATCTTTTTATTCTGCTGTAAAAAACCTGTACTCTGACTTTTTTTTTTTGCTCTTTTATTGACTATAGATCGTGCCTTGCATGTTGTATTACTTTGAACCAGCTTATGTTATTTTGCTGGTAATACATTTTCTTTGCAAAAGCACTTCTAGCAGGTATTTCTTTATTATTTTATGGTCGCAAAACATTTTCTGTTATTAACTCATAATCATTGATTTCATCTCATTCTGTCATGTAATAATGTTAGTTCCAGTAGTGATTGTTGCCGAGTTTAACATTTTCTTAGCTTATGTGATGTTTTAAATCTTTATTTTTTACTTTAGATGATGTTCTCGTTTTTTTAATGTAGTAATTTTATATTCGTATATTTAATGGTTTACAGAAATACTATCAAAATCTCTTACTGCTGGGTCAAATCGTCCTGGATCAAAACGTCCGGGGGCGAATCGGCTGGGGTCAAAATGTCCTGTACCCCTAGATGTTTATATATGCAACAGAGAAGGTAGACAGTCAGTATTACTCAATGGAGAAACATACAGCAATCACCATATGTGAACCAGTAGCAGGCAGAATGCAAATCAAGGGAACTGACTATTGAAACATATTCTTCTTAGTGCCATAAAACTACCTCACCTATCATCCCCACAAAGGTACAGACAATTTCCACTGTCATGTAACATTACATCTTAGAATTGCTTCAAGTGCTGTCAATGTGCTTTCCCATGAAACATTTTTAGATATTTCCCACACAGCAATCTAACCCATGTATTTACCTGTCTTGAGAATTATGAGTAACTGTAGAATCGCTTCACAAACTAGCCCATGCTATCATTAGACTTGCAAGTCATACATAAAGATAACATTATAGAACACTTTGCTTCACAGAATTTTGAAATACAGTCCAGCAAATGTTGTATGTAGGTGACAAAAATTAAACATACCTTGTGAGAATGATGAATCCTCTGTAGAGAAAGCTTGGAAATACTGCTGGTTGGTTTGCAACGTTCAAAACATAGATCTGACAAGAACTTCACTTCCTACAGGGTTGTCTTTTGATAGCTTTTATATTAGTAATGGATTGCAGCTGTGAGTGATTGCTGTTTTGGAGGGAAAATCACAACTGCACTGCAGTCTGCCTCACATCCACTGGGTGTCATCTTCAAACTACACAGTTGTTACATGTAAGCTTGGAAATGAAAGTCAACAGCAGATTACTCTCAGAGGAATAAGGGTATCATTTTAGGCTGTGTATGTCATAGCATCCTTTTCAGCCTTTCAGAGACATGCCTCTGTAGTTCACCTTATGTGATGTTTTTTTCTGTGTGAGTACAGCAGCGTGCAAACAGGAAACTGCAACCTACTGTTGTTCCACTTCACATTGTAGGCCCTTTCACTTATAGCAGCTGATGCAAGGGAGCAGTTATTTATTTTATATCTGTGTGAGGTATGATACAGTAATATGCTGGAACTATGTTAGGTGTATATGTACGTATGACACAGTTTTTCACATGCCTCTGTGTTAACTGCGTACTATAGTCTTGTAAGTATTCACTATTTGGACTGCCATTGTCCCAACAGTTTGATAACACGCATACATAAAGGCGTACATATACAATGATCTAGATATTGACACTGGAGTTGTGATTACAAACTGAAATATTATTCATATATATTTTTACTTTACATTCTAAAAGCCATGGATGGGTATGCTGCTTGACTGTGGTTCCCCTGCACATTCATGGCCTACTGTAAAACATGACACCCAATAGCAGGTGTCAGAGTGTAACAGTCCAAATTTGTATGTCCCCATATCAACTGTGCATACTGCTATGTCTTACAGCACTGTAGTGAAACAGGAGCAAAACACCAACACAAGTGTAAAGGTAGCACTGGCATTTACTTCACCAGACACATGCAATGCCTCTAAACAACACAGTCCTTTCTCATCCACATAACTTAGAGATTAAAAACCATACCATGAGGTATGTGTTTAGATTAAAACACAGGTCAGTGTAATATGTGTGTACAGGATGAGATCATGTATGGATGATCTCTAGCACATTGTCTGAACATTCACTTGTGTGAGTAATACATATGCAAAAGTATCACATAGCTGATGACATCATATATAGGGCCGAATACATGTCCCACATACAGTAGTAGTAGTTAAATGCTGTCTGTATTGTTACAAAACAGTTGCCTTACACACACACACACACACACACACACACACACACACACACACACACACACACACACTTGATTTAAATGGAAATAGAACTCCTACCCACCTATGTGCAGAAGCTACATAACACAGCAAAGTACAAAAGTGCCACAGCTCAAGTCCAGTTTGGAGTGTGTCCCAATAACACTTTATAGGAGATGACATTAGCAGTGTCTCTTAAATAGTGGGTAAGAGTAAACTGTGCTGTTGTAAAATGGTCCAGATAATTCTAAGTAGCAGCTCTCTTTCTCACACACATATTTGACTGCAGTGGGATTAGAACACCTGCTACCTAAGCACAGAGGCTACAGAACACAATAAAGTACACAAGCACCACAGCTTAAGTTAAGCTTGGAGTGTGACTGATAAAACTTTATAGGCGATGACATCAGCAGTGTCTCTTAAAGAGCAGACAAGGGTAAATCATGCTGTTGTAAAATGTTCCAGATAATTATCGATAGCAGCTCATTCACACATGCACACAGTTGACTGCAGTGGGATTAGAATGCCTATCTAAGAGCAGAGACAACAGAACACAGCAAACTACACAAGTGCCACAGCTCAAATCTAGCTCATTGTATGTCTGACAACATTTTATAGGCAATGATATCAGCAGTAAATCGTAAAGAGAGGACAAGAGTAAACCATGCTGTTGTAAAATGCTCAAGGTAATTCTAAACAGCAGCTCACTCTCACATGCATTTGACTGCAATGGGAGTAAAATTCCTACCTATTTATGTTCATGGACTACAGAATCCAGCACTTAACATAAGTGCCATGGCACAAGTTAGATTTCTGTAAGAGGGCAAGTGAACTTATAGTAGGTGACATCATCAGGCCATGTAGGGGACAACAGTTTGGGAGGTCTGCGTGAAGTGTCTGTGTCAGCTTATGCAAGTATGAGAATAGTGGGAAACCACAGCCTTGGTGAAGTAACTGTGTGATACCAAGTGTACTTTAGTGATTAGACACACACATACATTGACTGCAGTGGGTATAGAACCCCTACCTATATAAGTGCATGAACTACAGAACATAGTACTTAATGCAAACACTACAGCTCAAGTTAGCTTTCTTTAGGAGTGCAGGTGAACTTTTAGTAAGTGACATCATCAGGCCATGTGGGGGACAATAGGTTGGGAGGTCTCCATGAAGTGGATGTGTCAGCTTCTGCAAGTATCAAAATAGTGGGAAACCATGGCCTTGGTTAAGTAACTGTAGGATAGCAGGTGTACTCTGCTGACTAGACACACGCACACACACACACACACACACACACACACACACACACACACACACACACACACACACACACACTTGACCACAGTGGGAATAGAACTCCTACCTAAGTGCACGGACTACAGAACACAATACTTAATGCAAGCACCATGCAACAAGTACGATTTATACCAGACTGCAGGTGTACATACAGTAGATGACATCAGCAGCCCATGTAGTGAACAACAGGGTGTGGGTCCTTCCTGGGCACATGGCCTCATAGCATTATATGAGGCTATTAACCTAATAGCAATATTCTGTTAATAACCCTATTAGTGTATCAAATGGAGTACCATTATTGACCATACTTGGATATTTAACATTAGCAGAGCATGGCTGTGAGCACCAAGTGGACCTGTCTGTGTGGGAGCATAGATGTTTGGAAAAAGAATGAGTCTCAAGTATTGTACTGATTTCATTTAGGCTTGATGCTTATCATGCTCCTGGGTTAAATTATAGAATTTCTTTATCTTCTCTGTTGAAATTAAAATCTATGTTTTTTATTAAGTTATATATATATTGTTTAGGGATGTTTTAAACTTTTTATATGTATTATTGTTTTATATTTGGCTTGCATTAAGTATTTTCAGCCTTGTTAATGAGGGAAATGATGTCAGCTTATTTGTGATTGGGTAAGCAATATGTTTAAACAGGTGCTAATTTCAGTATTTTGTATTCTGAGGAAGTCATCTACCAGATGAAAGCGCTTAATACTGCTGTGTTTGTTGCACTGTTTTATCTTGGATGAATACTGTCTGTATTTTTCCTGGATTCGGAGTTTTCTGCTTATAAAGGATTTTCCACCTACCAAGCGTCGCTTTTGTCTTGCAACAGCTGCCTTTTATTTTTCATTGTTTGTAAGACTCTACCTGTTTTCATTGTACTGATTTGTGTTTGGGGAAGTTGGAAGGTGGGCAACATATTGATGTATTGTAAGTATATGAGACATGCTTACATCTGGACCTTATTGTGTAATGTCTCCAATGTAATATCTAATATAGATCAACAATGAAGCATCATATATACAGTCCCATAGAGCAGTGCACAGTGGGTTTATGCGATGGTGAGCAAAGTGTACACGTATGTAAATTACACCTCTTTGTGAGTAGGTAAGTAGTGTGCAAATGCAAGCCTCAGTGTGCACATCTTCCAGCTGAGTCTGTACTCCAGGCCTTTTTTTTGCAGTGACTAACGGCAATAATTGAATATATCTGGTTTCTGTTTTTGGCAGTCTGTTTCCTAGGTGGTCTTGTTTGTCCAATTTTAGCGATGCGGCAGTCCGTGCAAAACAGATGAGCAGAGCCAGATATGCCACCTTTTGTTTTCTTCTACAAACAAGGGAGCAGCCTTGTCCTTATCAGAAAACAATATGTGTCATGTTTGACTATGCTCGGACAATTTACTCTAGGGCTGACAAGTACTAGTACTGGACACGGACATCTCCTACATCCCTTATCCCATAAGTAAAGCAAAGTGAAACAAAGAAAAGAAGTGAAATGTGTAAACGCTAGGTATAACTACAGTAACAAATGAAACTACACATTACAAATCTCTACATAGTGTGGGATTTGAACCTGCACACCAATAGATCTTCAGAACACAGGATAGATGCCTTATTCCTCATTGCCCCAGGAATAGCTACGCAGCACTGCAGTACAAGCATTATTAATGCAATGAAGTGCAACACAATGTACACTGCTGTCATAGATGAGTTACTGGTACTGGTCAAACAAGGGAACCCCATTGTTTTGTGTAGGGAGGAGTCAAACCTCAGTTACTGTTATGTGTCAAAAAAGTTTAGCGTGTTGTTAGTATGATGATAACAGGTGATGTCCTGGCATGCACAATGAAATATATGTTATTCTCTCCGTGTTACTTGTTACTCTCCTTGTTCTGCATCCTGCTTGTAGTTTGATCTTGGGACTGTGTTTGAAGTCAGAGACTGCAGTGTGTATCATTACTTTACAACTGTTGTGTGTAATGTTTTACCATTGCAAAGGTATGGTGCTACACTGGGGGCATGCAGTGTTCCTCATTACCTTTGAGATGGCTGACTGTGTGAATCTGTAACAATGAGGCATACTACTTTGTAATGGGAACAGATAAGTGAACATATTTGCTCTGCTGTGAAATGTTACAGTTATTTCTGTGGAGATTCAACAATATTTACCTGATTACTGTAGCAAGGTCAACAAATCAACAATATGCCATAATATCATTAAACAATCAGCCAGGTTTAGGATCATACCTCTCAACCTCTTAGAGCATGAAATGTGGACAAAGCCATAAATAAAAGTGGAACAAAAGCACTTAAAGTGGGTCATTTGTCAAATATTGCTTTTACAAACTAAGAAAGTTGATGGAATAAGAGGTTTTGCATTATTATGAAATTTCTGAAGGATATGAAGTCTGAAACTCAGATGTCTATCATTATTTTCTGACTTCAGTCTTTAATGATTTGCCAGTAATCCCCCATAACACAACACATCTTTATGAAAAACAGACCAAAATATAACACCAGATTCTGGACATTGTATGGCACTCTGTCAAGTTGAGAAGAATGTTTTTGAGGTATCTTGCAATTGCAGTAGTTGACAACAGTTCTAGTTCAGGGCTGACTATGTGTGATGCAGGTAGTACACAGGCAATACATGTGGAGGTAAAGATTGTTGGAGTTGTCTGACATAAATTTGATTACACATGTGTGTGAGTAGCAGAAAGAGATTAGGCCCCTAGGTGTTCAGTGACTGTGCTCTGCATTGTCTCTTTGACAAATGAAGCCAAAGTGAGCACGGCTAGCTCTATTACATAGAAGTAAAGTGATTGCTCTGCTGTCACATGTTATGATACATTCTAGACACATACAACTACATTTACTTGATTACTGTACCAAGTTAAGAAAGTCACATATATGGCATATTATTATTATTACAGAATACAATGTAGGATCAGCACTTACCTTGCAGTTGCAGCAATTGGCATAGCTTTAGTTCAGGGATGACTCAGATGCAAGCAGTACCAAGTCGTTACATGGGGAGGTAAAGGTTGTGTGATTCATTTGGCATTAATTTTAACCTAGGTATGTGAGTCAGATAATGGTGTTAGGTACCTATGTGGTCAGTGAGTGTTTGATGCATTGCCTCTTAGCCAAACCAAGTGCATACTGTGCACACCTAGTCTACCTCTGTTCACAGCAGCTGGTGGTTCCCCCCTCTGAGCATACCTCTCAACTGTCCAGATTTTCGCAGAATGTCCAGATTATTTGCTCATATTTTTGGTCTGTCATTTCTGTCAAATCACTAGTATGATCTGAGGATTGAAGTCACTGAGTATTGGAAAACATTTGAGTTTCAGACTTCAAATTCTTCAGAAAATATATGTTAAAACAAACCATGTTACTCTAGCAACTTTCTAAGGTTATAAAATGAATGAATATTTAAAATATGACACTGCTTTGGGGCCTTCCCCTCCCCATTTTGTAGGGCTTTATCCAGATTTCTTGCACTAACACGTTGAGAGATATGCCTCTGAGTCCTTCTGTGACTGTGCCTGTGTTGCAGTAGGCATTGATGGGGGGGGGGTGTCCCGTTCCTTTACTGATATTATTGCAGTTGTTTCCACAGGATCAGATTGTGTAGCACAGCACATACTGTGAACAGTTTTGTACATGTACGTAGATCACATTGCAAGACTAAATTGGATGGATCATGGGAACTACCGCCCCATCAGTCTGACGAGTCTGATCTGCAAGGCCATGAAACGTATTATCATGGAACTTATAAACAATGACACTGGCAACCTTCAAACACTGGACCCCATGCAGTCTGGGTTCGTGAAGGGCTGATCTTGTCTCCTGAACCTGATTGACTTCTTCGAATCAGTCATCAGAGCCATGGGCAAGGGTAAAGTGGTCCACATAGCCTATCTGGACCTCGCCAAGGCCTTTGGCACCATCCCCCACTCTGGAATCATAGATAAACTTACTAAGCTGGGCATTAATCCCTACATCATTCGATAGGTTGCCAACTGGCTTACTGACAGAACCCACACTGTAAAAGTGGCTGACTCCAAATCCAGCTCCAGACAAGTGACAAGTGGAGTACGTCAGGGTTCAGTCCTGGGTCCGCTCTTGTTTGGCATCTACTTCTCTGAAGTACAGGCCAACACTAAGGGACTCTGGCTAACAAAGTTCGTAGATGACTGCAAATTGGGAGCCATCACTGAATCCAAAAATTATGTGGATATTCTACAAAAGGGCCTTACAGAAACAGATGCTTGGTGCCAGAGCCATGGGCTCTAGCTCGGTGCCAAGAAATGTATAGTTATCCCCTTTGGGAAAAAACATATACCTGTGAATTGCCACATAGGTGGCAGTGCACTAAACACTGAAAGTGTGATAAGAGACTTAGGGACACAGGTGGACAGTGGTCTCACCTTCGATAACCACATCACCACAACAGTCAGGAAATCCTTCTATGTGGCACACCTCATCACTAAGGGCTTTTCAGCCAGAAAAAAGGAGGTCATTGTCCCACTGTACTCATCCCTCATTAGACCCATTATAGAATACAATGCCCCGTTTGATATGTACCTCTCAAGACATCTGCAACAACTGGAAAGGCCGCAGAATTACCTCACTAAAAGAATCACAGGTCTAAAGCAGATGCCCTATGCTGACCGTCTAAAAACTCCATCTATACTCTGTCGCATATTGTCTACTCAGAGGCGATCTCTGCTTAACATACAAGGCCATGTCAAACCCAGAGCTGTTGGACATGCTACACTTAAAGAAATCCCAGTCCATCAGAGACACACGCTCCAGTGATCTAAACCTTGTCATCACAATGAAGAAAACATGCTGGAGGGATAGGTTCCTGACCCAGAGACTCTGGAATAGACTGGCATTACATGTCAAGCAGACCGCCTCTTTGGCCCTCTTCAAAAGGAACCTTGATGCTTGGTGATAGGAAATTCACCTCGGGGATCACGTCAGTCACCCTGCTAGACAGGGGTCCAGGGAAGTAAATACTGTGGGAAGAAATAGCCAGGGAATTGCTATGGCTAGGCTTGTATAGGCCCTTGGGCCAATAGCCTAGTGCCAACCTGTGAACCTATGTATCTAGGCACCTGAACCGTTACTTCAGCCTCCCAAACACACACTCTATAATGTTTTTAGTTTGAGTGTGTGCCTCATTATAGTATTCTTCTGTGGGTGTGTGTGTGCACTTCTGATGGATGTTATCAGCCATGGCTCTAGTGCATAGCCAGCATCCCCCAGTAAATGTCCCTGTGGGAAGTCCCACCTAGCAAACATCTGCTAAAACTGTGATGTGTGCCGGATATGGGAGTCATGATAACTGCCAGTTTTGCCAGCACACAGATTCAAGATAATTCCCTGGGCATCACACATGACTTGCCAGTTAATGGAGGGGAACTCTTTGCAATAATAGTAGACACTCCCCTGTAGGCAGATGTGTACATGAGTGCATTCTGTAGTACCCAGTACCTCAGGGAAGTGCGCTATCTATTAGAAGTAGACCATACTGCTGGCCCTCTCCTCAGGCCTACAAGGGGAACATATGTGATTACTGGGATACATGAGCATGGTATCCAGGAATTTGTGTAGAATCCTGGATGCTGATACCTGTGACATGCCCATCGTGTCCCCAGCTGGTCTTTGAAAGGTACCTGTAGCTAATATTCTAAGGGCTGCACATACTTTAGTTTCCACTGGGATGGGTTGAGGGAGGAAGAGCTGACAGAGTTCTTTTAATGTGTCCCTGTCCACACTGTATTGCTGTACAATCTCCATGTAATATAGTATGTGAAGTGTCAGCCTGAGCCTGAACACTCTACTCCTCCTTAACCTAAGCCAATTATCATCAGCACCAGCAGCCTCAGCTTTAGACTGTAGCACATACATATGGATTAAAGCTGAAGCAGCCCCTAGCATTGCCTCAGGTTCAAAGTTCCTTGACTTTACTATAATGGTATTGCAGTAGGCAGGAAAAAAATTACTTGAGTCTACCTGGCTTTTTTATAATCTGTGGAAGAGCACTGTGCTGAAAATTACCTACTTCTGTTGTAATTAGCAACTATGAGACACACCTGCTATGTACTTGTAAGTAATAAGTGTAGTTTCAGTCATTGCTGCATGTTGCACCACTATGGACCCCTACGTGCCCCTGTGCACACCAATGGCCCAAAAAAAAAAAATGTTTCAGGGCTTGTACTCGAACCCTACACCATCTGTCCTCCAGATCAAGCATATATATACATGTATGTATGTGAGGCTATAGAAATAGTTACATCAGTTAGACAGACACTTGCTATGTGTTTGCATCGTGCCAATATGCATGTGTGCCCCTGTGTGTACCAATGACAAAAAAAATTGGTAAATGAGAATGATGCAGGGCCTGTACTCAAACCTTGCATCATCTGTCTTCCAACCCAAGCATATACATGTGGGGCTATAGAAATAGTTACATATCTGTTAGAAAGACACCAGCTATGTATTCTTTATTTTCCCAAGATTGCTTTAAGCACCGCAGAGTGAAAATACTGTAGGAGTCCCTACATGAAGTGGTCTGCCCTACACAGTTATACTTTTTAGTGATTCAGTAGACCAAAGGTGTGCGGATCTTATTTGCATAGTAACCATGTAGAGAGGCCCTCTTGTACAAGTTTAGTAACCGTGTAGGCAGGGGAACTGCAGGGGAGAGATATGCATAACTCAAATGGGGACAGCCATTTTCTCTTACATTTTACCGCATTCCACAATCTATGTACTCAATATGCCTACATTACAGTATCAGTGCTATTTTTCATGCCATTTTATATTTAGGATGTATACATTAATTACAGGTATAGCAGTATGTGAAGGAGCGAGGGTTTCAAAAATAGCCATGTAGGGTTTATTGAATCTTGGGGATTGTGTATATACATGTCTTTCATACTGTATCTGTTTTTTTTTAAGGATTAAATGATTGCCAGCAACATGAGTCAGTTGTTACATTGTTTCAAGATTACCATATCCACCAAAATGGCTGTGGAGAAATTGGAAAAGTACATATCCATGATGTCAGGTTCTGTATTAGGTGAGCTACAAGGTGTTGTGCATGAAGGGTTAATAGAAAGCTACCTAAGGGTGCTTTATGGACTAAAGACTAGACTAAGCTATATTATACCAACTTTTAAGGAGCTGCTCCTCACCTCACAAACTAGCTGGTCTGTGCTCCTGAATGCACTAGGTGAATAATCTCAGGCCTCAATGTACGGACGCACAAAAACTTTACTAAGTGCAGTACAGTGCTATCACTAGGAATTTTACAGCTAGTTATTCACTGTTTTTAAATCAATTTAGGGCAATCTAAGCCAACAAGGCAATTTTACAGTTTAAATTAATAAAAGGTAGTAAATAATACAATAAATCAACAGCAGTTCACTGTATAGTTTCAAACAATTGCAATTTTGTGAAAAAAAAAAACATTTAACTCTGCCCGGATGGCACTAAATGTGAGAAATTTCTTCTGAAACATAGATGGAGATGCCAAGCATTCCTGAGCTCTGTTTGAATGAGCCAAGAGCTGTGCAAATGTATTGAATAAAAAATGTATTCTGTTATCTAGTCTTGTTATGGATTAATTAATATCTGCTCAGGTTAATAATATACCATTTGCAAACAATAAACGTTTGGGTTAGTAATCATGATGTATATTAAAATCTTTGAATTTATCATCTAATATAATATGCTAAAGATTATATTGCTGGTGCAAATAATAGAGCTGAAAGTAGTGATACAAAAACTATTTTATGTGCAATGAAGTGCTATACAGTTGTTTAGTAATTTGGCAGATTAAATGGGAAACTAAACATTACCAATATTTTAAACAAATATCTCTAATATAGGCATTCAAAAGCTATTCTTTTCTCTAACAAAATGTATTAATTGTGGCATAATCAATTAAAGTTATTCATTTAATATTGTTCTAATTTTACCTTTTAGTTATCAATCATATCTAATCTTCATTTATCAGAATAATGCAGTATTGACTTTAATCTGTTAGCATGGTGATAAAAATCTTATCTGTATTTAATACTGATATTGATCTATATGATAAGAATGCTACTAGGGGGGGATTCAATATACCTTACATGGTCATTTTCTACCATGCGATGCACACAGAGTAGCAACAAGTTTTAAATTCAGTAAGCATCATGTAGAGGCGCACACCACCACACAAACCAGGTAAACACTGTGGTATACTAATTACAGCATAAGCTGCTGAATTTCATGCTAATCAACCAATCCAATATGGTGGAGCTATTCAACAAGCTATAAAGTAACCATGTAGAGTCCATGGTGGTTTTTCCTGTGGCTTCCAAAACCTTTTGGAATACAGCCATGGAAATTAGTCTACACGGAAAGAATGTTAGGGGCTGCTGCTGCTTTAATTTATTTATATGTGCTACAGGCTGAAGCCAGTGCTGCTGCTGCTGTCAACAGGCCTAGGCCTAGAAGGAGAAGAGTTTTCAGGCCCCATTTAACTTTTCACAACCTGCATGACATGGAAATTTTAGAACAGTACAGGGTGGATGGGGACAGACTAAAGGATCTCTGTGACTTCTGCTGTCCTCAACTCAGAGCCAGGGCCAACCAAGGGGGAACACATACCAGTGGAGACAAAGGTGTGTGTAGCACTTAGAATCTTAGTGACAGGTAACTTTTAGAGACTAACAGGAGACATGACGGGGGGTGTCACAGGCATCAGCATTCAGGATCCTCCATCAGTTCCTGAATGCCATGGTCCAACATGCCAGTGACAACATATATTTTACCTGTAGTCCTTAGAAGAGGGACAGAAATATGCAGGAGTTCAACCCTGTAGCACACTACCCTGAAGTACTGGGTGCCATACAGTGTACAAATTTAGAGAATTAAGGCACCACCCAGGGAACAGGGTAGGCTCTACATAAGCAGAAAGTGCTACCACTCTATCAACCGTCAAATCATGTGTAATGCCAAGGGAGTCATCTTGAATTTGTGTGCCCTTAACCCTTGCAGTTACCACAACTCACATATCTGGCACACCTCCCAATTGTACCATATCTTTGCTAGGGAGGATGTCCCACACGGTCATTTCCTGGGAGATGCAGGCTATGTACTGGAACCATGGCTGATGGCACCCATCAGAAATGCACACACACCCACATAAAAATGCCATAATGAGGCACACTCTCAAACCAGAACTATAATAGAGTGCATGTTTGGGCTGCTGAAGTCACAGTTCCAGTGCCTAGATTCATCTGGTGGAGCCCTGCTGTACAATCCATGGACATGTACAGAAATATTCACAGTATGTGCCATGCTACACAACGTAATCCAGAGAAAACAGCTTCAACAGGATCAGCAAGGGGAAGGGACACACATCCCACCACCAATGCCAAGGTCACCATGGCCACAGGCAGATGAGGATTCAGAGGGGGAACCACCAGCTGCTGTGGGTGTAGGCAGACGTAGGCATGCTCAAGGCCCCATTGGCTAAGAGACAATGCATAGCACACTTACTGACCACCTAGTGGCCTAAAACCTTCCTCCTACACACATACATATAGTAGAATTGATGCCAGGTAACTCACACAACCTGTACCTCCCTCTGTATTAGCTGTGTACTACTTGCATCAGACAGAGTCAGCCCTGAACTAAAACCACATAAACTCCTGCATTGGCAAAGTAAGTCTTGAACCTGGAGTGTATTGTGTAATAATCTGAATGAGTGACATATCCTTGGATTTCACTAATTGGTACTGTAAACAAGTAAAAGGTGGAAAATTGTTCTGAAATTATCTTAACATGTGACAGCAGAGACTTGTGTGACTTATATGTGTCCATTATTAGGCCTCAAGCATCAAAGATTCACACAGTCATACCTCAAAAAAGTACTGATGATCATTGTGTGCCCTTAGTGTAGCACTATACATTTGTACTGGAAAATCATTAAAGAGAGAAGTTAGAAAGTTATGATACACATTGCAGTTTTTGACTTCACAGCCCTCACAAGATCATTCACAATAAGGTTGGGAAATGCTGATGCTATCAACTTTATAACTTTCCAAGGCCAATATAATTCAAAGGTAAAATTACTTGTTCAGTACCACAAATGCTGATATACTAAACAATAAATCAGCTATGCATCCTGAGCATCAGGCACAAAGGTTATGTATCACTGAATCCAAAAGATAGAAAACAGGGATATGACATAGTTATCATCACTTATGCATGGTGTTATTGGGGGGAACAGGAGGTCTAGGCTGACACAAAAGGTCAGTGATTGTGTATGAGTAAGAAAGAGAAGCAGGAAGACATTTGGTAAACCAACAAATGGCCAGTGAGTCAAAATGAGTTTTAGGTTGCATGGTGGAACCATGTAACTGTTGTGTGCATGTGTGTCTGTAGGGGTCCCCCGATTAAATTGGTGTGTGAGTGTCTGCATGAACACAACCAAGCTCTGTGCTGGCTGTACATCTTGGTATTTGAGACAGGTGTGAGACATGCATGGTAAAGGTGGCAATTCATTGTTGTCATCCCCAACGAGGGGAACTGGCCCTACCAGGAGTTGCTCTGGCATGTCCATGCCCACGGTCAGATGCACTGCTGCTACCTGAATGCAACTGATGTCTGCTGGATGAGCTCCCTTTATAGGGATGCCCAGGACCATGACTCCATGGCCAGCCATACCTAGGTGTGGACAGCACACTCGCTGATGGAGAAGTGGAAGTACTGTCACTATTGGAGCATTCTCAGGCATGGCCACATTGGTAAACAGCAGATGTGGCTGACCTACATCCATAAGGATGCTATTCCCCTCCCAGCAGACTTTCCATCACAGACAATGCTCATTCTATGACAGACACTCCAAGTTCCAATGTGTCATTCATCTGATTCATTGAATCAGAAACATGGTGGAGGCAGTCACCCATTGCCACATCTACAACTCTGAGCATTTGTCTGGAGCAGCTACGGGAACATGCTTGTGCCTCCATGATGCCCTAAATATACTTTGAGTGGCACAGGAAGGACACCTGGATCAGGTGGAGGAGAGACAACAGGCCTCCTCTGAGCACCCATATCAACCATCCTTTGTGGCACCTTGCTCACACTTTGGCTAAGGCCAGACTCAACAGGCACTGAAGCTACATTAAACACTTCCCTGATCAATGGCCTCACTCTCCATCTGTCCAATATCTGTGGGTCACTGGAATGGGTAGGCATAGGCTTACTGACTGTGTCCGATGGAGTTGCAGGGGATGGCTGTATGTCACCTCACTGTCAAAATCACCCTTGGCACCCCCTGACTGTGCCTCAGTTTGGTCAACATCATCATCAGAGTCTGCTGAAACACTGATATAAGGTGTCAGAGGGCCCACACTTCCACTGTCATAATCACCAGTGATTAAAAGCAGCAAACACAGGAAAAATTAATACCAGCACTACTGTAGTCCAATATATGCTAATAAACTAAGAGTCTGCCATTATTATAGACAGTACATCAATACACACAAGCCTGACATCAACAACACACACAAACATATTTCTTTAAATTGCTCAGCAGTACGGACATAAACATCTTTGGCTTACCATCTGCAAGTGAGATTCTCCTCTGCAATCCAGATAGTCCTGGATGTAGTTAAGTAAAAGGTAAGGGCAGCATCATCACAATTAACAGTAACATGGGGTAATACCTTTACCCCTTTATATGTCCATTAACTATACTTTCAATAAGAACGTGGCTGACAACTCCAACCTAGCTAATAACTGTAGCAATCTTTAATCCCTCCAAAAGGAATTCATGTGACACAGAAGTAAAGTATTGATTTCAGTTGTTTTACTATATGACAGTATTCAATGTTTGAGATACCAAAACCTACCTGAATCTCCTCCTGGGATGTGCTGGCTGTCCTTGAAGTGGTTACACCAACATCCAGGACATGCTGTATTGCACTTTCCTGGGAGCTGTCTTGATCCCTGATATTGGTCAGGAACTCTTCATTCAGTGTTAATGGTTGCTCCATAGCAGGCCCTCCTTAGTAACCATTTAGTCATGGTTCACTGCAGCTGGTCTCTTCTGTGCAGATGTGATGATGTCCATGGCCCTGTGGCACACCTGCTCATATGTCCTGAAGTGGCCATCCACGGCATTCACATCATCCACAATCTGGTGTCAATTTTGCATTCTGTGTGCCATATCTCTCTGTCCCCTTTCAAGCAGGAAGGCACCATGTTACCTAAAGGCATCCACTATGACCTGGTTGCCAGCTTTGGTGAAGGGGGACCTCTGAGGATTGACACACCTGGGTGCCACACTCCTAAGTGTCCTAAAAGACAACAGAAAGGTGATACACATAAGTATCATATAACTACAAAATAACTGTTCCCAGATAAAACAGAAAAGGTAGCCACATATTATTACCCACTGGAGAAACATAAAAAAGCCTAGATATGTGACATGCAAACAACAGGCAGGATGCAACAAAAAGAGAGTAACAATAACAACATAGCCTTGTTTGTGCCAGAACAGTAACTCAGCCCCCCCCCCCAAAAGAAAGATCAGGCAATTGGCACATTTTGCTGGCAAACCATCTTTGAAATGCTAAAAGTGCTATCAGTGTAACTGTCACTATAATATTTGTACATATTTATCACAGAACATTCCATTTTCAAGAACTGACAATCATGTATACATGTAAAATGGCTTGATAAATATACCTATAGCATCACTACACTTCTAACCAATGCATACAGATAAAAATGTAAATGTCTTTGCTCATATTTTTCTTAAATACTTTCTAGCATGTGCAGTATGTAGCTGACAAAATGCAAGCATACATTGTGAAGCTCAGCAATCCTCTGTGCAGATATATCCCAAAGAAAGAAAAACAAGTCTCCTTAACATCAGTTTGCCTAGCTACGTGGTTGCCTTTTTATATGGTATAGATCCAGGGCTGTTAGCATGGTGAAGATGTAAATGGGGTGTGAACTGATTAGAATTGCTGAATCTCAAATACTTGGAGCAATGTAGGGAATGTAAACATAGTGCAGGCACTCCCTCGGTGTTTGTTTTTAATTGATTGCAATTGTGAATGATTACTGGTTGAGAGAAGAAAAACAAAACAACAATGCAGGCTGCCTTACATCCAGTGAGTGTGTCAGGTTAGATCTACAAAGAGTTAAATGTAAGCTTGGAAATGTAAATAAGCAGTACACAATTCACCGGTAGTGTACCTTAACATCCAAACTGCCCTTCATTTGTTGGCAACTGCATATGTTATTTCCAGTTAATATCCTCACACATTTTAAGGACAATGATATAGAATGGCTTACAGACTGCATATCTCAGATTACAGGTCAGATGACTGAAGAATGACAAACACAGAGTGGTAAGACAGAACTGTATATTTACAAGTAATGATCATAACATGTTGTGTGATCACTAAGTGCACTACATCCAAAAATAATAAATGTATTAATAACAGTTATATGGTTTCTTCTTACGGTAGATGATGTTGCAGTTGGTTGTGTGCAGAACAATTTCAATTCCTTCCTGCAAAGGTGTTTGTATGGCAAAGAGAGATAAAGCACCCATCCTGAGTTCTGAAGGTTCATTGGATTAAGAGTTCAATTCCAGATCTATGTAGACATATCTCATGTGAACCATCATTTTCTACTGTGTATGTCATAGACTGAGTTTTCCTAATTTTAACTACTTGTCTTTTTTCCCCTTTCTGTTTTGTTTTTTAATGTTTTTTTTGGGAGGGCAGTGTTTGTGTGATGCAGCACTTAGTGCAATCATGGGGACAGAAGAAATGAATGGCAGGTTTGGCTGTGCTTATCTCTTTTGCGCAAAGTGTGGCAATGCACAAACTGGACAACTGGACCACTCAGGAAGCAGACAGGACAGAGACAGCCAAAAATAGGCAATGAATTGTGTTGAGAATCATGCAAACCTGTTAAGTAGTATTGTGTGGTGTTGTATGATAGTTCCCCAGCAGCTGCAACCATTGAGCACCTGCAGACAGGACCCAGACAGCTAAAAATAGAAAACAGATACATTCAATTAATTATGCTGGGCACCGTGCAAACCTGGTAAGTGGCGTTGACCAGTGGTTAACACAGAGACCTTAAGAATGATTAGTAAATTAGGGAATTATTTAAATTAGGGAATATCATGTAACTAGTCCTGTGGCAGCAGGTGTAAGTGTAGGGCTGGAGTACAGATTGTCCTGTGTTGTTGTACAGGGTGTGCAAACTTTTTTTACTGTTGTGACATTGCAGTTTATAGCAATGAACTAAAACATGAACAAGTGTTATTTCAACTGCCTTGTGACAACAGGTGTAAGTGTAGGACTGCCATGTGCATGATCCTGGGTTCTAATACAGGATGTTCCATTTCATTTTACTGTTGTTCCACTACCCATTATATTCACTCTCAGTTATAACACTTTAGATAGTGGTGCTGATAGTAATTATATGTATGAGGGATGGCACACTATTATTGTGTTTTTTATTTGTTAATTTATTTATGTATTATCACATTTATTATCAGATGTATGAATGAGGGTATACTGTATAGTATATTTCTGTAAGTATAATTCTATTATCAGGACTTACATAGTTTTCACATTTGCTTAAGACACATACACAACTGCCTCTATATCCAATAACCTTGTCAGATCACACACATAGATGTGTAACAGCTCATACTGTCACCTGCATTTATGTATGTTGTCTGACTATGCCTGAGCAGTCCTTCTTCAGCGTCAGATATGGAAAATCTGTGGAAGAAAACATTTTGTCCCTTATTGCTAGGTTTGTATCCTACAGTGTACAAATCAATTTTCTCATTCCGCACTACTTGGTACTGCTGCTCTCTGTGTACTGTCACACAAGCTCATAGAGCAGCTGTGCACATTCCAGTAAATGCGATAACTGGAATTGGTGGGAAACCATCAGTCTCCATTGCTCTAGATCAGCTGGTAGATAGACATGGCAGGTTTTAGTGGGGAAGGTGCCAGGTTTATGGTGCAGAGGTGGGGTGTCCAGGAGTCCAGGATATTCATTAGACTCCTAGTAAAGCACCACAGCCAATGGCTTCTACAGGGGGACTATTCTGGCTCCCAGTACAATTTTGAGACATGAGATAGTTTAGCCGAGGCTATATCCAGTGCCACTGGTATCCTGGCCACTGGAGAACAATGTACTCATTATTTTAATGACCTACAGAGAAGGAAGAGGGATGCTCTTGACCTATGGATTGAGGAATTTAGGACTAAGGACATTCCACATCTGTGTAAGTATCAACTCAAGAAAGTACTTGTATATAGGCAAGACTAGTATGCATGATGGTCTTCTGTTCTACATTTTCCCCAGCTTCCAGTGATCGGGAGTGCAGTGTTCGAGCCCATGGGGCTAGATGGGCAAAACTGAGGGAAGCAAGTGGTATGTATGCTGCAGAAGAGTAGTGTTATTGTAGAATTAAAAGTTAAAGCTAGCCTATTTGGTATTTTATATTGTATCAAATTGAGCATGCATATCTCAACTGTAAAAGCAAGTATGAATGCATTAGTCTGTACAGACCAGTTGAAAGAGTCCAATATTAGACATTAGTCAGAGGTTGTGAGTTTAAATACCCCACATCACAATTATGCATTACTGATATTTACATTAAATTAAAAGTATACCAGTGGCACAAATACCCTGCTGTAAACTATCTATATAATTGAAACATACATATGTGCAATATATGCACGTTTCAAGGAGTAATTGCTGCAATCTGTAGTATACTGTGCATCTGTTAGGAGGAGGTAGAATTTAATGTAAAATTTAAGATGAGTTGTATAATTGTATTAATGCATTGTATGTCACATATGAAGGTACTAATCTTATCTCTCTTTATTTTCTTTATTTTATTGTATTGTATTTTATTGTATTTTTTTAAATATTTTATTATTTTATTAATACATTTTAATTTTATTTGTAGTTTATTTTATTTTAATTTAAAAATAATTTTATTATTTTATATTATAAATAATGTTGTATGTTATTTTATTTATTTTTTTCTTTTCTTTTTTATTTTTATGTATCAACAAAATGTATCCATGTCATCCATGTGTACCATATCACTAAATGCTCCACAGCACAGCAAGGTAGGCCAGCCCCATTGTATCAGCTTGCCCCTGCTCCACTGGCTGTAGCACTGATTCCCAGCATGTCTGGAAGCCAATCTGGCAGTGCTGCCTCTGCTGCCCCTGCACTACCTGCATTTGTAGGTAGTCCTGCCTTGGAAGCTGGTCCAGGGGTACCCTCAGGGAGCAGTGGTGGAGGTGTTGATTTCATCACCCACAGTGAGTTGCCAGAGATGGTGTTTAGGGTGGTGCGCTGCACAGTTGGCGTACACCTATGCCAGCTGGAGATGCTTCTCTCCCAAAATTTTTTATAGTATTAGGAATAGGAGGAGATGTCAAGCACTCCAGCTACCAGCAGAGTGAGGTGACAGTAATGACAGTCCAGTGGGTGATGATTTGACTCTCACTGTCTCCCAGCTTGATGACTGTGGGCTCCGGATGTCTCCACCCTCACCCCAATCATGGTATTCCCAACCTTTTGTGTCCATCACAGTCCCTGTGTCTTGTCTTTTCTTGTCTGTCTGCAATTGCTTCCTCACCTATCCAATTTACCTGACCCAGACATACCTACGTCCATTTCCCAACATTCCTCTCTCTCTGAAATAAAAATTAAATGGGCCCCTGCCCCACAAAAAAAAAAAAAAACCCTTTCCATACATAGCTCTCCATTTCATACACGTCTTATTGATACAGTTGATTCAGTCCAATTGGCTGTACATGATTATGTTGAGGTCACCCCTCTCTCTGGAGGTGACAGTCCAAATTCAGTTAATATTTTGCAAATATGTTCAGTTTATACTGATAAAGAAATGGATAGCTATGGTTCTTTCATACCTTCCTCTTGCACATTCCTGTCCTGCATTCCCTTTGTTCTTCCCCTAGCTTGCTCCCCATTTCACCACTTTCATATCTACCCCATTTCACCACTTTAATCTGGTCAAAAAATAGAATCACACACACCACACGTAAGTTGCTGGAAAAGGAATGGATCCCTTAAATTTTTAGCCTCCATGTTTGCACAGATGTGCACATCTCACACCAATGTCCAGCAACGATGAGCGGTGGCAAACTGCTGCTGTTACCTCTGCACAATGCCACTTAACACTGCCATACTATGCCAACACACAGCAACGTGTACTATAAAGAATTCATGTCATTGCATTATCACTCTGTAATTTAAAGTATGTAAAAGTATTAGATACACCTGTATTTGTACCAAGTACCATCTGGCCCTAAAAAGGAATGTATTAACACATGTTGCCTCAGAGTCAGTTAAGCAGTAGGTGTGTTTCATAGACTCAATACTGTCAGACTTTAGCAGTCTGGCTCGCATTTGTGCACTGCTTAGCTATGTGCAAACATGTGTATCTCGCATGCATATACACTTTACTAACCATCATGTAAACCCGCTGCTCGCTGTGCATGGAAATGTACATATTATTCTGTATTACTGCTGTTTACTGTCCAGTTCATGTCTATGACATGAAATTACATGTGGAAACATTACAAACTGAGGGCCCTATCTAACAATATGTCACATATTTACAATACATTCATGTGTTGCAATCCCCGCAAGCACTACAACCCTGGTGTCTCAGTATTTTTTCCACACATATATCATCTACACTACAAAATGTTCTATCAAATGTTGTATGATATACAATGCATGTCAATCTGGTAGCATGCAGAGCTACAATTAGTGATCTATACACTTAAAAACCCATATCTGCAAGGCTAGAGAAGGAATCAGCATGAACCCTATCCACAGGGACAAAACTGAACTTCAGCACACTTGAACCCACCCATTTTCTTTTTGTCAAGGGTAGATCTTGATTATTGAACCTTGTGGATTTCTTTGATACTGACCCCAAAGACCTCGATGAGCAATAACAGGGCATGCCACCTATGTGGATTTATCCAAGGCCTTTGACACTGTTCTCCATTCATTTCTCATAGTGAAGATCTCCCATGTGAGAATTAAGCCATACAGTAATAGATGGATAGCCAACTGACTCACTGACAGAACACACATTCTTAAAGCTGGGGACTGCACCTCCACCACTAGCTACTTTCCACTAGAATACCACAAGGATCTTTGCTGGGCCCTCAACTGTTTGCAAGCTACTTCGCTTAAGTGCAGGCAATGGTAGATGGCCTGTGGTTTATCAAGATTGCAGATGACTGTTAACTGGATGCACTCATATAGAGTCCCCCGGTGCTGGTAACATATGACAGAAGGGGCTGACACACATAAATGATTGGTGCCAAACTCACAGATGGACCTGCTCACTGGACTCTAGATATAGGTCACTTCACACACTTCAACATATTTATCTGTCACATATGTTATCCAGTGGTTTACCCACTTGGTGATGTAACAGTTTATGGCCACTTGTGACAGTTTCTCAGAAATACCTGAGTGTGGATTTGTGTTAAATGCTTTGGTCAGGTCAAGTTACACAGGATGGTAGTGTTGTCATCATGCATACACTTGTTTACCATCTTGAGGACATCAAACAGATGTAACAGACATGATGTATCCTGAAAAATCACACATAGGTTTGGTACACAGTCAGGATATTACCTGTGTCCCTTTAGAGAAAGTCCATGATGACTCGTTTATCTACCTCACAGATGAGGAGTGTCAGGATGGGTCTATAACTTCATACATCAGGTGATGGTCACCCACATTCAGAAGGATGCATGTTGATGTACAGCCTTCTACAGGAACATAGGCTGCTTGGAGGCTGTGTTGAAGTATAGACCCAACTGTGTCTGGTAAGTCTTGTTTTGAGTCACACTATAGGCAACCTGTGATGTTGTCACCACCCACTGATTTTGAGTTATTAGCCATAGAGAGTGCACAGTTGAGCTGCTCTTCTTAGAATAAAAACTGCATAATGTTTGCATGTATACTTTGGCTGATGATCAGTGGCAACAGGATGGTGATGTGCAAGACAAACTTTCAGCTAGTGGATTATCTACTTCCTCTGGTTGTGTATGTCTGGTGGCATCCACATACAGATCTGTGCTTAGTTGTGCATTCTCCTTAACATTTCACATTTATGGGAATAAATGATTTGTGAAAAGAACTTCAAATACAATCTTGGTCATTCATCACATTCCACACACTATAGTACTATGCACACAGTCATACAACTGTAGCAATGTTATGCACTTAAATCAATTGTACAACATATGCCTATATGTGTATCATGGGCAAGCTGTGTTTAGTGGCCTGATGCCATATCAGGACGTGTTATAGATCAGATGTTTGTTGCTCATGCAGAACATTTCCTGATACAAGAGTCACACAAAGGCGCTGCTGACCACCTCATTAATCCTTGGGTATAAAAACACAACTGTACATAAAAAAATTCCACAAGTTGCTATTGAATCCAAACATGTGAAACACTGGTTGTATATATCTCAGCATAACAGCATGTGTATGAAACAAGACTTATGTGACTATGTAATCAATATGAATTTATATTGAAGTTTGTCACAGAACATTCTATGATGGTATGTAGACACATGCACACCTGTGCCATACTGCAATTGCCACTGTGATGGTTGATTATGAA
The DNA here is from genome assembly GCF_019279795.1 of Protopterus annectens. NCBI lineage: Eukaryota > Metazoa > Chordata > Ceratodontiformes > Protopteridae > Protopterus > Protopterus annectens. The sequence goes on along the minus strand of NC_056743.1, from coordinate 614,515,549 downwards.
CTGTGCAGAAGGTTGATCTGCTCCACTACAGCAACACATGTCCTACTAAGCCAACAATATACATAACAGTGTATCATACCATGTCAGTAGTTCTCAGGAGGCATATTACTCCAGCTGTTATTGAAGGAGCATGTAGTGCAATGGCAGTAATGGCCATCAATGCATTAACTCACATCACAGATTGTAATACCCACCTGTAGCCATATTATACATCCATACCTCATTTTAGGACATGTCAATGAAAGCAACATTGACATGTCAATTGCTCATAGGATCATAGGACATTATTAGGCTAACGGCCTATATCACATGAAATCCTAGCTATTATTAGACCATTTAAAAATATCCCTATGTCTATATTATGGAAGACAGCAAGACTATTGTGCATATGTGTATATTTGCTGGATTGCATTACATCCTGCCACTGTTCATATGGGGCATGTGCACTACACCATAACAGAATTAGCAATCATACATGCAGTGGTCTGGAGATGGCTTGCAGGGGCTCTTGGAAGGACTCTGCTTCATGATGTGTGCATTCATATCTGACATGAGGACGTCCTCCACTCCTCTGAAGAAAGGATTTCATGTGGACAGAGGAAAAGCGAAGATGTATGGGGCTAAGTGAAAGGTTTCCCAAGTGGTAGTGAAATGAAGAGCGATTCCAAAGATCATACATTGACTATAATGTACCACCATCTACACACACACATGCACACACACACACACACACACACACACATACACATGTGCGCGCACACACAGCAGTAGACTGGTTCTGATTTGGTTCTGATTTGAAAATTATAGTCAGGCATACTGATTACAGTCAGCTGCCTGTCGGGTGCCAGAATCCACCACATAACACATGCACTCAAGTCACTCCACAACAAGTACAAATATGACTCTGTCATTGTCCATGTTGGAGTGAATGACTTGAGACGACAAGGAAGAGCTCTTGGATCATGTGGCCCAAGCAGGTATGACCCTAGCCCTGAGTAGTATCCTGCCTGTGCCCAGAATGATTCCACAGTATAAGGACAATGATTGAATTCAACAACTGGCTAAGCTTCTGGTGTCATTCAAAGGGGATTTAGTATCTGTCTGCCTGGGATGACATGATCGACAAGCCACGATGCTTTGCCAGAGATGGCCTGCACCAGTCACCGTTGGGATTCAGATTACTGGCTAAAGCTCTTGTTACCCCTATAGTACCTATTTTAGGCAAGGATCAAAGGACAAAACCACTACTGTAACAGATGCAAGCATGCAAATTCTGAAGGTAATGCTACTCAATGCTAGAAGTCTAAACCTCAAAATGCACTCTCTCGACGCACTCCTAAAAATGGAGAACATTGATATCTGTGCAGTAACTGAGACCTGGTTTAAGGCTCCAGAGAGCACCCCTGCAATACCAGGCTACAGCTCTTACCACATGTTTTGGCCACCAAACCAGGACCGAAACACTAAAGGTGGAGGAGTGTCCATATTCACCAAGGATATTCACACCTCCAGAGTAGTTGCCCAACACAATGCATCTGAAATTCTCCAGGTGCAACTAACACTAGGTAAGACTACAATCCAAATTGTAGCTTGCTAAAGATCCCCCACCATGCCCCAAGATTCTCACTACACCTTTCTAAACATACTGGAAAATATTAAGATACAACCAAACACCCTAATACTGGGTGATTTCAACTACCCTGCCATTAACTGGGAAAACTACTTGGGTACCAACACCTTTTCCCAACGGTTCTTGGAATTCATAAATTCCAATGCCCTGGATAAACTAATCCATTGTCCTACCAGGGGCTCCAATATTCTAGACCTGGTCATTATCAACATGGGAGATAGATGCTCCACACCAGTGGTCACCCCCTCATTAGTCAGGTCAGACCATAAGCTAATCACCCTTGACATCCACATCCCACCCCACCCTCCAGTTAGGAAACCTCTGTAAAAGAATTTTCCAACGCCAACTTCCTACTACTCAAGTCAGAAGTGGCAAACGTCATGACATCCATGTAGACGGGAGCTGAAAGTTTGACTGCTGAATCCTACACTAAGGCACTGTACGAGCACATCCACTTGTGCATGAATCGTGCCATCCCAAATAGAACCAAGATGCCCTCCTCCAAAAAAAGGAAGTCAATTTGGTGGTCCCCTGCCATAAACAAGCTATACAACAGAAGGAAGAAACTGTTGCAGAAAAGAGGAAAATCCCAGGATGCAAAAAAACTCCCTCACCAGCCTCAGTAAGAAGCTGAGATCCCTCATAAAATCCTCCAAAGCAAGTTATGAAAATTAAATTGCTAAATATTCCAAAGACAACCACAATGCATTCTATAGTTATGTCAAGAATCTAAATGGCAATACTCAGATCTGCTCTGAGCTACAACAGAGTGGCATTAAATATACTGATCCCAAAGATATTGTCAATATCCTGGTAGATCGATTTAGTGCCAAATTCACCCCTCTCTTACCCACTAAAGGGCCCATCTCAATACCAAAAGATTGCCAAATTGCAGTAATCATGGCCACACAAGTAGAAACCGCACTCTCCAAAGCTAAGAATACAGCATCCATGGGACCAGATGACATCCCGGGCTGTGTACTACAGGAACTACAAAATGAACTGGCACCTCACCTAAGTGTCATGTTTAATCATAGCCTCACCTCAGGCTTGATGCCCACTGAGTGGCACACAGCTACAGTTATCCCATTCCACAAATGGGGATCCACCTTGGATCCTGGGAACTACTGTTCCATCAGTCTGATGAGCCTGATCTGCAAGGGAATGGAATGCATTATCATGACACTTATAAACAAAGACATTGGCAACCTTCAAACACTGGACCCCACCCAGTTTGGGTTCGTGAAGGGCCGATCTTATCTCCTGAACCTGATTGACTTCTTCAAATCAGTCTCCAGAGCTGTGGACGAGGGTAAGGAGGTCCATACAGCCTATCTGGATCTCGCCAAGGCCTTTGACACCATCCCCCTCTCTGGAATCATAGATAAACTTTCTAAGCTGGGCATAAATCCCTATGTCACTCGATGGGTTGCCAGCTAGCTTACTGACAGAACCCAGACTGTAAAAGTAGCCAAATCCAAATCCAGCTCCAGACAGACGACAAGTGGAGTACCTCAGGGTTCATTCCTGGGGCCGCTCTTGTTTAGCATCTACTTCTCTGAAGTACAGGCCAACACTAAGGGACTCTGGCTAACAAAGTTTGCAGCTGACTGCAAACTGGGAGCCATTACTGAATCCCCAAATGATGTGGATATTCTACAAAAGGGCCTTATAGAAACATATGCTTGGTACTAGAGCCATGGGCTCAAGCTTAATGCCAAGAAATGTATAGTTATCTCCTTTGGGAAAAAACATGTACCCATGAATTACCACATAGGTGGCAGTACACTAAACACCAAAAGTGTGATGAAAGACTTAGGGACACAGGTGGACAGTGGTCTCACCTTCGATAACCAAATCACCACAACAGTCAGGAAATCCTTCTATGTGGCACACCTCATCACTAAGAGCTTTTCATCCAGAAAAAAGGAGGCCATTGTCCCACTGCACTCATCCCTCATTAGACCCATTATAGAGTACAACGCTCTGTTTGGTATGTACCTCACAAGACATCTGCAACAGCTGGAAAGACCACAGAAATACCTTACTAAAATAATCACAGGCCTAAAGCAGATGCCTTATGCTGACCGTCTTAAAAAAACTCCAGCTAGATGATCTCTGTTTAACATAAAAGGCCATGTCAAACCCTGAACTGTTGGACATGCTCCATTTAAAGAAATCCCAATCCCTCAGAGCCACATGCTTCAGGGATCTAAACCTTGTCATCACAATGAATAAAACATGCTAGAGGGATAGGTTCCTGACCCAGAGACTCCCCATACTCTGGGATAGACTGCCCATACATGTCAAGCAGAGCACCTCCTTGGCCCTCTTCAAAAGGAACCTTGACAATTCGATGGGAGATAGGAAATTAACCTCAGGGATCATGTCAGTCACCCTGCTAGACAGGGGACTTGGGAAGTAAATATTGTGGGAAGAAATATCCAGGAAATTATTATGGCTAGGCTTGTACAGACCCTAGGGCCGATAGCCTAGTACCAACCTATGAACCTATGAACACCTGTTTAGGTATAGATTTTGAATGCTATGCAATATCTGAGTAGCAACACCACATATGTCTGAATGTAACACTGTCACGTTTGCACTTTATGGACTATGATAGCATCATTGTATGCTAAGGAGAACATGTTGGGAGGAGTGTAGGACATGGATATGGAGTCACATCCATGTGAAAAATTGTCTCAAAAGTGATAATTGTATTTGTAAACACTCACATTGTCTGTTGTCAGACTGGAACCCCTAGATGTGTAGGTGAAGTAGGTTGCAAACACAGTAGTTAATGGTACTGCCACAGCATAGGTTTATCTTGAATACTGTCAGAGTGTATGCTGTACAGGTTGACATCATCAATATGTGCTACAACAAGATGTTCAGATGAGGGTCTGACATAACTGTGGATTCAAATATCATTCTAAATGTTTCAGCATAGTGACTGTTAAATGCACACACAGTTGACTACAGGCAGAATAGAACCTTTTCCTCATATTTACAAAACACAGTCTTTGATGCAGGTACCACAACACAAGTCTAGTGTTTATAGTGTCCCATAACACTTTATAGCTGATGACATCAGCAGTGTCTGGTAGTTGGAAGAAGATGGTAACAGTTGTTTCTCACACACTTGTGTATGATGCTCTATTTAATGTCAACCAAGTAAATATACATACACACCAATTGACAACAGTGAGAATATAACCCCTACCTAACTATTTACAAAGCATAGCACTTACCTCAAGCACTACAGCACAAGTTTGGCTTACATAGTGTCCAACAACACTTTATAGCTGTTGACATCAGCAGTGTCTAGTGAGAAGAAGAAGATGGTAACAGCAGTGTCTCACATGCTGGTGCAAAATGCTTTCTTGAAAATCAACCAAGTGATTACACACATACCAGATGACCGCAGTTAGAATAGAACTCCTACCTAATTAGGTATACCAGCTAGAGACATCAGTATTTAATGCAAGCACTACAGCACAAGTCGGACTTTTGCAATGCTGTTGGGCAATTTATAGTAGATGACATCCTCATTGGATGTTGGAGAGAAGATGTTGGGAGGCTTGAATAAAATGGATGTGTAAGCATATACAACTGTCAAAACTCCATGGGACTGTAATGCTAACTGTAGAAAATACAGTTATGCTCTTCTGAGTACACACAAATGCACAAGGTGGCTGCTGGGAGATTAGAACCACTTCCTGACAAAACACACCAATTATTGTACTTAGTATTTAAAGCAAATGTCATAGCACAAGTCTAGCATTTTTAATGTTGCTGGACAATTTATAGTGGATGATATCATCATTGGATGTTTGGAAGAACATATGAGGAGGCTTGTATAAAATGGATGGGTAGCCATGCACGACAGTCAAGATATGAAAGTTTTTCGTGATACCAGACTGATGATAGTAGGATACAGAGTGATGTTCCTCTGACTATGCATATACACTTACACATTCATAGAGACACACACATAATGTGACTGCTGTGCTAATCTATCACACATAATTATTTTGTTTTCATCTGCAAAACACAGTATGTGATGATTGCAACATCACTGAAGTATGTATTTGCCTTGTCAGAGTTGTCTTTATAGATCATTATATGATCTGTTTGATATATCCTGTTATGAGACTGGTGTGCAAAGTATGGATGTAATATTTCCTGTTGTGTTTCTAATGTGCAGGTATATGTTAAGACACAACTTTATAAACTATATGCAAACAGCTGTCAAGAATGCATGTAGCAGAAATGAGACATTTTCTGCTTTTTCCCAGTATGTTGTGTACATTACACACTTATTAAATTGTCACATACGGACACACACATTTTTTGTTATCATATTTGTGAATAATTGATGTCCATATTAGTACAAGTATTAGACAATCTGAATGTGTATTGTCAGTATAAAGATGTACATAGTATGTAACAAAGCATTTTTTGTATTTATTTCTGTAGTGTAGATGATATTTGCAACAAATACTGAGATGCCAGGTTTCAAGTGCACAGATGCAGGTAATACATGTCTACAGTGTAAATATGTGTCATTAAAAAGCGCCTTCCCTTTGGTTGTGTTTTTACGTGGACTAACTATGCAGTACAGATAAGTTATATACGCTAATAAGCACTTTTCATAGTGCACTGCCAAGTAGCTGGTTTGCGAGATAAATGGCAAAGTGTGTGTACATGCAAGATACATATTTAAGGACTCCTACTTGAACTTGAGAGGGACTTATCCATATTGGTTATGGTAGATGCAGCTAACAGATACTATGGTGTTCATAACTAGTTCAAATCAGAAATGTTGTGTCATATACTGTATAACCTTAAAATGTATTTATACTGCTTTCCCCATTTGTGTGTAGTTAAGAGATGAGCAAACACAGGCCTCTGCTTCATTGATAAAATTATCAGAGTTCTATTGGTTTGCATTTCTCCTCACAAACACGGTAAGTGAAGAGGCATGGCAGTCATCACGTTAATATTGAAGGTAAGAAACACACAAGCTGTCTAGCTGGCTCTGTGGCAGCAGGTGTAAGAGTAATGACCTCTTATTTTGAGCCCAGATGATACAGTTTGAATCCAGCTCTATCTAATATTTTTAAATATGTATTCATGATGCAATTAAGTAATTACATGTGATAATTATTTGAAATGTGAGAGGGAATGACTACAGCAAAGTACTATATATAAAGAATGAGTACTCAAGTGATTTATGTCAACAGTACACATTTTAGTTACACATTACCACAGTCATCAGGCTAAATAAAATAGTTATTTACATGAAATTTTTAATATACGTGCCTTTATTCTAGTTTAACTGTGTGTTTCCTTAGCACAGCAGGTTTAAGCAGCATTGCATGGAGGTAACCACACCATGCCATTGGACATGAATAGCCATTCATCTTTGCTTGGCATTGGTGCTTAATGTGAACCTCTGAGCAGCACACAGAGGACAAAAAGTAAAGGGCTTCATTGGGGATTTCTGATTTATATGTGTGGCATGTGGTTCTATTTTTGACTACATTAAAGGTGTGAAAATGGGGTAGACAGGAAAGTGGTGAAATGAGGGACAAGCAGTGGTAAGACAAAGGGAAAGCAATGTAGGAATGTATAAGAGGGAATTAGGAAAGAATCATTGCCATCCACTTCAATAGTGTAAAATGAATATGTATAGAATATTGGCTGAATTTGTACAGTCACCTCAACAAAGATGGATGACAACAACACAGTCATGTTGTATAGCCAATTGGACCAAATCAAGTGTGGAGAAAAGATACATGCGAGAAATGGAGAGCTATGTGTGGGACATTTTTTTTGGGGGGGCAGGTGCCTATTTATGAGTTTTTATTTCAGTAAGAGATGAATGTTAAGTAAGTGAGGTAGGTAGGTATTGTTGGGTCAGATAAGTAGAGTAGGTGAGGAAGTGGATGCAGACAAACATGACAAACAAGACAAGAAACAGGGATGGTGAAGGACGCAACAGTTTGAGGGACACCATGAATTTGAATATGGAGGGACATTGATTGCCCATGCCTGTCAAACATGGGGACAGTGATAATCTAGTTCTCACCTTCAGAACTGTTATCACTGTCCCCCTCCTCAGCTTGCTGTTGGAGTGCATGATGATTTTCTTTGTCCAGCATTCTGACAAGCATCTTCTCCATCCAGCTGAGGCATGCACCAGTGGTGCTTTCCATGACCTCACACCGCCATGCCTGGCATCTCCTGGTGGGTGACAAAATCACCACCTCCACCAATACTCTTGAAAGGTACCACTGCACCAGCTGCTGGGTTAATGCTACCTGATGTGGAGGGCCCAGATAGTGCAGAGGCAGCACTACCAGGTTGGGTCCCAGATGTGCTGGGTGTTGGTGCAGCAGCCATTGGATCAGGGGCAGGCTGAGCCAACTGGTTGGCCTACATCCCTGTGCTGTAAATCATTTTGAGAGTTGTCAGAAACATATAAAAATAAAGAGAGATAAGGTTTGGAGTTGTTGTTGTTGTGTCTTTCGGCTTTTCCCGGTTAGGGGTCGTCACAGCGTAACAGATTTTATGTGCCAAGTTGCCGGCTCTGACGCACAACCTTCAATGAAGGTATGCCCATTCACGCATGTCTCCACACAGAAGATGCTCTAGCTGAGAATGGAACATTCTGACATGTAGTAAAGTAGTACAATGTAAATAATTTACTTCTATGTTTACATTAAGTATACTGTTTAACAACTATTAACTGTAACTGATGATTGCTCAAAGTAATCGCAGGTGTTTTGAACCTGCAGATGTTGTGGAACCTTGCTGACTGTCGCACAATGCTGCTTAGCAGGCTTATGCAATAGAAAGCAAAACAGGTAACAATGTATCCTTTTTGAAATTGACAATGTTTGCTTCTTGTCTGGGCCATTAAACTGTGTGTGAAAGTAGGTGACAAACAAACATGACAGTCAAAGCTCCTCTTGTATTATTCTTCTAAGAGGTGTTTATTAGGTTTCATAATTAAAAGATAAATGTGGGACTTGAACAATGATTTAAATATAATACATACTTTGCACTTCATTGTGTTTCCCAGGTATACTACATACACTCTTCATTCACAGGTGCAATTTATGCAGTCTTTATCATAGAAGTAAGTTACATGGCATTTAATTTATTTATCTGTTTCATCATGTTTGCACAAAGCCGCACACAATGCAAATATTAATATTAAAAAAAATAAACAACATTACAAACTACATTTTAGCAGACATAACAGATTTTTACCCCACTCTGGGTTTAAACTGCCAGGCTAACAAACCTAAAAAACACAGTAACAAAAACCGCTTTGCAGCATTAATGCAAATCATTGTGCATACAAGCAAGTCCCTTTTGTGCACAGTTTGTACACGTGTTAATTGCATATTTAGTGCAATGACTGATCACACAACCATTTATGAGTATCATTTGCAGAAATACAGCTTTGTTTCTTTGTATTGTGTTCATTCATCTGTTATCTGTGCTGTAATCTCAGACATACAGTCTGTAGGGCATTTTGTATTATTGTTCTTAAAATGTATGAGAATATTACATGACAATAATATACAGTTTTCAACAAAGGCAGGGGAGCTTTACTATTAGTGAACAAAAACTGAGAAATGTGTGCTCCTCACTTCTTTTTAAAATATTGATACAATTACTTATAGGTTCATTGGTGTGTATTGGCCCTAAAGCCTTTACAACCCTAGTTCATAGGATTACCCTGGCAACATGCCACCCAACCTTATTTTCCAGTGCCTCTGTCGAGTAGAGCCACTAGAGTGATCCCCGGGGTGAATTTTCTATTTCCCATCCACTCATCAAGATTTCTGTTGAAGAGTGCCAGTAAGGTGCTCTGTTTGACATGTATGGGAAGTCTATTCCATAGCATGGGCAGTCTCTGGGTTATGAACCTGTCCCTCCAGCACATTCTGTTGATTGTGGTAATGAGGTTGAGGTCTCTGGAGCATGTGGTGTGGAGGGATTGGGATTTCTTTAGCTGTAACATTTCTAACAGAGCTGGGTGAGATATGGCTTTATAAGTCAAGCAGAGAACGCCTCTAAGTAGGTGATATGAGACAGAGAATAGTTGGGGTTTTTTGAGTCTGTCCATATAGGACAAGTGTTTAATGCCTAGGATCCTCTTTATGAGGTACTTTTGTGGCCTCTCCAGTTGTTGCAGGTGTTTAGTGAGGTACATGCCAAATGGGGCATTGTACTCAATGATTGGCCTAATGAGGGAAGAGTAGATGGAGACAATGACCTCTTTCTTCCTGGAGGCAAAATCCTTAGTAATGAAATGTGCCACATAGTAGGACTTTCTGACCATAGTGGGAGTGTGGTGGTCAAAAGAGGGTTGCTGTCAACCTGTGTTCCCAGGTCTCTTATAATGCCTTCTGTGTTCAGTGGACTACCATCGATGTGGTAGTTCATGGGAACTGGGTTTTTCCCAAAGAGGTTGATGACACATTTTGTGGTATTGAGCTTAAGGCCATGGTTCTGACACCAGTCATTGGTCTCAGTGAGGCCTTTCTGTAGGATGCCAACATTAGTTGAGGAGTTAATAATGGCTCCTAACTTGCAATTGTCTCTGAACTTTGTCAGCCAGAGTTCCTTTGTGTTAGACTGGACTTCTGAGAAGTTGATACCAAACAGGAGAGGACCCAGGACCAATCCCTGTGGGACTCCACTCATGACTGGTCAGCATTCTGACTTGGAGTCAGCTACTTTCACACTGTGGGTTCTATCTGTGAGACAGTTTGCAACCCACCTAGTGATATAGGGGTTGATGCCTAGCTTAGTGAGTTTTTCTATGATTCCTGAGTGGGGAATAGTATCAAAGGCCTTGGCCAGATCATGGTGGGCTGTATGATCTATCTTGCTTTCATCCACAGCTCTGTTGACTGACTCAAAGAAGTCAACCAAGTTGAGCAGGCAGGATCTACCTTTCTACAAAACCAAACTGTGTGGGATCCAGAGTTTGGAGATTCCCTATATCCTTGTTTATTAAATCCATGATGATGCGTTCCATAGCATTGCATATCAGCCTTGTCAGTCTAATGGGCGATAGTTCCCAGGGTCTGTCGTCACTCCTCCTTTGTGGAGAGGGATGACTATAGCAGTGCGCCATTCAGTAGGGACAATTCCTGAGGTGAGGCTTTGACTGAACAGGGCACACAGGTGAGGTGCCAGTTCACTCTGTAGTTCATGTAGAACACAGCCAGGGATATTGTCAGGTCCCACAGAAGCTGTATTCTTGGCCTTGGACAGTGCTGTTTTAACCTGTGCTGCAGTAATACTGGGTGCCTAGCAGTCTACTGATATAGTGATTAGTCCTTTGGGGAGGCAGAGAGGGGAAAAGTTGGCACTGAATCTCTCAGCCAGTATATTGGCAATATCTGTTGGTTAATAATCAGCCCTTGCAATTCTCGAACCCGCAACACTTTGTAAGTGTAACTTGAGTGACACACCCACTGCAGGAAAAGGAGTCTGAATTGTTGTTTTGTTTTCCTTCTCCCTACCAGTAATCATTCACAGTTGCAATCCATTAGCATCTAACACTGAGGTACTCCCTGAACTATGTTTACACTTGCTACAGAAAGTCAAAACTTTGGGATTCATCAATTATAATGAGGTCACACCTCATTTGTATCTTCACCATGATCACACACCTGAATCTACACTCTAAAAAGACAACCATGTAGCTAGGGAACCTTAAGGTGAGTAGAGCTGTGTATGTGGACAACACAGAAGAAGATTGCCAAGAATTTGGATTTATCTGCGCAGAAGATTTATAATCTTGCTAAGATATGACTGAATGTTTCACTTACATACTAGCTCTGTTCACATGTTACAAGGAAAATATTTTATAAATCTGCATTAGAAAATGGAACTTTTATCTGTATGCACTTCTTAGAAGTTCACTGTTGGCATGGGCATTTTTGTCAGGGTGCTTTACTTCCTCAGATACACAGCCTTATTAACTTTCATCACAAATGTTATTGTTACAACTGGCTATCTTACATTCTTCTATGCTATTTCAGTGAAATGTAAATGTTCTATGTTATCAGTAACACATGGGGTGTTAGGCTTCTACTAGAGGAGTGTTGGGCACAGGGATATGTGACTGGCAATCATATAAAAATGACTTTTCTGTTGTAAATGTGTGCACAGTTTTTGAGAATTTTTTGGAAAACACGATTGACTAATGTATTATTCATTGCTTGGTACAAACTGTCATTTGTCTGTTGTTTTCAGGATGGGGCAGCCAAGTTCCATTTGTGTGTTACCACAACATTTTTTTAAGAGGTTTGCTGTTGTTATTCCTTGTTTTGGATCAAACCTTGATTTGTGTGTGACTGTGATATGTTACAACCACATAACGTTATATATTAATACCTGAACTGTATTTCTCCAGTGGGTATTATTGAAAATATAATAGGTATATATTTAAGCAGGACTTTATTTATATGTTATATTCTTCATTTTAGTTTTATGTCACCTAGGGTTATGGCACACAGTTGCCCCAATCCCTGCAAGCTCCCTCTCAGTAACTCCAAAAATTATGTAATTGTTCAAGCATTTAGGTCACATGGTTCCTATCTGCTTGAGAGAGGACTTGGGGGTATGTCTGACAGAATGCAGATTTGGAATCAGATAGTGAATGATGTCAATGCCATAAGAATAGAAGTAGGACTTATGATCAGGTGCATTATAGGCCCACTGATATGATTTCATCAGCCTGGAGGAGAGCAGCTGTGCAGTGGCCCATGAACAGCAGGCTATGGGAGGAGCTTGCTACAGAACTGCCACTGACACCAAACGAAGAGTTCCTGTCCACTGTCAGAGATCCAGAGAGCTCAGTGTAAAGTACACAATGGCATGTGATTGATGTTGGTGCTGATGTTCCTAGGAGCTTCCAGCTAAGCTTACATATGTAAATTTATAACATTTTATTGAATAGTAAAATACTGTAGGTAATAGTTCATTGTTGTTTTAATTAGTAATTTGTTGTTGGGGGTTAAACATATTGGTAAAGTGATACAGTTAACAACCCAATTTTTTTCATTATACATTCATCTGTGGGTGGGGGTGTCAGACAAGTTTCAGTTAAAAGTATTCTTAATGGACATATAAAGGCAAAAATGTAGTCCCCCTGTGTTACGGGAATTGTGATAATTGTGTCATTACCTTTTGTTTAACTTCATCCAGGACCATCTTTGCTAGCAAGTGTGGACTCATCTGCACATGGTAAGCCAAATATTTTTATTTGAGCATTGATGACCATTTGACAGAAATATGCATTTATTTGCATGTGCGAGGTGGGTGTCATGAGTCTGTGTGTATTGTTGTGCCATTTGTGATAGTGATGCCAGTGTTAGTTTGTTAGCATATATTAAATTGTAGTGTAGGTATTCATTTCTTGGCAATCATATACATTTGTACCTCCCTAGGTGCACAGTAGCAAGTCCCGCCTAAACCCTGAATGTTCATGATGATGTCTTCCGCGGCCACATGAATATTCATTGGGTATTCGGCACTTAGTTTAAGAGGCACTATAATTACATAATGTATTTTGTTTTGTATGTTTTTACAGGGGGGCTGGACCCTGTACCCCCCACACCTCCTGCAAATTAAATATACCAACTCTGAGATTGCACTACATTGAGGAAACGGGTAAATTGTATGCATGATCTCACCATCAAATCTGCACAAGCATAATTTGAATATGACATCACGGTCATTTGACATGTCAGTTATGCAAGTGATGCCCATGCCATGCCCACATCTGCATGAACCACCTGGGGATGTATGCACGTACAGGATCACCAATTTCTTTCCTGTGTTTGTTGCTTATTATCACAGGTGATCCTGACAGTGAAAGCATAGGACTGTTACATCCTGATGTCACAGTATTGTCAGGATCTGATAATGATGGTGGGCAAACAGAGACACAGTCAGGGGGTGCTGAGGTTGAATATGACACTGAGATTGATATTCAGCCATTCCCTTTATTTACATCACACACAGACTGTAGGCTTACACATAATTATTCCAGTGAGTCCTCAGATATTGGATAGGTGGAGGGTGACACACTTGATCAGGATAGTGTGGCTACTGGAGTGTTAGTGCTGGTTGACTCTGGCCGTAGCCAAATTGTGGGTGAGGTGCCATGCAGAATGGTTGTTTGGGGTCCTTGGAGGAGTCCTTCTGTCCCTTCCACCTGATCCTGGTGTGGCTTTACGTGCCAGTTGAAGTATGTTTAGGGTCATGATAGAGGTGCAGGCACATTCTAATAGGGGATCTATGGAAATGCTTAGGGTTGTAGATGTGACGCAGGCTGACATACATGAATGTCTGCACCATTTTGCGGATTCAATGGATTGGATAAATGGCATGATAGAACAGGCAGTGTCTGTGATGGAATGCGTGCTAGGAGGGGGACGGCAACCATGTAGACATAGGTCAGCATCATCATCTGATGTTAGCCAACATGGTAACCATGTAGACATAGGTCAGCATCATCATCTGATGTTAGCCAACATGGTTGTACCTGATCACGATCCCTTAGTGGCACTACTTCCATTGCTCTGTCAGTGATTGAGATGTCCCCACCCAGATGTAGTAGCCAATGGGGTTATGGTCTTGGGTGTACTTATGAGGAGAGCTCTTCTAGCAGAAATTGGTCATGTTCAGGTAGCAGTGCATGTGACCATGCGCATGGATTTGCCAGTGCAACTCCTGGCAGAACCAGTTTTCATGGCTGGGGATGATGACAATGAACGGTTACCTCTACCATGCACAGCTCACACTTGTCTGACATACCAGGATGTAGAGCTAGCACATTTCTTGGCCGTGTTCTTCAGAGAGACACACACACACACACACACACACACACACACACACTTTTCACCTTGAGGGGCCATACAGACATAAACACACACACACACACACACACACACACACACACACACACACACACACACACACACACACACACACACACAGCAGTTACATGGGTCAGTCATGATGAGGCCTTACAGCTCATTCTTTCTCAGTGGCATTTGATACTTTGTCCAAATGTCTGCCTGTATGTCTTTCTCACACACACACTCATTACCTTTGTGTCAGCCTTGGCCTCCTGACCCCCTCAAATAACACCCTGTGCAAGCTATGATAACTGTGCCGTATCCCTTGATTTTCTCTCTTTTGGATTCAGGAATACATAGGTCTTTTGTCTGATGCCTAGGGTGCATAGCTAACTGAGTGCTTAGTATGTATGTATTTGTGATGCACTTTTGCAAATTGTACTGCTTAATGTGTGCATACCTCTCAACCTCTTAGACCAACAAAGCTGGACAAAGCCATAACTAAAAATAGGACAGAGGCACAAAAATAAGGACAATTTTTAAATATTTTGCTCTTACAAACTTAGAAAGTTGATAGAATAAGAGGTTTTGCATTACCACAAATGTTTCTGAGCGATGTGAAGTCTAAAACTGAAATGTCTGTCATTCTTTTCTAACTTCAGTCTTTAATGATTTGTTAGTACAAAACTGTGAGGCCAAATGCTGGACATTCTGTAAAAATCTGTACATTTGAGAGGTATGAATGTGTGGATCTTTGATGCACGAGGCCTATTAGTTGATAGAGAACACATATATTGACATAAGTCATTGGTGTCACATATTGATCTGATTGCTGTAAAAATTGCCCACATTATATTTGCTTACAGTTGCAAGTAATAGTATGCAAGGATATGCCATTCATTTGTGTTCTTAGCCATTTATTTTCCTATTCCAGGTTCAACACTTACCTTGGAAGTCTGGCATTTACAAGAGTTTTAATTTGGGGCTGACTCTGTCTGATACTAGCAGTACATAGACATTACATAGGTAAGTAAGAACAGAAACAAATAAACCAGAAGTCCAACGTTCAGTATCTTCTGGATTATTTGTTTCTGGACTTATGTTTGTACTTTGAAGACCTTTGGCTTATAAGGTGATTTTATTTCTGTTTACATGAGTACATAAAGGTTGTGAGCATTCTCTGACATCAATGTTATTGTATGTATGTGTATAGGATCAAGGTTTTAGCCCTTAGGTGTTGAGCATGTGTGATATTTGTTGCCTTTTGGCCAGTGTGAGGGCATATTGTGCACGCCTATGTCTGCTTACACCCACAGTGGCTGGTGGTTTCCCCTCTGACTCCTCACCTGCATGTTGGTATGCTGACTTTAACAGTGGTGGTGGGATGTGTGGCCCTTCCTCTTGGTGTTCCTGCCGAAGCTGTTTTCTCAGAATAATATTGTGAAGGATGGCACAGACAGTGAAAATTTCAGCACCTGTACAGGAATTGTACTGTAGGGCTCCCACAGATGTATCTAGGCACTGGAACTGTGACTTCAGCAGCCCAAATGCATGCTATATGATATTTCCTGTTAGATCATGTGCCTCATTATAGCTTTCTTCATTTGGTGCGTGTGCATTTCTGATGGGTGTCATCAGCCACAGTTTGAGTGCATAACCTGCACCCACCAGTAAATGACTCCATAGGATATCTCCCCTAGAAAACATCTGATACAGTTGAGAGTTGTGCCAGATATGTGAGTCATGGTAACTGCTCTGGGTTGCCAGCACACACACTCAGGATGAATGGTAGTTAATAGAGAGGAAGCCTTTTCTGTTTATGTAGACCCTTCCCTGGTTCCCAGGTGGGACTTTGATTTCCATGTGTGTTCAGTCTATAGCACCCCAGACTTCAGGGTAGTGTGCTACTGAGTAGAACTCTTGCATAGTTGTGGCTCTGTCCTCAGGTGTACAGGGAAAATGTATGTAGTCACTGGCATGTTGTAGAATATCATTCAGGAATTGATGTAGAATCATGGATGCTGATGCCTGTCACCCCCAGCATGTCCCCTCTTGGTGTCTGGAAGGTTCCTGTAGCTAATATTCTAAGTGCTACACATACCTTAGTCTTCACCGGTATTGGTTCCCCTTGCTTTGCCCTTGATATCAGTGGAGGATGACAGAGGTTGCAGAGTTACTGTAGTGTGGGTCTATCCACCCTGTAGCACTCTACAATTTCCACTTCATGCAAACCATGAAATGTTAAACGGGGTCTAAAAACCCTACTCCTTCTTGGTCGTGGTCTAGTAGCAGCAGCAGCAGTATAGACTTGGGGCTGTTGCACATACATATGAATAAGAGCAACAGCAGCCCCTAACATTGTTTCTGTGTACAGAAGTTTTTGTGGCTGTATTCCAGTAGGTTTTGGAATTTGCAGGGAAAACCTACACTGAGTCTGGGTGATTGCTTTATAGCTTGTTGAATAGCTCCTCCATTTTGGACTGGTTGATTAGCATACAGTTCAGCTGCTTATGCTGTAATTAGCATGCCACGATGTTTGCTTTGTTTGTGCGGCTCTACACAGCCGCTTATGAATTCAAAACTGTGCACTAGCACATGCGTGTCGTGCCGCAATGCATACACAGTTTTAATGCACCATGTAGACTTTATTGAATCTGCACCTAATTATTAACATCATCTGGAAGGTTTTGAGAATGCAGCCAAGTAAACCTCCTTAAAGCCCATCCCAGTGGCCATAGCCCCGGAAGAAGTATCAACAAAGTCATGTGTACTACAAACAATGAGTAGTAACCTGTTCAAAGCATATTTTTCTTCACAAGAAGAAACTGTAAATAAAACATTCCTTATATTTTCACAATATGTCAGAATAAACTTTAACATATAAGCCTGAGAATTTAAAATTCTGAAATTCAGAGTTGCAAATGTATATACTTTTTTCTCATGCCTATCAGTAATGTTCTCACCCCTACTAGAAAGTGAGAAAGGAATTAATTAAGTGATTAGTAATAGAGGAATCAACTAAGGCTATAGCTGTAACAAGTAAAAAATGCACCAAGATAACACACAGCAAAACATTTAATCACAGCAAAGTACCAAGTTGTAAGAGCTTTCACAACCAAAGTTGCTTCATCAGGTCTTTTTACCTTTCATTTGGATTTATTTCTGCACCAAGGTTTTACCCAACATGGTTTCTTTGGTTTTCTGTTTAAGGCTATAGCTGCTAGGTCAGGTTTGTGAATAGTGTATAAAAATTTAATAGCCTGAAAAATGTTATACATCTTATCTGGCATTTTAGGGACACCTGGTTGAATATCTGGAAAATTGGAGGCAGTAAGACATACATCCTATAAAGCAGCCAGACAGGAGGAATGGGTGTAGGTTCTGGAAAATCCTTCTGTAACAACTAATAGTATTTTTTGAAGGACTGAGAAACACTAGTGTTCTCCCCCTGAAAACACTGGGACATTCTAGCAATAGACTCAGAGAAAGAGAACCCCCCCCCCACAGGGAGAATCAGAAAGCTCTCCTCTGAGTCTGAATCAGAAATCTGAGGACAAAACCTGAATCTGTTCCTACATCTTCCTATGCAGATTCAGAATCTTGAATCTGTTCAGGAAAGGAGGCATCCATCTTTCTTTTACTTGAAACTACTCTGCAGAAGGATCAATAGTCTATACCAAACCCATAGCCAGTCCCAGTAAACTACTCATATCCAAAGAAATTTGAGGAGTAGATATATGCTTAGTTGTCTGTTTCTTTTTGACAACAAAAATGGGGCCAACCATGTAATTAATGGCAGCTGCTGCTTCCTCAGGGATGGGCACAGCATTCTGACACAACAGGGAAACATCCCCTGTTCCCTAAACCCAGGACCTGCAAAAGTGATTCTTCCTTGTCCACTGAGGGGACCCTAACAGCCTTAGTGGATGTGGCTAACCCCTGGTCCATGATGGCTGTAGGTGCTACACCAGAGAGATCTGGGGTAAAAGAGTCATCTGAGGTACAACAAATGGCCACAGCAGAGTAACCCACCTGTGGCTAAGGCAGCTTGCTAGCCTACTGTGGTGCAAAGGCTGTTTGCTTACCTTTTTCTTTTAGTGGCTGGAAGAAGGACAGTGGGAGTTCCATGGTCAGGCCAGAAATGGTGCATCTATCCTGTGGAAAACAAGCAGCAATGCTATAAAACTAGCAGTCCACAGAAGTTACTTTTTTGACAGAAAACACAGAGTAAAAAGCACTGTCAAACACTATGGTAGCACCCACAACATTAAAATAAACACACCTTTTCTACAGAAAGCAGTTTATCAGTTAGATAACACTATTTTTAAACTGACAGAAATGAGTGATCTGTGTAAAGGTATGTTACAGTCTCAAGGGAATCCATTAAAACACAACATTCCTAGCTTTAAATATTTTCTCTTGAAGTGTAAAGTAATAAAACATCAGTAAAAGATAAAAAGAAAAGTGGATTTTCCCCCAAAAGGAACTTATCTTCCTGGCTAAGGAAAGCAAAAGCTGACTTTCAATCCTCAAAAGCTCAGAGGAGCATACTTTTCAGGGCAATAAAGTTCTGAAGGGTTTTGCAACCAGACTTGTTTTATAGTCAGCTCAGCGTGAGCTGCTTGACAGTTTGGGTGCTTGGAGGGTGCCCTGAAGCTTTGAAAGCTAGCCAGCTGTTATAATGACATATTTGGACCTGGGTGCCATACCGTTGTGCAACATAAAAGGTTTTCCTTACTTCTGTGGTGATCATTAAAGCATATCTGCAATTCTCAATGTGAGTCAAACCTTGCATCATGTGCCTGTGAGGTAAATACTTTAACCATTACATCAACGCACAGTCCCTTAGTATCATGAACTAATGAAATTTGCTTACGTCATTTTTCACAAAAAAATGAGCCTTGGCTACTATATGGCTGCTTTTGCTGTCATTTTTATCTTTACTGAATTTTCAGAGGCATCTTAATATGATAAACACACTGACATATATTATGTACTTCCAGTCTATAGGATTGCTATCATACAAGTGAACATGATATAAAAATGTCTCAAAGAATATGAATATTCATGCATTAGGCATTTGACTTATCATGAAGTGCAATAAAAATAAATACATACAGACAATGCCAAATATTTCATATTTCTTCGTAGAGAGTTATGCCTTCATAAATAAATATGTTCTTTGCTCTATCCATTTAATCACAAAATTTCAATGCTGTAAAAACAGAAACAACAATGAAAAGAACGTTTTTGTTTAAATAAATATTAATTGAAGGCTTTGCCAAACGCCAACAGTCCTAAATGTAAATAAAACTCTTTTACCATGTTACTTATCAATTGCATACTGTACCACCTACTTTTGAATTATAAATCATTTCATTAGTCTAACTGTTAAACATATTCAAATGATTCTAACATAATGATGATTCTAACATAATGATAACAGTGGGCCATTCTTGCATTTGTAGCTACTACAATGCAAAAAGTTACAGTCGTTAGTGTTTCCACCTTACAGCATTAGCAATTATTTTATAAAATGCAGTATCAGCTATTTCCCTTCTAATATTGACAGGAATTTTGAAAACATATCACTGCAAGCACTACGTGGGCAATGTCACAGTATGCAATAGCATGATCGTGATATAATATAATTCGGTGAAATGATGAAGCCACAAAGAGCAACATCATAGCTCTCAATCTCTTTGCGCAAAAAATATGGACAAAGCCAAAGATAATGGGGGACAACACCACCAAAATATAGACAGATTTTAAATATTTCTCTTGTAAACTTAGAAAGTTGCTAGAATAAAAGTTCTTGTGTTACCATACAATTTCTGAAGAATATGAAGTCTGAAACTCAAATGTCTGTAATTATTTAGTGAATTCAACCCTCAAGTGATTTGCCACAAAAATCTAGAAAACTACAAATTTTATGAGGAACAGACCAAAAATATGAGTAAGAAATCTGGACATTCTGTGAAAATCTGGACATTTGAGAGGTATGAGCAACATGTCTTTAGTGGCTCACTATCATCTCTCTGAATTGAACACTGCACAATTACAGGTAAACATGCTAGTGGTATTCCTACCAGCCCACAAAACCCAGTTCTTCAGGAACATAAAAACATGCACACATACTTACACACACGCACACACATGCGCACACACGCACGCACACACACACATACACACACACACACACACACACACACACACACACACACACACACACACACACACACACACACACACACACACACACGTGCACACACACACACACACACACACACACACACACACACACACACACACACACACACACACACACACACAGTCAACTTGACATTTATGTACATTCACTCACATACCCAAATAGACAGACACACACACATGCACACATGCATGAACACAGACAGCTTTATAGTGTATATTTCTTTCTGAACAAGCAGCCCTTCTCCTTCCATAAGCCTGAATGGGTATAGTCTGTCAAAATACAGTGTACATGTTTTTGCTTGGTTCCCTAAATAGCATGGTATATTTAGTCTCTAATTCACTCAACTTTCTTATTTGGGTCCTAACAAAAAGTTCTAAGAAAGCGCACATGGCTAATTACCAACAGTTATGCCCCTAGACCAATACATTTTCATGACACCAGTGCAACACTAGAGACTGTAACATTAGTACCATTGTAATGTTAGTGGTCTCTGAATCACTCTGGCATAATGCACTGAGTGATCCTGTTACAGACAGGATTACACAGTGCATTATGTACTTCAGAACATGGACATTGTTTGTCCAAATATTAAAATGATTCTGGCCACTCACTAGTTAACATTGTCGCAGTTCCTAATATGCTGAATGAATAGTGGTAAGGAATACAATGAGTGACACAACCTTCTTAACTCAGCTTTCTCCAGTTACAGACTGTGGTGTTTATGTGAGAATTTTGAAATACAAAATAATTATTTGAATATTCATATAAAATAAAGTTCATAATGAGGAAGATGCTGATACCACTGTAGGATACTGTAATTTGAAGCCTGATAAAAGTTCAGAGGTTCATAGGTTGGTACCAGGCTATCAGCCCTAGGGCCTATACAAGCCTAGCCATAACAATTCCCTGATTATTTCTTCCCACACTATTTACTTCCCTGGACCCCTGTCTAGCAGGGCGACTGATGTGATCCTCGGGGTGAATTTCCTTTCTCCAATCCAATCATCAAGATTCCTTTTGAAGAGGGCCAAAGAGGCAATCTGCTTGACATGTATGGACAATCTATTCCAGAGTTTGGGGAGTCTCTGGGTCAGGAACCTATCCCTCCAGCATGTTTTGTTTATTGTGATGACAAGGTTTAGATCCCTGGAGTGTGTGGCTCTGAGGGATTGGGATTTCTTTAAGTGTAGCATGTCCAACAGCTCTGGGTTTGACATGGCCATGTATGTTAAGCAGAGATCGTCTCAGAGTAGACGATATGCGACAGAGTATAGCTGGCATTTTTTAAGGTGGTCAGCATAAGGCATCTGCTTTAGGCCTGTGATTCTTTTAGTGAGGTATTTCTGCGGCCTTTCCAGTTGTTAAAGATGTCTTGAGAGGTACATACCAAATGGGGCATTGTATTCTGTAATGGGTCTATTGAGGGATGAGTACAGTGGGACAATAACCTCCTTTTTTCTGGATGAAAAGCTCTTAGTAATGAGGTGTGCCATATAAAAAGATTTCCTGACTGTTGTGGCGATGTGGTTATTGAAGATGAGACCACTGTCCACCTGTGTCCCTAAGTTCCTTATCACACTTTCAGTGTTTAGTGTACTGCCACCTAAGTGGTAATTCATAGGTACATGTTTTTTCCCAAAGGGGATAACTATACATTTCTTGGCATTGAGCTTGAGACCATGGCTCTGGCACCAAGCATCTGTTTCTGTAAGGCCCTTTTCTAGAGTATCCACATCATTTGGGGATTCAATAATGACTCCCAGTTTGCAGTCATCTGCAAACTTTGTTAGCCAGAGTCCCTTAGTGTTGGCCTGTACTTCAGAGAAGTAGATGCCAAACAAGAGAGGTCCCAGGACTGAACCCAGAGGTACTCCACCTGTCACTTGTCTGGAGCTGGATTTGGAGTCAGCTACTTTTACAGTGTGGGTTCTGTCAGTAAGCCAGTTGGTAACCCATCGAGTGACGTAGGGATTAATGTGCAGCTTAGTAAGTTTATCTATGATTCCAGAGTGGGGCATGGTGTCAAAGGCCTTTGCAAGGTCCAGATAGGCTGTGTGGACTGCCTTACCCTCGTCCATGGCTCTGGAGACTGATTCAAAGAAGTCAATCAGGTTCAAGAGACAAGATCGGCCCTTCAAAAACCCAAATTTGGTGGGGTCCAGTGTTTGAAGGTTGCCAATGTCTTTGTTTATAAGTTCCATGATAATACATTCCATGGCCTTGCAGATCAGGCTCGTCAGACTGATGGGGTGGTAGTTCCTGGGATCCAAGGTGGATCCCCCCTTGTGGAGTGGGATAACTAGCTGTGCGCCACTCAGTGGGCATGAAGCCTGAGGTGAGGGTATGATTAAACATGACACTTAGGTGAGGTGCCAGTTCATTTTGTAGTTCATGTAGTACACAGCCCGGGATGTCATCTGGTCCCATGGATGCTGTATTATTAGCTTTGGAGAGTGCGTTACTTACCTGTGTGGCCATTATTACCGAAATTTGGCAATCTTCCGGTATTGAGATGGGCCATTTAGGGGGTGAGAGGGGGGTGAAGTTGGCACTGAATCGATCTGCCAGGATATTGGCAATATCCTTCGGATCAGTATATTTAATGCCATTCTGTTGTAGCTCAGAGCAGATCTGAGCATTGCCATTTAGATTCTTGACATAGTTATAGAATGCCTTGTGATTGTCTTTGGAATCTTTGGCAATTTTATTTTTGTGACTAGCTTTGGAGGATTTTGTGAGGGATCTCAGCTTCTTACTGAGGCTCGTAAGGGAGGGTTTTGCATCCTGGGATTTTCCTCTTTGCCGCAACAGTTTCTTCCTTTTGTTGTAAAGTTTGTTTATGGTAGGGGACCACCAGATTGGCTTCCTTTTTAGGAGGAGAGCATCTTGATTCTATTTGGGATGGCACGATTCATGCATGAGTGGATGTGCTCGTACAGTGCTTTAGTGTTGGACTCAGCAGTCGAACTTTCAGTTCCTATCTGCATGGGTGTCATGAAGTTTATAACTTCTGACTTGAGCAGCATGAAATTGGCTTTGGAGAAGTTTTTTATGGAGGTTTCCTTACTGGGGGGAGGGGGTGGGATGTGG
This sequence comes from Protopterus annectens, assembly GCF_019279795.1. Classification (NCBI taxonomy): domain Eukaryota; kingdom Metazoa; phylum Chordata; order Ceratodontiformes; family Protopteridae; genus Protopterus; species Protopterus annectens. The sequence goes on along the minus strand of NC_056743.1, from coordinate 614,491,713 downwards.
ATGTTAAGGGTGATTAGCTTATGGTCTGACCTGACCAACGAGGGAGTGACCATAGGTGTGGAGCATCGTTTTCCCATGTTGGTAATGACCAGGTCTAGGATATTGGAGCCCCTGGTGGGACTATGGATTAGTTGATCCTGGGAATCGGAATTTATGAATTCCAAGAACCATTCAGCAAAGGTGTTGGTACATGAGTAGTTTTCCCAGTTAATGGCAGGGTAGTTGAAATCACCCAGTATTAGGGTGTTTGGTTGTATATTAATATTTTGCAGTATATTGAGAAAGGTGTAGTGAGAATCTTGGGGCATGGTAGGAGATCTGTAGCAAGCTACAATTTGGATTGCAGTCTTACCTAGTGTTAGTTGCACCTGGAGAATTTCAGATGCATTTTGTTGGGTAACTAACCTGGTGGTGTGGATATCCTTGGTGAATATGGACACTCTTCCACCTTTAGTGTTTAGATCTTGGTTTGGTGACCAAAAAGGGTGGTATGAGCTGTAGCCTGGTATTGCAGGGGTGCCCTCTGGAGCCCTGAACCAGGTCTCAGTTACTGCACAGATATCGATGTTCTCCATTTTTAGAAGTGCCTCGAGAGAGTGCATTTTGAGGTTTAGACTTCTAGCATTGAGTAGCATTACCTTCAGATTTTGCATGCTTGTACCTGTTATGGTGGTGGTTACATACTTTTATGTATACCTTTGAGTTAACTTTAAGAACTGCTAAGTACCACACCACACCACAAAAACCTGCTAAGCTATGCTTAAACTTGACCTTTGCATTACAAATTAAATGCATCCGGTTTCTATTTTTAGATGTGCAGCATCTGCAGCATGTGTCAGTTGCTGCACTCCACGCCATGCCACTCAATCTTGAAAAAAAAATTTAAATAAAATTAAATACATTTATATATTGCTCTTGGACAGTGCAGGGGGATGTTAATTTGTAATGCAAAGGTCAAGTTTAAGCATAGCTTAGCAGGTTTTTGTGGTGTGGTGTGGTGCTTAGCAGTTCTTAAAGTTAACTCAGAGGTATACATAAAAGTATAGCAATATTCCACATACTCATGTAGCCAAGTGCCTTATGTGCAGTAGGTGCATGGTTTGAATACATGAAAGGTAATTTACGCATTTATTTTCCAAAGTCAAATTATTGTGATTATTTTAAATCCTAATCTCCTGCGCTCAGCTAAGCTCTACTACAACCTGCTAAGACCTGCTAAGCACTGCTTAAACAATCTCTGTTTATACTCTGCTTGGCAGTGCTTGGCATTGCTTGACTGTGCTTAGCTGGTTTGCTCACTGCTAATCAGTGCTAAGCATTACCAGTTTAAGCACTTCTCAGCTCAGCTGTGCTGGCTTGCACAGTGCCAAGCGACAATCTACATTTTTAAAACTTGCCTAATGGTGTGTAAGGGTGGAAAAACAGGCTATAATAAGTGCGGCAGGCAGGAATACAGCATAATCCACTGGAGTGTTTTCACTGAGAGATACACTATGGCAGGCATTGGAGATGGTTCTCACTTTTGGGCACAACATTGGGGCATTCAGGAGTACAGGGTCATGGTTGGACTCCTTGTGAAAAAACATGAGAGCTAGCTGATGCAGGGAGGTTACCAGAGCTCAGAGTGCAAGGTGGAGGCCTTGGACCAGCTGGCAAAGGACCTCACCAGTGCAACTGGTATTGTCTGCACAGTCACCTGTGCAACTGGTATTGTCTGCACAGGTGAGCAGTGCATTCACCACCATGATGACCTGAAAAGAAGGAAGGGGGCTCTCTTGATAACAGGGTCCACAAATTCCAGGCTGGGAATGTCCCACATGTATGTAAGTACCATTATCTGTGTTTCACCAATATCTAATATTGAATGTCTGCTAAACTGGTATGCATAATGGTGTCCTTCTCTCTCAACAGTTGAGGAGGAGAAGCCTCACAACACGGAGGTGCATGCTGGGTGCTTGGCCAGGTTGCACTGTGAGTGTGGTGAATACAGTTGTATTTTGCAATCTACCTGCCATTAGATGTATATATATATATATATATATATATATATATATATATATATATATATATATATATATATATAGTAAAGATTGTATTGCAATGAATGTGGATGTAGACTAGTACTTCAGTAAGTGACTATTGCCAACTGTAGTGCAATAAGCAGGGCAGAGTAAAGTATTAACTTTGCTAAAGTAAATGAAATAAAGTTTCTACTGCAATAACTGTGGATTTACCGCTGTATTGCAACACCTGCATTACAACAACTGCTATGCAATAAAAATGTGAAACTATACCAGTAAGTGCATGACAGTACCTCTAATAAAGCTGTGTTGTGCAATATGTGTAGAATTAGGGCTGTTTGGCATGAAATCGATTATGACAACTGTTCTGCAATAATAACACAAAACAATACCAGTGTCTGCCTCGCGGTATATTTAATAAAGAGTGTTGTGCAATAAGTGTAGATTCAGAGCTGTTTTACAAGAAATGAATTGTGACACATGTTGTGCAATAACACATGAAACAATACCAATAATACCCAGGGCATATTGTGCATATCAGGATTATTTTGTTTTAACCATTGTATTTCAGCTATATGCATTCAGGCTCTGAGGTATGGTGCTACAGGCAAGTATAACAGTGTAATAGCTGTAGACTGCAAGTATGTTGTCTGCAAATGTATATGGGTGAGCTAGCCAAACCAGTAATCTGATATGGTTTGTAGACTTCACAGATATTTCAACCCACTAACAATATTTTGTGTACACCTGCGTTCTATCTAGTAATGTATAGGTTACCTAGTATCTCTGTCATGCTTGAATTCCATGCCTGTGTGTTCAATTGTCACTGCAGTCTACTATAAAACTGTACTACTAATACCAGGTCATATATTGGTTCCAGATTACCTCTAGGCAAATATCAGGAAGCAAGTAGCAGTGACTCAGTATCCCAGTTTGTTAAATGCTCTATCTGCAGTACATTTTGCCACACACAGACCAGGGTTAAAATCCAGTGCACTGTAGCACTATATATTACAGTAGCAGTCCCAAATTATTACAGGTTTTATCTCCACAGGAACTACAGGAAAATGGGTGAGGTAGGCCACAGTCTGGGTAAATAATTGTATGTTTAGATGTCACAGACTGTTAAAATTATTACCAGGTATGTGAATATACAGTATAAAATAAAGGAAATAAATATAATACTAATAAAATAAAATAAAATAAATAAAATGTGTAATCACTGGTATGGCTGTATGCCTGGGGTATCTGTTAAAGGTTTCTGCTGTCATTTAATACATTCAATGAAGATGTCCTCTGTAGTCACTGCTATTGTTGCCCAGCCTCCAGCACAGCCACCTTTGGGTCAGTGAAGGAGCAGTGTTGACTGCCCATGGGTGGGGAGCTCAGTTATGCTGCTGCTGTCTGAAGGCACATGCTTCTCAAATTCCATAACACCCTCCCCATCCAGGGTGTTTACACCCCTCATGTGTCACACATCATCCATGTCTGCTGTCTTGTTTGTCTTCTCTGTCTGCAATTGCATCCTCTCCTACCCTACTTACCTCCCCACATGTACTTATATCCCTTCCCCAACATTCCACTCTGTCCTTAAAAAAAAGGGGGCACCTGTCCCGCAAAAAAAAATATATATATATCGCCCCCATACATAGCTCTCTATTTCACACACATGTCCACTGGACACAACTAATTTGGTCCAATTGGCTTCACCATACACTTATGTTGTCCTCAGCCCCTCTCTCAGGGGTTTGAGAATCCAAATTTGTCCACAAATTCTGTCAAACTACACAGCTGTTGCTACAAGAAGTGGAAAGCTATGGTTCTTTCCTACACCTGTCCTGCACATCCCTACCTACCTTTCAGTATGTTTTTTCCTCTGCTTGCCCCCATTTCACCACTGCCCTGTCACCCCCTTTTTCCTTTCTTTTTACATTTTTAGCACAGGTTTGCGTGTGCAAACCCTTCAAACCTGATTAAAAGTGCTTTAATGATCTTATGTGTTTCTTACAGTGTTAGGCACATGTACAAAATAATTACCCCTGTCAAGTCTTAAACCCAGTCCTTGTCAACTACAGCATAGAGCATTAGCCCACTAGGCCATTCAGCTCTTAATTCAAACAGGTGTTTCCAGCAAAATATACTGATTGCCAGTGACAGACTGCAGTTATATCTACTGGGAAAAACTGGAGTGTCCCTGGGACTCTGATGCAAAAAGTACACCAGTACATAGCCGAATGAATAATACTGGATGCATATGAGGCCTGGGATAGCAGGTTAATCTACCCTTTTAGCAGCAACATCTTTAAACACACCTGGTGATGCAGCAATGGCAAAGTACATGTGTACAACTTGGACCCTGCTGTAAAACAACTGCTTTTAAAAGCCATGTACATAATGATGTATGCAGACATGTGTCACAGACTCTGTATACATATATATCTTGCGTGTACAACTGCTGTAGCACTGACTCAGTTGCTCAGTCTGTTAAATGCCTTGCATGGAATACATTTTGCCATACACAGACCTGTGTTTGAATCCAGTGTGTTGCACTTCAGTTACATTGTTGTGAATACAGCATGCAATGACTGAGTCATGCAATTTAAACCCACACAGGTTACTGCTACTGAATTAACTGCTACCCATGCTTACAAATCAAAGGCCTGTAGGTAGAGACACACTGCACATATTCATATAGCCTAACTATATGTCGCCTACTACTCTGTGATTGGCACTGTTACATAACAGATGTACTTTAAGCACATGCCTCAAGTGGACTATAAAGGGTACCCTTACCCTGGCTCTGTTGTAACAACAGAGCTGACACTGCCCTACAAAGTGTTCACACCCCCCCCCCATGTGTCCATGTGTCCTAGGCTGCAGCAGTAGCTGCAGCCTGAAACATACACAGCTGCATGTTAAACTAGCTGCTACAGACCTATCATACCTCACAACCCCCTAGAATAAGGGATCCAGACAAAACCATACATAAAGGGTGGGGGGTGGGCAAAGTTTCAGCAACAGGGACATGTTTAACAGTTTGCTCCCACAAAGATAATGAGCTGATAGAATAGCAGCTACTGCATCAGCATGCATATTCTGATGGGTATGATGTCTGACGCTCACATCTCTCTCTCTCTCTCTCCTTACTGACCACAGCCCACAATGTTTACCACTGAACTGCCAGATAATCACAATGTCATGGGACAATGGCCAAACCTATCATGCAAATCTGTGGACATACCTCATAAATCTCAACAATAAACAGTATTTGTACCGACCCTCTGTGATGCTCACTCCAGACCTCACTAATGTCTATCTCAAAGACTAAGAAAGGGGCAAAGACCTACATGAAGCCCTTAAATATTGCACTGTAGTGCCTTGTCATTGGCTTATGAAAGTACAACCCAGTTGTTTGGATGCAATTAGCAAGTCTGAGTCACAGATTGTTGCACAGGCAATTACATGTTAATGAGTATTACCAACAAAAGGTAATTAACTGCTTATGGGGAACAGGTCTGTATGTTGCTTTACTCAGACAGGCAACAGTTTTGCAAGATGGTTACAGAGGTTCTGGTCAAAATAGGATTACTTCACTCTACCAGGTATGTAATACATATCCTCATATAGTGGGATGCAGATGAGGGGATGGAGGTATGGGAAACAAGGATTACAACAGTAGGCCTGTGGTGCATCTATGGTATTGCCATGTTGGTGATACTCTGCTGTCCAACAGCTACAGGCATGCCGCTCAACTGTCCCTGCTTTGAATAAAATCATAGCTATGCCCCTGTTACCCCCTACTATAATGGTCAGCTGTTGTAGGAAAGTTAGTAGATTAAAGCATATTGACATTAAGTAAGGGTGTGCACAGCTATAATATCAAATGATGTACTGTAATTCACCTCCTCTCAGTCTGTCAGTGTCATACAGAAATGGTTCTGACATTGTAAAGGTATTCCTGACTGTCCTTGATGTACTCTGGCTAGGCCAGTGTTTTGTTGACATTTGTACCTCATTGCATAAGAGCTAACATACATGTCAAGCCTGTACCACAGGAATTTAGGTTGTAGCCATAATTAATGGGGGACACAGGTCCAAACTCAGCTACGGAGTATACATATTGGCCATACAAAGTAAGAGTATGAATAGACTAACAGATATTACTGTAGCATAAGTGTTTTCTGAGGGGTCTGGTGTGTGACAGCCAGATTCTCTATATTCTGACAACAACCATCAATGATTGGCCAACCATTTGTCAGATATCCACATGTGTGTGCCAAAAGGACCACATCTATGAGGCACACATTCACATTCTGGAAACATATGTGTAGTGGAGAGGTATGATGCCTAAAGGGAAGATATACTACAGCAGGTTTGTATTGTTGTCTGTCATTGTGGCACACTGGTGTTGCTGGACTGTCCCCATATAATTGTTGTAATAGCACACAGCTATTTGTCTGACAGATGCTGTAGGACATAGTAGTGGGACTTTGCCTGTAGGGGACACACCACAGTAGACTGCAGTGATGGGTGTAGAGACATACAGCAAATTCTGTCACTTCTCACAGGGACATAACTGGTATTGCTACTATTTGGTGATAGCCACACATATAGTGTGTTGATAGAGTGCTGGGTATGACATGTGAGGGAGCGGTGAATAGTGCAGCCCATTTTGGTTGTGCATGGTCTGTACATCATGGACATCCATGTATGTGGTCCTGTAATGTGTTCCCTTGTTGTTTTGCAGGTACAATATATCAACAGAGACATCCTCCATTTTCATCTGCAGAAAATGATGCTATAGTGGATGCCCTCAGACTTAACCATCACATCCTGCTGTCAAGGGGTCACCACAATCAAGAACAGTGGGCAGCATTGTGACCGACCTTGTGAGGGCTGTTAATGATATTGGCCAAGAGGACAGGACCTACAAGCAGGTTCAACATTGGGCCACAGACATGGTCAATGCTGCATGTCAAAGGATAGCTGCTGTTGCCAGGGATTGTGCTGTTACCAGTGGAGGGCCTACAACAACCACTCTCAGCCACAGAGAAATTCCACATGAACCTAGGATCAACCCACAGCTCCCAGCCAACAATCTTGTCATACATCCTGGAGGTGGGTGCCACAGCACCCACACCAGAGGAGCGTCCAGGTAAGCCAACTGTGTTCACCAGTATAATACATTTGCAGTCATTGTGGCAGGCTCAACAGACCAGTACATGGGTTTCAGGTCTATCTGCATTAGAGAGGGGGTTGGCTTTTCAACACAGTTGTGCACACATACTCAGAATTACATTAATATAGCTAGTATCACGTTAGCTATTGTACATGTGAATATACATACCTATTACCTTGTAACACTGCAACATTTAGTGTTGCTGACAATACCTCTCCCTCACCTTTTTACAGGTATGTCACATGTGGCCAGAGTTCATGGTTCTGTACCTGGTAAGTGTCATAATGTTGTTTTGCCTGATCAGATATACCCTATAAATGTTAAGGGCTACCATTTTACCTTTTGTGCAAGTGTTCTGCTTAGCTCGAGTAGAATAATTGTATGTTCCATTTTGGAGCAGTTAACTACAGTGCATAGTCTAGGGAATGACAGGTGTGTATTTGTACAAACATTAACATGTTTGCACTTATAGTTTTGAGCAGCTACACAGCCTGTTATACATGAGGCAATTACTCCAAGATGCCCATTCAAACACAATAGGGCGAAGATACATACATGAAGCAGTGGTAGTACAACTAGCATATCATTGTCAAGATAGGTTTTATGTGTAGGTCTGTCACATACACTGTCATATTGCATACCTCACAGGTATATCGAACTGGCAACATTACCTGGATGTAGCCGACGTGCATGTTATACAGGGCCTAGGCTGTCTGTGTATGTGGTTGTAGGTGTGCGTGTTATGCACTGCATCAGAGATGAAAAGATGTGGGACATGTAATGCAGTTGTGGATCCTTATCTGTATGAATCTGTGTGGATTATCATACATAATAGTGCAGGTGGTAATGTGCTACTTTTGTCTTGCTTCTCACAGGTGAACAGTGGGGTTGGAGTCTGTCCCCCTCACAACCTGATGTCAGTGTCTTATCGGACTCTGATGATGATGATGGCCATAGTGAGGCACAGGTGGGGTTGACGGTGGCTGAATCTGTCCCAGAGGTTGACATCCCTCTTCTGCCACCATTGTTCTCACACACAGTCAGTATGCCCACTTATAAACAGTCACCAGAGGCCATAGATATTGGACAGTCATAGAGTGGTGAAATAGTACAGGACAATGAGAGAACTATGGCATCCAAGAGTGTAGACACTGGCCATAGCCAGACAGCTGGCGAGGTCCCACACAGGCAGATTGACAGAGGTGCTGGAAGGAGAACTGCTGTCCATCCATTTCTGTTGCAGGAGTCACATCACGGGTCACTCACCACATATTTTGGGTTGTCATAGAGGCACAGGCATGAGCTGAATGCAGCACCAAATGGATTCTTAGAGTTATGGATTCAGCACAGTCTGACATCCTTGACTGCCTCCAATACATTGATGAGACCATGGAACATTTCACTGATGTAGTGGACAGGTGGTGGGCTCAGACAGTGTCTGTCTTTTAGCGCACATTTTCTGTGCTAGAACATGTGGTTGGGGTTGGGCATCAAACACATGGACATAGACCAGCAACACCATCTGCTGGTAGTCCACTTAGCCATGCACACTTAAGTTCCCATAGTAGGAGCACATCCAGCACTACAGAGAAAGGTGTGCTGTCCACACCATGATGTGGCAAACCATGGGAATGTGGTCTTGGGCAGTCCCATAGGGGACACAGGCCAAGTAGACAGCAGTCACCATCAAGTACTAGCACTGCATCTGACCTTGGGCATAGTGCTGCCCATGCTACTCATGGAGGAGGCAGTCCCCATGTTCACGACCGGAATAGTGAACTGTCCACTCTACCATGTACAGTCCACAGTTGTCCACCATATGCATGTGTAGTGGTAGCACTGAGCTTGTCTGTATACATGCACACACTCCAACACCACTGTCACATGCAGGTCACTTACAGACACACACAGCACCACTCCATGACCCATGTCACCAGCACCCCTTCCTGACTCACACACATGAGGTCAACTGTTTGGCACAGCCTAGACCTCCAGCACCACCACACCACACCCTGTGCATGTGATGATACCTGTGCCACTTCCCTTCCATCCATGCTATTGATGCAGGGACTACATATATGTGTCTGATGCACAGAGTGACCATATAACTTTACATGTGTTTGTGTAGTGGAGTAGTGTTATGCCATGGCAGTTGCTGTGGGCTACGACAGGTACTGTATGCTGGCATGTGTCCATTAGGAGATGTCTTCCATTGGCAATGCAATCCCTTTGTCATGGGTTGTGTTTGTGTTACTTGTGATATATATTGAGCCTCAAGTAACTGTTGTTGGCCTGTCAATAGCCACACTGATTTGTCATTATTATTAACTGTGAGCGTTTACAGAAAGGTTGTTCAATGTGAGGTATTATGTATTAATGTTGTTACGTGCTTTGTAATTGTTGCTCAGAAGGCAGATTTGAGGTGTGTCACTCCTTTTGAAGAGAGAGGGTGTGCTACTAGAAGAAAAATTGGGTGCTGTAAGAGTCATTGTGTTGCAGAGAAGGCGTCAAAAGCAGAGGGAGGAGAAAGTTGTGGTCAGGAGGAAGGCATGAAAAGTATTGGGCATTTTTCATAGGCATGCATGACCGTGATAAGAGCACTCATGCAGGAGCAGAGCAGGAGGCATGTGACCACCATAATAGGGTCCCATGGGGATTGATAGGATTGTCCATCGTGAATGCGTGAGGTACGTAACATGTGTCAGAAATGGAGTGTGTACCAGTAGCAAGAATTGCAGCTCGAAGCTGTAGGCAGATGAGGGTAAGAGAAGGAACAGCATGGCTTACCAAGTCTGAGGATTAATACCTTCATGATTACCTCTCAAGCAGGGACACTGAATCATTAAACAGTCTGGGCTCCACAGCCATACCTATGATGTTGTGGACATTCTGTTGCATTTCCAGGTACACAAACAGAGAGACTCTGTTCACCATTCTTGGATGAGTTGATGCACCATTACCATTAGCACCAGGGAGTGTGCAATGAGCTACCTGGTTCCTGCCAAGTAGTGCTGTCCCCAGTAGTGGAAGCAAGTGCATCTGTAGTGTGCACCATTCCAGCCAAATTTCTGGCCCCAGATGATAATGAGAAGGCACTATGTGGAAGGGCAGTTGTCCGGATTTCAGCTAAGACTTCAGTCCAATTAAGCACCCAAGCATGGTACAATGTGGCCAGTACACATGGGCATCTGGCATCAAGATTAAGCTGATGCAGTGCAGATGGCAGATAAAGAATGATGCAATGATATGAGTTAAGATGATACATTTGTATTGTTATGCTTACATAATTAATGTAATAACATTTGACACCATATTTCCTATAATATTATCAATAATGAGGTTGGTTTAGGCTTGAGGAAGGGCTTGGTTTAAGGGGTTAACTACATTAAAAGGGTTCCACATCAGGGAGGGCTGCACATGGTATGTAGGAGAGACAGGGAATCAAGGGCCATGTCCCTTTTGCATCAGAGAGACATGCCCCATAGATGGCTCTAAAGGATGGCACATTATAGGCTGGAAGGATGGCACCACAGGCTAGGGATATAAAAGGATAAAAAGGACCTGTACATGATGGCATGAATGCTTTTTTTTTGTTGGGATGTTTGGCAGATGGATGTTTGGAAACAGTTTCTTTGTTTGTTGTGGCATCTTTCTGTGTGGAAGTGTAGGCTGGAAGAATCGTAACTTACAATGTCTGCTGAACTGGCGGGATGAACTGAACTTAAATTAATGGGTTTGTACAATTAATGGCACACCATTGCTCATTCTGATATATCTGCCATTTAATACTTTTAATGTAATTTTTTACTGATATATCTGCCATTAATTTATTGTAAATATTTTTTGTTTTATTGTGGAGACGTGGACTTATTGTTGGATACAGAGCACTTTATTACAGAGCACTCACTATTCTAGCATGGAAAATGTGTAGTATTGCAGGGGAATTAATACACACATGGAAGCCATATTTACGGTTTATTTATAATATTTTTGTTGTTTTACTGTGATTCACTCAAAAAATGTCATGATTCTGCATTTCAACATCTCTCACATTTATTCTGCTCAACATTTCTTATTTTTACTTTTTTTTTGTTTTTACTTTTAAATTTAATGCAGTTTTATTTTATTTTTTTTTTTTATTTTAGTTTTTTTAAGCTGAATTTGTGAGAGTAGAAACTAGTATTTTAGTTACCTTTTTAGTATACACTACCTTTTGTCTCATGCACCACTCTGTTGCTGCACCCACACATGCACCACCCTGTTTGTCTACTCAAACACTGATCACCAGTGCAGGCCAACAGGACACAGGCAGGCCTTGAGTCATTGTTGAGGTATAGCAAGGCATGAGTAGGCATAAAATGCATAACCATTGCACAATGGTAGCCCATAGGGGGGGGATGAAGTTCTGCAACTGATACACTCCTATGCAATTATGGTCAGCCAGTGCACTATGGTGGAGCAGGTCACAGGTCTTTGTAACAGAGGTCAGAGCTGACAGCTAGTGAAATAGCATAAAATGCATAACCATTGCACAATGATAGCCCACAGGGGGTTGTCTGAGGTTCTGCAAGGGGCTATATTCTCACACACACAGTTGGATGCTGTGAGATTAGATCCCATCCCTATCTAGTATTACACACTATAGCTCATAGTATTTATTGGAACCAAAAACCAAAAGAGGCAAATAGAATCCAAGAAAACTGGCAAGGCAAAAGTAAGCCAAATAACCCTTTATTGTTGTTTGTTTGTTGTAAGCGCTTTCGGTAAGGAAATTCTTCCCCACCTTCCTCAGACAAAAAATATTACAACCATAAAACAGTAAAGTGCTGTTAAATACTTAATTGGTTGTGACCTCATGATTATTCATCAAAAACTTAAAAGGCTAACACCATTTTTAAAAACATTATCTTGATACAAAATACACTTATGTTATAAAATCAATTAAATAATGGTGTATATAACTATATGTAAATATATTTAAAACCTTTTCATAAGTATACACCCCTAATAGCCAAAAAGTTAACACACAGCAAGCAAGCAAAAATACATATAATTATAATAAACAACTAATCTGTATTAAACAGACTAAATATACAATGACAACCAGATTAAACACTCACCTTATATTAAAGGTGCTGAATATTATTACTCCTCAACTTAAAATTCAGTATTATTTTAAATTAGGTATTATACGAATAATACTAAACTTAATAACATGTGAAAATATATAACTTATAAAATAAAAGTTATATACAATAAATGTAATAAAATGAAGTATATATAGTGCTGTAAATTGTAATGTGACACAACAAGTGAACAGCTCTTCAAATTTATAGATAAATATGTATATTTTTATATATTTTTTATATGTATTTTGTATATATACATATTTATTTATCTCTCAAAGTACTTGGATATAGAAAACGTTGAATGTCTAACACCCTAAATCTCAACTGTAAAATGGAAATAAATATAAATAATTTCATCTATTTAGTGCCAATAGTTTCAAAAAACACTTAATGGACACTATCTCATTCAAACCAGGAGCCAAATATGCAGCAGTACAAATCTGCCAAAAAAACTCTTGTTGTTCAAGCTTTAACTGCCATGGACCCCCTCTCACCTGTGGTTGCACTTGTTGCAAAACTACAAAAGCAAAGTCATGATCTACATTACCGTGAACATGTTTAGTTAATGCATTGTTCAAGTCATTCTTTTGAATGGCATATAGATGTTCATATATCCTTTTCTTGAGTGGTCTATCGGTCTTACCTATGTAAAAAGCTGGACACTTCCTACATAGTGCCGCATAGACCACACCCTTGGAATTACAATTAAAGGAACCTCGTATGTCAAAACTTCTACCAGCCATGAAAATTGTAGAAGTGACCAAAATTATACTTCTCTGACATTGGATGATAGTATAAATACAAAATACATATAAAAAATATATAAAAATATACATATTTATCTATAAATTTGAAGAGCTGTTCACTTGTTGTGTCACATTACAATTTACAGCACTATATATACTTCATTTTATTACATTTATTGTATATAACTTTTATTTTATAAGTTATATATTTTCACGTTATTAAGTTTAGTATTATTCGTATAATACCTAATTTAAAATAATACTGAATTTTAAGTTGAGGAGTAATAATATTCAGCACCTTTAATATAAGGTGAGTGTTTAATCTGGTTGTCATTGTATATTTAGTCTGTTTAATACAGATTAGTTGTTTATTATAATTATATGTATTTTTGCTTGCTTGCTGTGTGTTAACTTTTTGGCTATTAGGGGTGTATACTTATGAAAAGGTTTTAAATATATATACATATAGTTATATACACCATTATTTAATTGATTTTATAACATAAGTGTATTTTGTATCAAGATAATGTTTTTAAAAATGGTGTTAGCCTTTTAAGTTTTTGATGAATAATCATGAGGTCACAACCAATTAAGTATTTAACAGCACTTTACTGTTTTATGGTTGTAACATTTTTTGTCTGAGGAAGGTGGGGAAGAATTTCCTTACCGAAAGCGCTTACAACAAACAAACAACAATAAAGGGTTATTTGGCTTACTTTTGCCTTGCCAGTGTTCTTGGATTCTATTTGCCTCTTTTGGTTTTTGGTTCCAGTTTGTCGGTGTTTTGCAATTTTCATAGTATTTATTGCATGCACCACGCTGTCTATCTGCTACTACCCTGTCAGCCAGTGCTCTTAAGGTGGATGACATTGGCAAGCCTTGTAGAGGAGGGAATTTAGAGGTCAGCAGCCAGTCACAGGGTCAAAAATGCATACCATTGCATGGAGAAAGCACATATGAGCATGTCCACAATGCTTTGAGGGAATATTTTGATCTACACACACACACACACACACACACACACACACACACACACACACACACACACACACACACACACACACAGTTGGAGGATGTGAGATTAGAATGCCTACCTAACTAGTATAACACACTACAGCTCACAGTACCTATCTCACGAGTCACGGGTTATATGTCTGTTGTATATGTTGATGCAGGTACCTTACTTGTGGAGTACGCTCACTGGCCTCTTTTTTGATAGCATGTGTAGCCTGCAGAGTTATACTGATTTGTACTGTTGTTGTATCTAGTGTCCTAGGAGTGGGATACTTCGCCATATCCCTGCTATGCCTGTATACCTACCAGTCTGGACATATGTGGCTGTTTTCAGTTTAATAGGCAGACATGTGGTCAGAGACAATATGGCCTCACCAAGGAGTGTGTTGCACCCATTGTACATTACACCACCTGCGTACCTATGTCTGTCTGCAGGGTAACAGCCCATAGGCTCAGGGGTCTGTGGGTGAGTGGAATGGGATCAAGTTAGCTAAGTGTAGGAGAATGCCCAGTGTGACTGTCAGGACTTACAAGGTGACTTCAGGCCAGACCTACCTGTACTCCAGTCTGAGATTTTGTGTGCTGCAGCCAATTGGCTGTTGGATCTGTTTTCATAGTCCAGCACCTCCCTGATATATTTTCCAAGGCATTTCATGGCTGTTTGCTGAACATACATGACCCATACTTATCAACTGTACAGATCGTAATAGAATGTGTAGAGTTTTGTGTCGTAGTTTTGGTACGTTTTAAGTAGCATTGTGGTTTTCTGGCACAATAGGGGTAAAACATTATAGACTGACATTAGGAAATGATGACAGACATTTGGGTCACTGACTCCATGCACATCAGGAGCTTCATGCTAATTCACGACCTGTTATTCTATCAACTTTCCACATTTGTCTGGCTAATAGTTAATCCTTCTCCTTATATTTGGGCCTTTGTCCCACTATTGTTCATGCCTCTGTCCAGATTCCCTGCTCTAAGAGGTTGAGAGGTATGATATGACTGGGGTACATGATGTAACACCACACACAGTGTGACAGTCTTCCTACCTCTCACTGTACATGATTTTGCAGAATGTCCAGCATTCCATCCCGTATGACTGCTCTGTTCCTCACATTGTTGTGGTTTTCTGGTAATATACTATAAAATGCAGTCCAATGAAATGTTGTAAGTACTGACACAGTTAAGTGATGGCCTTTACATACTGTGGCTAATCTGATCTGTTGCAACCTGCTGTTATATTACCCATTTTCTAGGTTACTCAGAGCATGTATAATGTCTGTAGGCTTGGACCTCTGTTCCCCCATTTTCTCTGGCTTTATCCATCTTCCTTGCTGTAACAGATTACGGTGTTATGACAGTCTGTGGGACTCCTACCATGCGAGTAACTCACATGCAAAAGTTGTAGGTGCAGCCATATTTGAACCATCAACACCATCAACCATGTTAATGTCCTTAGCTCAGTGAGCCACACCAACCCCTGGAAAGTGAGGTTTAATTCCTCACACTATCAACAGCATACAGACATACACTGTGACCCATGCTGTGACCCCTGCGTTTTGTGGAAAATATAACATGTGGCCACATTCTTTGTGACAGCTCTGGAATTATGTGGTCTGCTGATATATCCTTGCAAATGTACTGTCCTATGACCTCATTGTTTGGCATTTCCTTTGCATAATGCAGTAGGGTTTCCAGCCATGTGGCCTAATGCATATTATGGAGCACCCAGTACGTGACAGAGTACCTGTTGTCCGAAGTAGCTGTTAGTTCTCTGCAAGTAGCCCAGTAGCCCACTCTATTCCTTTGCATACATGCAACAAGGCCATACATATGCTACCATACTCTAGTACCCTGTACATTTGTTGTATAGGATAGTGACTTACCTTGCAAATGCAGTGGTTGAGAGACGTGTGTTTCAGGGCTGACTCTGATGCACGCAGTATGCATTCAATACATGGTTAGGTACAGGTTGTGTGGTCTAGCAGGCATCCTTTTTACTACGTATGTGAGCTGGAGTGAGGTGTCAGTCCCTAGGATCCTAGTATGTCAGTGCATGTGCTATGCATTGTCTCTTGGCCAAGGCCAGGGCATACTGGGCATGCCTACATCTGCCTACAGGGACAGTCTCAGGACGTTCCTCCTCTGAGTCCCCCTATAGGTGTGGCTGTGGGGACCTAGGAACTGGTGGGGGCTGTGTATCCCTCTGATGATCCTGCAAGAGCTGCTTCCACAGGATCATATTGTGTAGCATGGCATGTATTGTGAACATCTGTGCACAAGTGGCTGGAGTGTACTGCAGGGCTTCACCAGTTATATCTAGGCATTGGAACCTTGACTTGAGCAGCCCAAACACACACACTCTATAATGTTCCCATTTTGTGCGATTGCCTCATTATGGTGTTCTTCAGTGGGTGTGTATGCATTTCTGATGGGTGTCATCATCTGCGGTTCCAGTCTATAGCCAGCATCCCCCAGTAGATGACCATATGGTATGTCCCCCCCGGGAAATATCTGGTACAACTGTGATGTGTGCCCGATATGGGAGTTGGGATATCTGCCAGGACTGCCAGCACATACATTCAAGATAACGCCCTGAGCATTGCACATGACCTGGCGGTTGATGTAGTAATATCCCTTGAGGTTGACGTAGACTGTACTCTCCTCAATGGGTGGTGCTTTGATGTGTACATAAGTGCAGTCTACGGCATCCAGTACCTCATGGTAGAGTGATGCATAGTAGAAGAGTCACATACTGCTAGCCCTCTCCTCAGGGGTATGGGGTTAATAAATGTGCTCATTGGCATGTGTTAGCATGGCATCCAGGAACTGGTGGAGTACGCTGGATGCTGATGCCTGTGAGACCCCCATCATGTTCCCAGTTGGTCTTTGAAAAGTACCTGCATTTAGTATCCTATCTACAATTTCCAGCTCATGTAGTTTCTGGAAGGTTACCCTGGGCCTGAAGTCTCTTCCCCTTCCCAGTCTAGGCCTATTGTCAGCATCAGCATCAGGACTGACCTCAGCATCTAGCACCTACAGATGTAGCAGAGCTGCAGCAGCCCCAGCATTGCTTTAGTCAAAAATCCCAAGTTTGTACTCCACTGGGGCAGAGTATGGGGGTGACATCAGATTGTAGGGTGTATGTAACTTTTCCAGTGCTGTGCTGTAGGTACAGCCTGTGTGATTCACTACCTATGATGCATTCCAACTGCCAAGTACATCATTATCAGTGTTTTAATGGCCCAGTTTAAGTGGTACAGGGGTCATCAGTAATTTATATCTGATTGTCTTTCCCAGACAATTTTCTTTCTTTTTTTTTTAAACAGCCTTCCTTGCTAAGCACTGAGGCGTGACATCCAAACCCACACTGCAGATATAAACAATGCTCAGCACTCTATGGACACAACCCCATAGACGGGCATACTCAGCAGAGTGCTCAAACTAGCTAAAACATGCACCTGAAAGTTAAACAAAACACCCCTCCCTACCGCTCAGCGCAGCAGCACTGCATGCAAACAGTCACTGCTGAGCTCTAATGTGCTTAAAGAAATACAGAAACACCCCCTTTTGATGTCAGCTACCTCTTCTGTGGACATCAACATGGTTCTGGTGCTACACGGTTGTGATCTGCGGCACGGATACTAATTTTTGTTATTCAGTAACCCCAGCTCATTTGCATACAAATCTGTGCACACAATCAGGAAACTCCACTATTCCAGACCCACAGAAATCTACCATTGTACATACTCCATGCAAGGCTGTATAAAGTATTATTGTCACATATTTTATTTTTTTCGTTTTTACACTTTTAAATATTTTTTTTTTTGCATAACTGCATGTTTGCATACTGCTGTGCACTGTGCAAACATAATATGAGCATTAAAAAATAATTCTTTAACATTATTTTCCATTATGTTTTGGACACAGAGGGCATTGTTTTGTACATATCCGTGTCTGCTATGCTATTTATGTCCTTCTAACCAGACTTTTACAGCCCCCGTTCACTTTTTTATCTCATTTACACAAAATTTGTTTGTGTATGCTTCAGACACCAACACGGGGTCTGCAGGACTGCCTGTCTGCTTGCTTGATCACTCCAACACCATCATTTGCATGCAGTTCACCTGCTTATGAGGTGATTTGCATGTCATGGACACTTCCATGTTTGCACACTTGTGCATGCCCCTCAGCTCCCTATTCTAGATCCCAAGGCTTCTTACTTCCATGTGAGTTCCATGCCACTATGCCTACATAGAAAATTAATCCATGTAGGCTTTAATGAATTCCCCTCATAGAATATTACACTAGTGAATTGTAACCAAAACAAGTTATGAGAAATTCTGGCACACAATGTACCTGAAAGTGGATGAAAGACTGAATTGTAACATGAACAAATAACAAAAAAATATAGTAAGCATTATCTCTGAACAATCTAGGAAAAAAAATAACTTAATTCTGAAAACTATTAGGTTCAGGCTATAAATTAGCCCTCTCTCCCAGTTAGTTATATTGTGTGTTTGTGTGTATGTGTGTGTCTGTGTGCGAGTGTGCTTGTGTGTGTGTATGTTACTGACTAGACATAAAAGTGTTGGATTAGCTAGAGTAGAAGACAAAAATATAAGAGGTGCATGCAGATCTTTAAAATACATTGCATGTCTAGAACTGTAACAGTGGGACCACTTAAAAATGTATTGATTTATTCTGATCCAAACATCAGACATGAGTGACATTTATTAACAGACGAGCAGATGTATTTAGAAAGGGAGCAGATATGGAAAGTGTGACAGTTATGGGCAAAAAGGAGATGTCATTAGAAAGAAGCAAGTGTTAAAAAATAATACAAAGCAAGAAAAAAGGAAAAAAAATGAAGATATCCATGTCTTTTGCTAATAATACTGATAATCCATGTTCCATGAACTTTTTCAGTTTGTATATTTTGTCTGCTTTTTAAATTCAGTGACTGTAAATATTGTGCTTTTAATGACATAATTGATTAGTTTATAACTGGGTGGAACTTCCTGTTTGAACTGTATAAGAAGGAAGTAACTATGTGGGGTAAATTGTCTGATGAAGTCTAGATCTTTCTGGACGAAAGCATTCATCCTTGGATTTGTTTTGGTCTGAAGTTAATAAAGTGGATTCTGCATTCTACAACTGTGTGGTGATTTGCAGCCTGCATTACTTTGAGTGGGTTCAATCCAGCTACTTCTTCTGGCTTTTGTGTTTATCTAATACTGATAATCGTTGGACCTGTGATGTGCTGAAAAAAAATGATTCACAAAATCGACAGCAAAAACATTAGACATTCAAACCTCAGAGAATGATTATTTGCAGTCTCCAAAGAGCAGTTACTAATCAAGATGACATGAGAAAAACAGATACTGTGATTGAAAAGGAAGTATAAAGATGGCCTTAATTGTTGAAAGAGCCACTAGACTGACTACAGTGTCTAATGTAGCATGATATAGAAGATTGCAAATTATCAGGACATCTAAGCAGACACCAAATGCATGTGGGACGAGGACTTCCAGCTTGTTCAAATACTCCTTGGAACTAATTGGATTACAATTTTCTTGGGTGGAGAAAGTTAGGGTACCTTTTTGGCTAGGCTTGTATAGGCCCTAGGGCCGATAGCCTAGTACCTACCTATAAACATATGAAGGAGTAAAATCTGGATATAATGGACATGTTTTGTGCTGTACTTTTGTCAATAAAGACAGAAACAGTGTTGATATTATGATCTTTACATATAATTTGACTTAGAAATAAAAATGGAATAAATACTAATAACCTCCTACAAAATTAAACCAGACACCTCAGGAACTATGCGTGGATGAAATCTTGCAAAAGACTTCAAAGTGAAGGCTATTCTGTTTTATTCTACCAGAAATATCTTGTAGTATGAGCAGTACAGGTGATAATATGAAAATAAGCTAAAAGCATCTGCGTTTATGAATTATTCAGTTACAATAAGTAAATGATAATGTCATTACAGAGAATGACAACCATTACACCCTTTTATTTATTTTAATTTATGTATTTATTCATCATGTAAGTGGGTGGGAGGTTGGCAACACTTTTCAGCCACACCTTAGGTCACAAGTCAGAGACATTACAGTGCAGTGCCTACACAAAACATGAAATTGTAGATAATGTGCACATAGTGCAGTAAATAAGAGATATATAAAAAATAATTGACAACTGGTGAAAAAGCAGATTATATTTAATTACATGTAAAATGTCACACACTGAAAAGGGAAACCTAAGTCATATAACTTAAAAAAGAGCACCGTATTGTAATGAAGGTGCATGCAAAATTGAATTAATTTACTAAACAAATGTTCACATTCTTTCCATATTACTCTAAATTGTAGCCGTTATACCTAGTAAGCAGGAATATGGAAGGGTAGGGTGGCTTAACCCCCACACCTGCAAAAACACTTACAATATTTCATCCAAAAGAGTATTCAACTAAATGAGGTTTTAGCCATATGAAGCAATATACGCTGATTCAACCAAATGTTTCTTCCAAATGACATGTATCCCCAAGACATATGTTTTGATTTACTACTTTAATGTTTTCTAGATGTATGCGTTTTACATAAGCTACAGTTAATACCTGTTTACTTAACAAGTTACTATTCATGTAAGTGAAAGTTAAGACTTAAGATAATCATGGAAAGCTTGACATGTTTAGTCAACTGGAGTCAGTTGAGTTTCTAGTGTTGACGGAAGCTCTGCTTTAATATGATAAGGATTTATTCTAACAGATAAACTAATAGCTGTTGGAACAACAACTGTCACTCCAAGTAAAATCGTCTGCTCTCATCACCACACAGTGATCTAATGTTGGTGTCTCTGTCAATTTTGTGTCCTAATTGAAATAGTAAAATGGATCTTTATTCATCCAGACCCACTGACCAGAAATCTGGTTTTAGCATAATCTGGTCCCCCATCTCCATTGGCATTACTAGCGAAGTCTGCAACCTGCATCTGTGCATCAGTGTTGGGGATACTCACAATGTCAGTGAAGTGTTCTCTGCAGTAGAACAAAGCTTCCATAAATGTCATGTTCTCCTTTATCAGGTAATACCCCACCTCTGAAAGAAAGGCGATATCAGA
Organism: Protopterus annectens; assembly: GCF_019279795.1. NCBI lineage: Eukaryota > Metazoa > Chordata > Ceratodontiformes > Protopteridae > Protopterus > Protopterus annectens. The sequence goes on along the minus strand of NC_056743.1, from coordinate 614,470,496 downwards.
TATCATTTTCTTCACCATGTTTCATTGCATGTAATTTAACCTCATAAGGAGTTAGAACTGTTAAAATACAACTGTGTACATACAAAGAAGAGGAAAACCTGTTCTACACAGTAAGTCTTTGAAAATGCACAAAATACTAGCAAATCAGTGAAGCATAACAACTTCAAAACACTTCTGTTATAGGTAGGTATGCTGGGTTGATCCTTGATTTCCTGTCACTATGTAGATATGTACTCTCTCTGATCCTTGTTGTTTATCATTTACTTTTATCTATAGAGCCTTCCAAATTATTCCAATTAGGGAGGGTGGTGTAATGGTTAAGGTGCTTACCTTAGAAACGCAAGGTGCAGGGTTTGATTCTCACAGGGGGTAATTGGCTAGGCTTAAGGTAGTCCATGAGGGCAGTTAGCCCAATAATAATCTATGAATTGTTTAATATAAGAATTTTATATATATATATATATATATATACATATATATATATATATATATATATATATATATATATATATATATATATATATATATATATATATATATATATATATATATATCTATATATATATATATATATATATATATATATATATATATATGGTTTCACTTCATAAACGCGAATTGCTGAAATATCGAATTTCAGCAATTCATATCCATGAAGCTGAAACCGCTAAATAACAAAAGTGCATAATCGCAAATAGGACTATGTCAAATTTGCGCTTATGCATTTTCATTATCTTACGGAAGTGTTCGGCTGGGATGGTGTCTGCGGTTTAACGTGAGTGAGTGTGCGTGAGTGTTTTTGTAACCTGTACGAGTGGGTCAGGGTAGGGAGTTGGGGGTATGAGTGTGTGTTTTGGCTGTGCATGATTTTTTTTTTATTTTTTACTTTTTGTTGCAATCTTGGAGTTAGTATATATAAGTAGGAGGGTGTGGGGGTGCAGGGGAGATTTCCCCCCTGCATATGAGTAGTGTAGGTGTGTGTCTGTGTGGTGTGTTGTATTTCAGTGTTTTGTGGTGTAGGTATTATAGTTTGTGTGTTGTGTGTTGTATGATGTGTGTTCGATGTTGTGATTTCGTGGTTGTGAGGTGTCGGTGTTTTAATGGTTTTGCTTTATACTGTCGAAATGCTGAAATTCAGTATTTCAGCATTTCGACAATATGAAGTGAAGCCATATACATATATACACATATATGTGTGTATATATAAAAATATGTGTATAAGCACACTTTATCAGAAACAAAACAAAGAAACACTTGCACAACTGATTGAAAACACATTTAATTGAAAACACAAATCACCAAAACACATTTCATAAAAAGTGTTATATGTATTAAATATACCTCACAAAGCTTTTTTGAAGGGTTTGGCAAGCTCCCCTTCTCCTTCCTTTTACTTAATTATACTAACTTCACAATCACAAAGCCAGTCACATAGCAGTGGAGAAAAAAGAAAGCTTTTCACTCACTCTATCACTGCTGGCACACATACACAAACTTCTAGAGATGGAGGTTTAACATAACAGTGGGCATTAGCAAAGTACAAAAACAGTAATTTGCATTGCAGATCCTATGATCCAAAACCACACCACCAGTGATTTTCTATAGCCTTATACACTTTTCAGTTAAATGTAATTCAGTCATTTCTGCTTTTGATGAAATGTGTTTATAGTAGATTGTACCACTGTTTTTTGTTTAAGGTAAAATGTATTTTAAATCAAATGAAATGTATATGTATGGAGACATGATACAGTAACAAACCTCACAAAATCCCCCAAAGCCTGTTCCACCAAAAATAACAGAATGAAAAAAAGTAATAACTGAAAATAAAAAATAAATAAATAAGTAAATAAATAAATAAAATACTTTTTTTTTTTTGCATGGAGAAAAGCCTGCCTGCACCCCTTCTTGTGGAGGCTAGTATCTGCCATATTCCTGTTAACCTACATATACCAACTCTGAAATCACATAATACTGAAGAAAGGGGAAAATTCCCCTATTTGTGTTATTTTGATGATTTTGAAAAAAAAGCCCACCAGTGTCCTGTTCATTCTTATTAAAATTCCTTCTATTCATTGAGCTTCCCCATCACAAAATGCACTCAATAAGAACGCCATTCAGCCATGTAAAGTGTATCTAAACTTGATTAATGTACTATTGTGGTAAAAGAGAGATAAATGTAAAGATTGTGGTGAAAGGGTGACAAATGCAGGGATATTCGGAATAGGTGAGCATGAGTTCATTAGTTAGGTCACAATATGTTTACAAACATAAAACACATTAGATAGAAAAATCAAATTAGTACATATGCATGGAGACAAAAGGGATTCCCTTATAACACAGGAAAAATGTAAATCTTTTTAGGCAATGCTTGACACTCAGTAACTCTAGTACTTATCATAACACATGATGTGATAATTGGCTAAGACTATCCCCTACACAGTTATGGAGAATTGATTATGAGATAATTCAACTAAATATATTTCCAAAATATATAGCCCCAGTGAAAATGGTGTAGAACTACAAACACAAAGAGAACTAAGTTTTATATGTGGGTGAAAAGGTTAGCTAAATCTAATAATGAGTCTTACCAGAAAAGGTCAGTGTGGAGACTGACAGGAAAATGTTCATAGCTAAGAATGCTTTAAGGGAAGTAGGCAAAAACGTATCAAGAGATCTATGAATATCATACTGAAGCAAATGCGAAAGGGGGATTTGAACAGAGTATTAAACATCTCCCTGTTATACAAAACCAATAAGTTAGTCAGAAACCAAAGGATACTGAGGTTAAAGAAAGCAAAATACCTACTGGGGCAGACAAGGAAAAATTACTACCATCTAGGGAAGAAGATATTTTGTGAGTTGCTTTTTAAGGGAAAGAATTACATGAAAGGCAGAAAACAATGCTTCTATTTACAGGAAGAGAGGCCTCAGCCCCCACTTTACTTCAGAATTCTGATAAAAGTAAAGTTGACCTCATTGACCTCCAAATTAGTCATGTCAGTTTAAAGAAGGCTCAGTGGGAAGATAGTACAGTAAGTAAAACTGGAAAGATTGCGGCTAGATGAGAAGGGCTGGACAACAAACAGGGGAAGGAGGTGGCAGAAAAGAAAGAGAGCAACATGGTAGGGAATGGGTAGATATACACCTACTGTTGCCATACTGCCTGGTCTAGACCCAGTGAGAAGTCAGCCACTATCCTGACTACCCTCCCTACTGGAACTCACATGAAGTGATGAAGTAAGAGTCAGGTACCAGTTCATTTCTGGAAGTCACCCGAGGACCCTCTCCTGGTTGCTGATGTGGCCCTTCAGGTGCTGGTCCAACAATTTCACTATCATCTCCACCAGCTCCAACTGTGGGAGAAACTATGAACCCTTGACAGTGCCACCAAATGGAGCAATAGCACTTCCATCAGGTGATGCCACAAGTGACACAACCAGGCTGCTTCTTGCTGTATCTGAAGTGGAGGTAGGGCCAGGAGTCAGGTTGAGTGGTGGCAAGAGAAGGCTGGGCCTGATGGTGGCATGAGGACCTGTGTCATACCACTGGCACAGCCATAGCAAGTGATGTAGTAAATGCTAACACAAATGATCCAAAAATCAATAAACATCGAATACAATATAAAAATGAAGGACAGTGACAAAGAGAGGGAGAAGGAGAGGGAGAGAAACAAGAAGCTGACATTAGTATTAGTTATTTCACACAAGACTTCTAAGTTTGCTATGTAATACTCTACTACAGAAGCAGTATAAATGCTTATAGGCAGTATGAGATAGTTCTGCCTTTGTTCAGTATCCAAAATCCCTGTGGAAATATATGCAATCAGTTATGGAGTGGCACTCACCCACTGCCAGGATCGTTTGAGAAGGTGTGGAGGATATAGTTGTGATATGGGAATGTTGAGTGGCCACTGTGGAGTAGTGGTCCTGTTGACCTCCTGTAAAGACTGCAGTATCCCACATGACATGCATTTTCCAAAACAGACAGTTATAAACAGGTGAAAGCATGACAACAGTGAGAGACATTGTAGTGATGCATGCCTTATACTTTACCAGTGTGCCCACACCCACCACTTGACACAGGCCCCTAACACAACCTTCATAACATTTAATATTCCCCCAAACTACACCCTACATTAGATATCCACTGGTACAACTACCTAAACACTTTCTCATCTGTTGCTCTCTGTCAGTATGAGAACCAGTAACCCCCTCCGCAGTATATTCTGAGTTGGGATGTTTGCAGCTCAGAGATGTAGCAACCATTCTGCATGACAGCTTCTGACAGATTAACTGCTATAGGGCAGAGGTGTACATGTAACTACAAAAACTGTCTCTGTGTAACCAATGAACATGTGTGTTCTGCATGTGGGTGTGCAAAGAATCATGTATATATTTAAAAAGGTTTGTCCTACTGTAGAAATAAATGAGATGTGAGAATTAAGTTACTCCTGTAACACAATAAGGAATCTGTCAATCCTAAACCTAAATTCTATAACTCAATACTACATAACTTACTCTGATACACAGGACAAATACCGCAGTGATAAAAGGTAAGCTGCACCACTTGTACAGATAATAATACACACTGGCATTGAGGCACTACTAAACAGTAGTAATATTAGAAAGTACTACATAAAATGTCAAGAAAGCATCCTTATCCTTTACCTTGAAAACTGCTTCTGGAGGGAGGTTTTCATGATTTCTGCCTGAGTTGCTCAACAAGAAAAAGATATATAATGCTCCTTACTTAAATATCCAATAACATAAAAAATAGCTATAACGCAAATAAGAGGAGTGCAGATAAGACCTATGTACTTACTGTACATTTCATGGACCCTTGCTCTGACCTCTTCTTCTCACTAACATAGAACATTTGAATGGCACTTCCACAGGCCACTGTTGTGGTGCCACCACTGCTCAACAGAGTGGGGTATGCTAGTGGCATCAGACAACACCCTAGCAGGCTGTGCTAGGCATACACTTTATACTTGGAACCCTTATAGGAGTCTCCAATCAGGCACTTCCAGTGGTCCCTATAATCCAAGAAAAAGATTTTACTTTTCCTAGGGCACCAACTTGAAGCTCTGCCTACATCAGTGCTCTTGGAAGATATGAACATTCAACATGTCACAGTCCAGAGAACTATGATAGCCCTCGCAGTCATACACACTGATGGCATTGGCACATGATGTGCAGCGGAGGCAGCTAGTTAGTTCAACCAGTTGTGGTGCTAGCATTTCTTAGTGTGGAATACATGGCACAGCATAATGGTATTAGTGGATAATTACTGTCATAGAAAGAATATACATGTGTGATGGTACCTACCAGTGATAGCAGGTTTGCTATTTAGTGCCTCTGTTGGTCACAGTAGTGCAGTATATTCCCCTCCTTCCCCGCATGGGTTATTTACCTGAACACACATGCTTTGCAGGTGCTCATGCAAGATTATGTATCTGCCTGAGCCTCTTAGCACAGTATTGTTTAACTGCATAATGAGATAAATGTGATTCAGAAACACTCACAAAAATGAGCCACATTAACATGGCCTTGCTAAAGCATTCAAAACTTTTGAACTCATTCACTCCAATAGAGCTCAGGAAGTTTGCACTGTAAATTCCAATAGGCGTAGTGGCGCAGCCTAAGCCTTTTGAAAGAATTAAATTATGTCCTCACATGTCCAACAAATGTTCATATCTCTGGAACCATAGGGGCTATGAAACAAGTGTGAATGGCAATCCTTTCAACACAAACTGTTTTTATAGTGGAGCATTCTTTAGGTTCTAGGTCTTAAACTGAATTTTATAAGTCACAGTAAACACAGTCTGTAGGATTCAATAAACTCTATGTAGGCTCTGTGTAGAGGCTACACTGTGTACAGGGCCATGATGTGCTGTAGGCAACATGCAGTGCATATTAATGTTATACGGATAATGAATCCATGTATAGGAGAGCACCAAAGGCCCACCCCCATACCTCCCAAACTCTTACAGCAAGACATCTGTACAAAGCCACTAAATACCTAGGAACCTGACAAAATAAATATTCAGAAGATTGTGAAGTCCTAAACAAAAACACCTGTCAGTATTTAGTGCCATCCACCCCAAATGATTATTACAAAACAACAAATCTTATGAGGAACATCACAAGAATACCAACCAAAACACTGGAAAGACTGCCAGAACTGGTAACATCTATATACTTTGTCTTTCCTCCTAATTTTTTTATTATGTATACCATGTTTGTGCAGTGCACCATGGCAGTTGGCAATGCTTACCTCGTTTGCTCAATGGGACCACCCATGTATCAGACATGACCCAGACATCTAAATATAGAAACCGGATGCTTTCAATTGCTATTACTCACCACTGCTGGGTATCTTGCAAGCTCAGTAAGCAGGGCTGTGCTACACCTATACCATCAACTTAACACAGAATAGTAAAATATAGACTAAGGGTAACAATTCCTGTGATGACATGTGTTGAGTGTTAGATTGGATTGCAGATGGTCCTGGACCCTAGTCCATTGTATGCAAACTTTAAGCATATTGTTGTGACATTGCAGCTTATACAAATAAAGTGGTAGTATCACAAAATAACATTGGAATAGCATTGGCTGTAAGTTATTTTCCGATACATTTGAAAAGGTGCATGCCACTTAGCATCATACAAACCAATGCACTTGTTTTACCATGTTTGAGTGATGGTAAGTGGTGTGCAGCTTTTTCAAATGTATTAAAATATAGACAGTCACACTCTCAGTAAGTGCAGTTGGTGGAAAACATGCTATTTAAAGGTGAATAAGTGCGAATTGTACTTTAGGCATTTGAACTCGACCTTGTGCAACAATGACAGGTGTTGGAGAGGGTGTGTGTTTTAAAGCAAAGATCTTTATTGAGGTCCTAGTTAAAGATCATGGGCAATAATAAAAAAATAATTCTGCCACACAGATAAAGCAGTGTACTAAACAGGAATGTAAAATAACCTAAAAAAGAAGTAAACTGGTACCACAGCACTAGATATAATAAAACCAACACATTTATTATTAAATTTGTTGGTTTTACTATATCTAGTGCCATGGTGCCAGTTTACTTCTTTTTAAATTAAACATCATGGGCACTGGCTGCTGCAGGAGAACAATACTGGCTCCTAATATAAATCTGAAGCCTGGGATAGTTTGGCAAGGGACCTTACCAGTACAACTGGTATTCCTCACACTGGGGAACAATGCCGTCACCATTATGATGACCTGCAGTGCAGAAAAAGGGATACCTTTGATCACTGGATCAGTGAGTGTGAGGCAGGGATCACCCCAGAGATGTGTATGTATGCTTTACATGCTGTACTCATAAATATTCAAATTGAAAATGGTAGAAACTGGTATTCTTAATATTTTTTCTTTTTCCCTTTTTCTACAGCTGCAGAAGAGAGGTCCTCAAATGCGAGGTCCTATGCGAGGTGATTGACCAGGATGTGACAAGCATGTGGTAAGTAAGCATAATTATATAAAGTACTGTTATTGCAGCATTAACAAATTATTTGCTATATCATACAGTTGTATCAACTTGAGAATGCATGTCTAAACTGTAAAAGCAAGTATGCATGCATTGCTCTGTACGTATTTTTGCTGAATGCCCACATTTAAGAATCACGGTTTTGGTGTGTTCATTGTAGGAGTTATGGTTGTCTGGCAAGTAATTTATATTGAAATCAATAAATACTGGGTGTCAAAATGTATGTCAACATAAATCCTGTGCAACTATCCATGTATGTAACAGCAATATTCGAAGTCTGTTCCTAGTTATGCGTCATTGTACACCCATTCATTTAACATACGTCAAGATATCCTGCTATAAAAGTTGGAGAGTAACTCAAAGCAACAGTTGCACATTCTCAGATAACAGTAAACTTGAGTCTATAAAGTGTAAAAGTAAAGAGTGCTTGCATTATGTTGTATTTCAAAGGAAAAGTACAGTATTACAGTAGTCACTGCTAAGCAATGGTAGACAACAGTAGGAACAGGGAATGTATGTAAAAGTATCATACACACCTGTGAAATGTAATGCAGACACGCTGTTTTGAACCTAGTACCAGCTGACTTCATCAGCAATGCATCAACCCATCCAGCAACAGACTCAGTTAATTAGCAAATGTATTTTAGAAAAATCAGTACTAATTGTCACATATGCTCAATAAAACATGTTTGCATGATTCTGAATGGTCAGCAAGACTGATTAAATATTAAATAAGAGGAACATTCCTGTCAACTTGGTAAAGCAATATATCTGGACAAAGCCATACATAGTGGGGGGACAAAGGGCCATCACTACATGACATGTTGTAAATATTGCTCTTACAAACTTAGAAACATGATAGAATGACAGGTATTTCATTATTATTAATTGATTTACTTAAGGAGTAGGTATATGCAACAATACTTTATTGTGCAATTATCTATACAATGTGTAAAATACACATGCTACCCAAATGACTCTGTAGCACTATCTGTTAAATGCACTGATGGAATTTTGTTTTGGTTCACATGGTACTGGGTTCAAATACAGGTGTATCTATCATTTCAGATACTTTTGTGTTTACATCAAGATTATAAATTGTGATATTTATGACTGTGTCATCAGGTGTGTATGTACTCTATGCAGTAATGAAGAAATGTCTGGTGATAAATGGTACTGGTATCCGATATAAGTTAATGAGCTCCTTTTTACCATTGCTGTGCAATGCTGCACATCACTCACCATCACACAATGATTCTTTAAAAAAAGAAAAGGGGGAAATAGGAAAGTGGTGAAATGGGGAGCAAAGCAGGTGGAAAAACAAAGTGAAAGGAAGGCAGGAATGTGCAGGAACAGTGTAGGTAAGAACCATAGCTATCCATTTCTACAAAAGTAATAGCCAAGCATATGTATAGGTTATTGGGTGAATTTGGACTGTCACCTCTACAGAGAGGGGCGACAACAGCATAATTGTGTTTTGAAGCTAATTGGACTAAATTAAGGGTGTCAAGTACACACGTGTGAAATGGAGAACTATGTATGGATCAATATTTTTTTTTGCAGAGGTGCCCTTCCTTACTTTTTTAGGGAGAGAGTGGAATGTTGGGGAAGTTATATAGGTAAGTCTGGGGCAGGCAAGCTGAGAAAATGAGGAAGTGAAGCATTTTCAGATAGAAAGGACATACAAGACAAGAGACAGGGTCAGTGAAGGACACAAGAGGGAGGTGAACATCTTGGTTGGAGTAGAGTTGGGGGCATCACAGACCTACAGGCATCATGTTTGGTGACAGTGAGAATCGAGTCCTCACCCACTGGACTGTCATCACTGTCACCTCACTGTGCTGATAACTACAGTGTCTGACATCTGCTTGTCCTTGTATTATTCAGGACAATGATGGAGGATGTTGTCTTCACTCATCAGATGGGTGCACCAATTGTGTGGCACACAGTCTTGTGCACCAGACCTGGCAGTTCAGCTCAGGTGACAAAATCACCCCTCTTCCTCTGCTTCCAGAGAGAACCACAGGCCTATCCTCTGTGCCAGAACTACTTGAAGGTCCAGGTATGGTGGGGCAGCGGGGTGCCAAAGGGCTAAGCTCAGAAGTGCTGGGCCAGTGGAGGGAGTATTGGCAGACCATGGTGAACCAGTCTACCCTGCCGTGCTGTAGTAATAATATAAATACAATTAAAATTCCATAACAAAATAAAGCATAACACAAAGTAATGGATTTGTAATCAGATCCATGATAGTGCTCCTGCAACAGCTGGGGGACATAATCATTCATTAGGAGTCCAACAAATATTTTGCACACCCCACCTTTGAGACCGAAATCTCAGAACCCCTCCCTGAACACAAGCTATGCCCAGTGCAGATGAACACCAATGTATAATGACTGTTCCCGCCAATTCCAGTTATGACAAATACTGAGAACGCACACTATTGGAGTTTGCAACATTTGAAAATGGTGCACGCTGCTTAGCATTGCGCAAACACGTTGTTTGTGTTTGCATGATTGGAAACAATAAAGTGAAGTTTCTTATTACAGATATTAACATAACTTTACAGAACTGACAATATTATTGTGTCATCCACCAAGAAAATAATTATCATATGAAAAATGCTATACTTCAGGGTGACTATAATGTGAAGTGGGACACAATTGAAAAGAGACAGACATCTGCTGTATTAGAACCCTTGACCTTATTTATGGTAGTCCGACACTCAGAGTTGTTGCCAGTAGAAGAATTAAAGAATACATGTGTTAAATAAATTGTTAAAATCCGACTGTAAAAATCATTAGGTTTTTCAAAATGACAGACAGTAATGCAGGATGCTCAAGTATCAAAACAAATATGCATTCTTATTCTAATGATCATTAGGAGGCAAAAAACCATACACAAACATGTACAGAATTTTGACTAACTTTATTCAGGAAATACCCTCCATTTTATAGTGTTTACAATCAGCTTTTGCCCACCTCACTGACGTGGTCAGTGACAGGGTCTTTACATCACTACAATTCATAAGAAAATGCTGAGGTAATGCTTTTTGAAAAGTTTTTTCCCATGAGAATATTAGAATATTACAGCCTTGCAAAGCACCTGGTCAGTCACAATGTCTTTATGAAGATGTAGCTAATTCAAGGCTCTTAGATTAGTTCGAATACAATGGATGAATGTCTTTTTAATACATTTCTTTGTCTCTCTGTTCACCAGCTGGACTTTATCTCCGGTAGTGTTCACAAGGCCATCCTCCTCGGTGGAAGCAGGAAAAAGATACACATACAGACAGATTCATTACTTTCTAACTTTGCAAATAATATTTACTGAAAGACATGTGCCAGCCAAGCTGGCTACTGTCAAGGTCAAAGTTTTTAATCACACTGCAGCTAAGCTTCAAGCAATAATATGCAAGTTCATTTCTACTATCATTCTAGTAAAACAGAATTAAATGCATTACATATTATACTATCTTCAACCTTTGCTCTTCATATAGGTTTGAGTACATTTATTTATGCCTAAGCACACATTTTTCTAACAGTTTATATATGTCTGAATACATATTTTTCTAACAGTTTAAATATGTCTGAGTACATATTTTTCTAACAACATGTGTATGTTTAATTGCATTGCTATGTAATGCAAGGTCACATTAATGAAATACAAGTTATAATCCTTGTATTAGAACCCTGGACTAGGTGAACTTCAATCCAACACTTAACATCTGCAGCCACAGAAGAGATTACATGAAAATCTACTACATTAATATTGATCCTGTGGTTTGCACTGTTACATGCAGCACAACTGTGCTGAGTGCATTTGCACTATGCAGACTGACATTAAGAGAATACATCCGAGGTCTATTTTTAGATGTCTGGGTCCCATCTGCTACCTGGTTGGTCCACTTCTGCAGTTTGTAGACTGCCACTGTGCATGCAAACCAACTGTGCATAGCTGATGCCATTTATGCTATGTGCAGAAATATGCAGCAATGTGTAAACAGTGGCTCCAAATATAAAGATAAAAACAAGTCATAACAGGCAACATATAAAATCAGTGTATCACACACACTACTAGACTATGTAACTACACAGGAAACATCTCTACAAAATTCTAAAATGCAATTTACCATCCAAAGTACATGCCAAACACAGGATGTGTGCCCTGTGTTTCAGACATACACCTTTGCAGCAAGCAGCAACAGGCATCCAGCACCATACCTCTCAATGTCTTAGAGCATATCTGGAGAAAGGCACAAATAATAGGGGGGCAAAGGCATAAAAATAGGGACACTCCTTAAATATTGCTCTTACATACTTAGGAATACTTTAAATAGAATAACAGGTTATGTATTAGCATAACCTTTCTGAAGGATATGAAGTATGAAACTCAATTTTATGCCATTACTTCCTGACTTCGGTCCTCAATGATTTGCCAGTGATGTTACAGAAAACCAAAATTGCTTGAGAAACAGACCAAATATATGAGTCAAACACCTAGACATTCTGTGAAAATCTGTACAGCTGGGAAGGATGTTCATTACACAATCAAACTGAAAATAATGTACAGTCGTAATAAAATATTACATATTACCTGTACATCTATTGAAATGTTTCACCTTTACAATACCACACTTACTCATTACACACCCCATTATGATTTTTGCTTGCAAATATACAACATATATTTTACATATCTGTGTTTCACGGTCATTCATCAGTTACCTGTCCAGTAGTCTGGGATATACAGTGAAAATAATGTACAGTCGTAATAAAATATTACATATTACCTGTACATCTATTGAAATGTTTCACCTTTACAATACCACACTTACTCATTACACACCCCATTATGATTTTTGCTTGCAAATATACAACATATATTTTACATATCTGTGTTTCATGGTCATTCATCAGTTACCTGTCCAGTAGTCTGGGATATACAGTGTGTACACCATTGAATATCATTGCATTTACAATGTCAAAGGATATTAACTGGAAATAATATGATATGCGGCTGCCATTTAAGGAAAGACAGGTTAGATGTCACAAGCAAGCAAGCACTGACTGTTTCTTGGGGATGTTGGAGCAATTATGTGGGTCTGCTATGGCAGTAACAAGACTGTGTTGGTCTGGTTACCTTACATGTCTGACATCCTGCCTGTTGTATGATTTAGTTATGGTTGATAACTGTTATCTCTAATGCATCCCTAATGAGGATGTATAGTGATCTCAGAGGATAGTTTTAGCCTCTTAGGTGTTGAGTCAGTGTGCTATGGCCTGTCTCATAGCCACTGCAAGGACTTACACAGCGTGGCTATGTCTACCTACTACCACACCTGCTGCTGGTTCCTCCTATGAGTCATCATTGGCCTATGGCTGTGTTGACCTTGTCATTGTTGGTAGGATGTGTTCCCATTCCACTTGATGATCCAGCTGCAGCTGTTTCCACTCTATTAACTTGGGTAGCATAGCACATACCATGAGCACTGATGACATGTTGGTGGATTGTAATGGTGTCCTCGGCTAGAGGTCTTTAGGGCCTGGTACTGTGAGTGCAGTAGCTGAAAAACATGCTCTATGGCATTACTGTTTGGACCGTGTGTCTCATTAAGGTGTTTGTGTGTGTGTGTGTGTGTGTGTGTGTGTGTGTGTGTGTGTGTGTGTGTGTGTTTGTGTGTGTGCATCTCCAATGGGTTTCCTCAGCCATGAGTCCAGTGCATAGCATGCATCCACACCTAAATGAGCCTTGGAGATATCCCCATAGCACACATCTGGTGCATTTGGGGAATGTGGGACATATGCAAGTTGTGCTAACTGCAAGGGTTGCCAGCACACACTTTCCACATGATTCCCATTACATTACATATGACTTGGCAGTTGCTCGAGTGGTAGACCTTATAGTTAATGTAGACCCTACTCTATTCCTCAGGTGTTGTTCTCTTGTGTACATGACTGCAATGTATGCACACATTACTGGAGAGTAGTGTGATATATGTTACAGTTGTTGCATAATCGTGATCTTCTCCTTAGAGATTATGTTAAAAATATATCTGCTCTCTGCAATGTTGTAGCATAGCATAAATGTTTGGCAGATACTGGATACTGATGCCTATGACACACCAAGCATGTCCCCTGGTAGTCTGTTAATGGTACCTGTGGCTAACATACAAACTTCCACACATACCTTATATTCCACTGGGATGGGTTTCCTGCATTTGGCTCTGTATCTGACTCATAGCTGCCAGATGTCCCACAGTTTCTCTAATGTGTTGCTGACCTGCAAGGTTCACACCCTCTCAGTCTATGGCTATTGGCAGCAGCAGTACCATCACTTTTAGCCTGTAGCACACGCACACAAATGTATGTAAATTGTAGCTGCTACTTACAATCTGTTAGTGCATACATTGTATCTATACTCCACTATTCCCTCACTGCACATATAAGAAAGGGCATGGTGTCTACACTGACACCTTATATCTTGTTGAGTAGCTCCATGGGATTGGTTGAGTAGCATGCAGTGCAGCAATGCATGCTGCAATTAGCATCTCTGAAGCACAGACTATGTCAGATGCAATCAGTTAGTAATGTACACCGTTATAAAAAGGCAATGTGTAGCTAGGAAAACCAATGTGGATAACAGGTATATCAGAATTCAAACACAGCTACACATTTACATTGGAACAGTATATTTCAACAGAGGAGTATTGTACTCCATCAGGTATATATCCATTTTGTTACCTAAATAATGCATAGTTTGGAATGTACTTAGGAATGATGTAAAGTAAATCAGTAAGCATTTTCTAGAACTGTACTCATGACATGGCCTTGTTTACCATCCATTTCAGAGGTACAGATGATGTAGAGTAGTCCAAAGATCTAATGCTGTGTGATAACTATGCACACATGTTTTATGGATAGGTCCTGTGATGCTCATGCCCTGGCCCAGCAATCAAGGTACCTCAATCCTCACCACAAACACCAGTGAGAGATGTCTCATATAGGAGGAAAGAATAACAAATACACCCAGTAAACTGCAATTTCCCTTAAGAACACACAGAGATCACAGTCAGTCTGGGGCTGGTCGCTCCCTTGCTCTCCAGGTCACCAATAAGACTCCCCACTGGCACAGCTATATGGTCCAGATCTCAGCCTACTGGGAAAGTTAAAACCTCCAGCATCCTCTCTGTCCAATCAGTGCTTCATGTCCCTGCCCAAGTAGCTGACACACACATACACACACACACACATACACACACACACACACACTTTGAGAAGAGTTTATGCAACCACACAGACACTCCTGGGGAAGGCTGGTGCAGGTTCTCCAGCTGTGCCCCTTTTTCCCAGACTATACTGTAGTACCAGCTGCCACCACCCAGTAATATTTATCAGCTGCTCAGAGGCCCTTAAAAGGGTGTCTAATTATTACTATGCAATATTATTATCCAATTGGTAATATAGCCCAGGGCTAAAACTATTAGAGTGGCTTTATACAATTTTGCCAAAGGCATGCAAGTACTCTAAAGAGCTTAAATTATCTCTACAAAAACAGCCACTGTTGAAAGGGTTTTATAAATATTTAATAACAAATAGTCAAAAAAATGCAATACTTTTTACTACACAGTGCTAGTCAAGAGTTCAGAGATCACAGAAAAATACTTAAAATAATTCAGTAGTACAGTTCTGACATCACAGAAAAACACTTAGTCTAATCATTCTAGTTTCTAGCTATTTCTAAGAGAAAACACAAATCTAAGATAAACTTACATATAGACCATGACAGTGCTGATGAGTTGGATAGTCAAGGCAAAAATGCTTAATGCTCTCTGATTCTCTCTGTTTTTAAAATCACAATACTGGTTCACATTACATCATTCTTCACCCTTCCATGGGTTCCCAGGCTACCAGAAACTACATTTACATTCTTCACCTCTGGGCAGAAATCAGAGTAATAAAGGACATTAATGCATGCAAATTATCACCATTAACTCTGGCCTTAAAACAATAGCAAGAATTCCTTCACCTAGACAGGCCGAAGCCAAGTTTAGATCAAAGGGTCACAACATGCTTTACGTGGTCAGCAGAGTGCACTGTTGTTACATTTTTGTAACAGCATTTTTTTCCATTTAAGACAACAAGACTATGACTTACATTAATATTTTCAAATGACAGAATTATCTATAACATTCTATCTGGCTATGCTGGCAGCCTTCACATCCCCCCTGGAGAACTCAAGCTAGTTTTTCAAGTGACCCCTTGAGAAAGCTGCTTGAGAGGGTTAGGTATATCTGAGTATACCTTACCCCATTCCCTGTCTCGAGAGCCCATCTGCATTGGCATTGCTAATACCACTGCGGTGCTGCATTGACATCTCATTTGCTTGCAACCCTAGGCTCCATCTTAGCAACTTGGCCTTTTTGCTGGCTGGCTCTGTTCTTCCTTGTCAGATCTGTGAGGGGAGCAGCTATGGAGCTATAACTGAGGACAAACTTTCTGTAGTACCCTGCTGTCTCTAAAAATGTCCTCACCTGCTTTTTAGTAACAGGTGCAGGCCATGCCTGAATGGCTTCTACTTTGACAGGTTCTGGCCTTATCTTACCAGTCCCCACTCTATGTCCTAGGTAGGAGACCTCTGCCTGACCCACCTGACATTTGATCAGCTTAATGGTCAACCCTATCCTCTGTAGTCTGCCCAGCAGTTCCTGGACATGCTGAAGGTGCTCTGCCCAGAAAGGGCTGTAGATGACAATATCATCTAGGTAAGCAAGGGCAACCCCTACTGTTCCTGCTAGGATATGATATACCAGCTTCTGGAAAGTTGCTGGGGCATTTTTTATCCCAAAGGGCATCTTTGTGAACTCAAAAAAGCCAAAAGGAGTCACAAAGGCTGGCTTCTCTCTATCACTGGTAGTCAAGAGCACCTGCCAGTAACCCTTGGTAAGATGAATGGTTGTAAGATACTTAGCCCCACCCAGCTGCTCTAGGGCCTCATTTGTCCTAGGCATGGGGTAAGCATCTGACTCTGTGTGACTAATTTCCTGTAGTCCACACAGAACCTGGTGCTGCCATTCTTCTTTGGCACCAGCACCACTGGGGAGGCCCAGGGACTGTTGGACTTTTGAATCACCCCTAGTTCCAACATCTCCTGTACCTCCTCCCTCAGAGTCTGTTTGACTCTCTCAGGCACTCTTTAAGGAGCCTGCCTAATAGGCCTTTGGGGTCCTGTATCCACCTGATGCTGCCCCAGGTGGGTGCATCCTGGTTTCCCAGTGAACATGTCCCCAAATTCCTGCAACACTGCTCGGATTTCTCAAACCTGGGTAGGAGATAGCTGCTGGGACCTTGCTACCCCTTCCACTGAGGTATCGTCCTGAGCCTCACTGAGGAGATCAGTCCCCAGTTCTCCTTCAGACTCCTCCTACAATCCACTGCAAATGCTCAGCACAAGGGCCTCCCTATCATGTAAGGTTTTATCAGGTTACCGTGGTACAGTTTGTGCCCCTGCAGCCTAGCAGTTCCACCATGTCATTAACATCACTTACCTTTCATACCACCTTGTAGGGTCCCTCCCAAGCTGCTTGCAACTTGTTGTGTCTGACAGGAATGAGAACCATTACCTGCTGCCCCACAGCATACTCTCTAGTGCGAGCATTCCTGTCATACCACACCTTTTTCTGTTGTTGGGCTTCTGCCAGGTTCTCCTGTGCCAAGCCCATGAGTTCCCTGAGCCTTGTCCTGAGGTTTAGGATGTATGCCACAACAGACTCCTTGTGAGTCTCGCACTCACCTTCCCACTAATCTCAAATTAAATCTAGAGGTCCTCTCACCCTATGCCCATGCAGCAACTCAAAGGGTGAAAAACCTGTGGATTTCTGGGGAGCCTCTCTGTAAGCAAACAACAGATCTGGCAAATATTTGTCCCACTCCCTCTTAAACTGATCTGCAAATGCCCATAGCATGGACTTGATTGCAGAGTTAAACCTCTCAATAAGACCATTAGTCTGGGGATTGTAGGGGGTGGTCTTCATGTGTTTCACCCCACAGGACTTCCACAGACAAGCCTGCAGGTCTGACATGAAATTGGCACCTCTGTCAGTCAATATTTCTTTTGGGAAACTTACCCTGCTGAAAATCTCTAACAAAAGCATTTGCCACCTTCTCTGCCTTAATGGAGGACATAGCCACTGCCTCAGGGTATTGTGTAGCATAATCCACTACCACTAGGATATACTTTTTCCCTGTGGAACTTGGGGTACTCAGAGGACACAAAATATCCATAGCTACCCTGTGAAATGGCTCCTCAATCACACGCAGAGGCATCAAAGGAGCTCTCACCTTGTCTTCCCCCTTGCCTACCTTTTGGCACTGCTCACAGGTCCTGCAGTACCCTGTTACATCTCTGAAAATTCCAGACCA
The DNA here is from genome assembly GCF_019279795.1 of Protopterus annectens. Taxonomy (NCBI): domain Eukaryota; kingdom Metazoa; phylum Chordata; order Ceratodontiformes; family Protopteridae; genus Protopterus; species Protopterus annectens. The sequence goes on along the minus strand of NC_056743.1, from coordinate 614,452,566 downwards.
ATAGAAGTTCTGTATAATATGTCTCTTTGTACATTTTATGTTCATATGACCTGTAAAGGGAATATCATGGGCTATGGCTAGAAGCGCCAGATGGTAGGCTCTAGGCACTACCAACTGCTGTACACTCTCACCTTCTAGCCCTCCCTTAGGGGTCCACTCTCTGTATAGTAAACCTTTGTCCCAGTATGCAGATTTCCCCTTTCCTTGAGAATCAGGTGCCTCCCTAGCTACCTGCCTCAGGCCTTGCAATGTAGGGTCTGAGAGCTGAGCCTGTCACAACACTTTCCTTGTAACCCTTCCCAGCTCCCCTTCCACAGGAAGTCTAGCATCTTCTGACAGTGGTGCCTCACTGTCAGCCTGGGTACTACTACTCACCTCTACCTTTGCAGTCACTCAGTCCAAGGGACTATCAGTACCCACAAGTAGCTGTGGCTCACATTCAGCTTCACTGCTACAGATTAGCTCCCTCCCTGAAGTAACTACCTCACCAGTCCTGGCTGCAAGTATGCAGTCTGTCTGGGTCTCCCCCAGGCTACCAGACCCACATGCTTGTCTCCTAGCCTGACTGCATATAACTGCATAAGCACATGGTACTGCCTCATCCAAATCGTTCCCTATCAGGACATCTGCAGGTTGGTAGTTCGGTACCCCTGTTGTCTCAAGGCAACCTACTATTGGCATTTTGTCTTTTGCACTTACCAGCTCCCTCACCTTTTGTTTCACACCTTGCCTCCGTGGACACCTGTATACCACATGGCTCCACTGGTTGCATTCAAAACATTTAACCCTAGCTCCTGGATGTGTACCTGGATTAGTGGCTTCCCCTGCTACTGGCAGATTCTGTTGGAGCAGGCTGTGCTGCCCACCATGGGTTCCTTTAGCTCTATGAGCAGCACTGGGGGGTACCTTTCCTGTGTAGGGCTGCCCTGCTTGCCAGGTATATGTCTCCCTTCTTTCTTAACTCATCTGAAGTAGCACATTGTCTATCAGCTAACCAAATCCTCATGTCCTTAGGCAAAGTGCTAAGGGCTTGTTCCCTCACCAAAAGGTCTGCCAGCCCTTCAAAAGTGGTGACCTGACATCCACTCACCCACCTATGAAAATAAGTGCTCAGTTCAGCAACATATTCACACACACTTTCATCTACCTTGCGTCTATGCTCACAAAACATTTTCCTATACGTTTCAGGTGTTAGCTTAAATAATTCTAACAAGTGATTTTTAACAGCAGTATAATCAAAACATGCAATGTCAGACATTTTTGACAAAACAGTTACAGCTTTACCATGGAGTAAGGGGGTCAGGGACCGTAACCAAAGCCTTTAGTCAACACTATACTGTTTGTGTACTCTCTCAAACATATGAATGAAACTATCAAAATTATCCCCCTCTTTAAATTGTGGAAGAAATGTACTGACTTTTTGTGCTTCTGGGGTCCAGTTACTCCCTTCCCCATTACCTCCATGACTCTGGCAAAGAGTCAGCATTTCCCTCTCATGCCTCTTCTGCCACTCCTTTTCCTCAGCTTCTATCTCCAAATGCCTGTCCTCCAACTCAAGTTTCTTTAGCTTCAGATGGATTTTTAAGTCCTCTGCAGAGAGGTTGAGCTGTCCATTCTCCAAGGGTATTATATCTCCACTGCCAGTGTGATTGTCCTCCTGGTTGCTGTTTTCTGATGCAGCTGTAACCAAGGCTGCAATCAGGTCTGTCTTAGTCAAGTTTCCATGCACCAGTCCCCTAGCCTGGCTCATCTCCGCCAGCTGGCTCCTTGTCAGCTTTCCATACTCCTCTGCTGACATGCTGCTTGCTCACCCTGACTAACTAAGCTAACAAAAGAAATAAAACAATTGTGATCTGAACTCTTGAGTATTCACTATGTGGCTGATTTAGAGTACAAAACACCTTCAAAGCTCACTGTACACAAGCTACAGGAATTCACTCTACCCATACCACTACAAGCCAATTAGTATTTGCCAACCAATTAATATGTGGTGTGGATATCCCACCACTGCCAAACAATTAATATGTGACACCCATGCCCTTGCCCAGCAATCAAGAAGCCTCAATCCTCACCACTAACACCAGTGAGGGGCATCTCATATAGGAGGAAAGGATAGCAAATACACACAGTAATGTGCAGTCTCCCTTAAGAGCACACAGAGATCACAGTTAGTCCAGTGCTGGTCACTCCCCTGCTCTCCAGGTCACCAATAGGACTCCCCACTGGCACAGCTATAGGGTCCAGATCTCAGCCTAGTGGGCAAGGTAAAACCTCCAGCACCCTCTCTGTCCAACCAGTGCTTCGTGTCCCTGCCCAAGTAGCTGACACACACACATATGCACACACTTTGAGAAGAGTCTATACAACCACACAGACACTCCTGGGGAAGGCTGGCACAGGTTCTCCAGCTGTGCCACTTTTTCCCAGATTATACGGTAATACCAGCTGCCACCACCCACTAATATTTATCAGCTACTCAAAGGCCCTTAAAAGGGTGTCCAATTATTACTATGCAATATTATCCAATTGGTAGTATAGCCCAGGGCTAAAGCTATTAGAGTGGCTTTGTACAATTTTACCAATGGCATGCAAGTGCTCTAAAGAGATTAATTTATCTCAAGAAAAACAGCCACAGTTGAAAGGGTTTTAAAAATATTTAATAACAAATAGTCAAAACACAAGACAATACTTTTTACTACACTGTGTTAGTCAAGAGTTCAGAGATCACAGAGAAATACTTAAAATAATTCACTAGTACAGTTCTGACATCACAGAAAAACACTTAGTCTAATCTTTCTAGTTTCTAGCTATTTCTAAGAGAAAACACAAATCTAAGATAAACTTACATATAGAGCAAGACAGTGCTGATGAGTTGGATAATCAAGACAAAAATGCTTAATGCTCTCTGATTCTCTCTGTTTTTAAAATCACATTCCTGGTGCACATTACATCATTCTTCACACTTCCCTGGGTTCCCTGGCTAACAGAAACTACATTCACATTCTTCAACTCTGGGCAGAAACCAAAGCAATAAAGGACATTTATACATGTAACGTCTAGCCATTAACTTTGGCCTTAAAACAATAGCAAGAATTCCTTCACCTAGACAGGGCAGAATCGACTTTAGATCAAAGGATCACAACATGCTTTACATGGTCAGCAAAGTGTACTGTTGTTACATTTTTGTAACAGCATTTTTTCCATTTAAGACAACAAGACTGTGGCTTACATTAATATTTACAAATGACAGAATTATCTATAAAATTCTATCTGGCTAGGCTGGCAGCTTTCACAGGTCCTTTGAGAGCACTTTGGAATTTAAATTGTTGTTTGTTTAACACATCTGCCCCTTAGCTTGTTATGTTGTTTTTTTTTTCTTGGATGGGGGGATAAGTCCCTGCTATGGCACAAACTAGAATGGACTATTGTACTGGGTGTGTCAGCATAAGTGAGTGTCTGTTATGACACAAACAAGGATATGCTCATCATGCTACTCTCCTTGTTTTGTAGCCTCTGTGTTATTTGTTGACCACTGCTGAATCTTTAAATTGTAATCAAGTGTTGAATACTGAGAGCTTTCCTGTACTCCCTTATCTGTACACAGTTTATTTCTACTTATGTGATCTTATATGTCATTATGTTGTCTTTCAGTAAACAATATGCCCACTCGACACAGGCTCTCATTTTCAGAGGCAGGGAATGACCTCATCATTAAAGCATTAAGGCAACACCATGCAGTCCTTATGTCCAGGAGGTGGGCACAATTTGGGGCCCTTTAGGACGAATTGGTCCAAAATGTAAATGCAACTTGGCAACAAAATTGCAGCTATGAGCAGATGTGACAGAGTTACGGACATGATTCATGCTGCAAGGAGGCATACTGCTGAAGTGGCACATGACTGTCAGGTCACCGGTGGTGGGCCTGCAGCAAAACAACCTCTCACTCCCACTGATAAATTCTTGGCAAATATTGCCACTCATGAAAGCTCCCAGCAGTCCATCAACCAGTATGTTTTGGACATGGGTGCCACTCCTGCATCTCAGGAGGAGCTTACAGGCAGGCTTTGTTAGATCATTAGTAGAATACTGTTGCATTCATTGTGTAGTAGTGTATATAGTTCTAATGTGTGGCAGGTTGTTTAGCTGGGGTTATTTCAGATAGCTGCAGTTTTCAGGTCATTTAGAGGTTGTCAGCTGCAAGCATGTTAACATTGCAATTACTGTCAATCTAGATTATTAAAAGTATTACCTCTATTATACTGTTAAATGTGGTGCTGTTGCGATTACCTGTCACTTTTCTTTTTCCAGGGCCATCAGGAATCCACAGATCTAGGCCTCCTGCAGTTAGTAAGCAGAATACATTTATGTCAATAATGTAGAAATATTCCAACATATCTGCTAAAGTGTCATCTCAGGCCTGCTGTATGGATTGCTATACTGTCTTAATAATTGTCAACTGTACAGGTATTTGCAGAATGTCCAGATGTGTGACTCATACCTTTGGATCTTATTTAAGATCATAGTGATTGAGTTGCAAATTACTGACAGGTCATTAAAGAGTGCAGACATAAAATAATGACAGATCTCACATTAAAAATGCATACCGCTCATTAATGTCATAGTGAAGCAATACCTGTTATTTTAACACCTTTCTAGGTTAGTAAGGGCAATATGTCACAATGATACCTAATCTTGGGGCTTTGTCTACCCATTATTCATGGCTTTGTCCACATTCCTTGCCCTAAGAGGTTGAGAAGTATGAATGTCTTTAATAGTGACAGCAGTCTAAATTGCTTAACATATAATGCAGCATAGTAGTGCAGGTATTAATGTATTCCTGTTATTCTTCCTTTTATCACAGGTGACCATGGAAGTGGTTCTGTGTCCCGTATGCCACCTGATGTCAGTGTCTCATCAGACTCTGAGGATGGTGATCAAAGTGAGGCACAGTTTGGTATTGTAGAGGTTGAGTCTGACACAGAGGTTGACATCCAGTGACCCCCCCCCCCCATTATCACCAGACACAGCCAGTACGCCTACACATACCCAGTCCATGGAGGCCATAGAAACTGGACACTTGGAGGGCAAGCACATTGACCAGGGAAGTGTGGCTACTACTGTGGCTTCAGTGACTGTTGACACTGGCCATAGCCAAACTGTTGGTGAGGTGCCACACGGGTGGATTGATAGGGGTGTTTGGAGGAGGCCTGCTGTCCCTCTCCAAACTGTTGCAGATGTCTCATCATGTGTCACCCAATGTATGTTTAGGGTCATCATGGAGGCACAGGCATGTTCACAAAGGAACTCCAGGAGAATGATCAGGGATATAGCTGCAGCACAGTCTGATATCCGTGACTGCCTCCACCATGTTGCTGATTCCCTGGATCAATTGAATGACATGTTGGAATGATAAGTGTCTGTGAGGGAGTGTAGTGTATCTGTTATAGAATGGACATTGTCTGTGTTGGAATGTGTGCTGGGAGGGGAGTGTTGGCCTCATGGGCGTAGGTCAGCAACTCCATCTGGTGAAAGCCAATGTGGCCATGCCTGATCACACTCCCCGAGTGGTAAACAGCCACTGCTCCAGCAAGGAGTGTGCTGTCCACAGCCAGATGTAGCAGGCCATGGAGTCATGGTCCTGGGCTTTCCTGTGAAGGAAGCACATCCATCAGACATTAGTCACCTTCAGGTAATAACACATCATCTGACCTTGGGCGTGGGGGTGCCACAGACAATGAGCTGTCAGCTCTACCATGCATGGTTCACAGCTGTCTGACATACAGACACTTAGGGCTAGCACTGAGCTTGGCTGTGTTCATGCAGACGCTCACACACCAGTGTCACATTGAGGGTACCTACAGACACACACACATTTACATGGTCCATCTTGCCTGCTTCCCTTGCTTACTCACACACACGCACTTGCCAGCCTTTTGTGCCAGCCTTGGCTTCCTGCACCCTCACACAACATCCTGTGCAAGTGATGATAATTGTGCCAAATCTGTGTCATTTATCATTTGGATTCAGGGATACTAAAACTATGTGTCTGATGCACAGAGTGACTATATTAATATGAAGTTATTACCTCCATCTGTGCTGTTGAACTGATAATTGTACCTGTCATTTACATTATACGTAGCCATTTAGACAGCTGCTAGCATAATACTTTATCTACTTTATAGTGGATGCTATTGTAAGGGGTTTGAATTCAGACAACTGAATGTGTATCATTAATACATCTAACTTTCTCTTTAAGGATTGTTTAGTACAAATCTATGGGTGCACATCCAAAGTCAACCCATCAGATTCAGAGCTCAGGATTGTATGTCAGCACTGAAGGCAAATCTCATCAGAATGGTCATACAGTATACTGTTCCTTTTTGCATGTACATTGCCATAGGTTCTGAGGTTCATAAGATGTGACTAGGGTATTGACCTGATGGTGTATAGAAGCATAGCTATTACATCACAATGTACTATTAAAAGTCAGATATAATGCATGGCCAAGTTTTGTCTAGCAAGGACTGCCCATGTCCAGTAGCGAGGCAGCAGTGATCCACGGCAGATAACATTTTCACAGCAAGTCTCATAAAGCATATCATTCAACAGGGTAATGGAGGTGCTGTGCTGGATATGGATTTGAAGCTTACTGCAGAGGGGAGACAACCTTTGAAAGATATATCTGTCTCTCCAGCATGTGCTATGTATGTCATAGTGTACATTGAGTCCCTGGAACAGGTAACTTGAATCCCACATTACTTACGCATGTGCAGCATTTCCATTCCATTTTGGTCACAGATAACCCTGTAAGGCATACATAATCTGCCTCAAAGCTATCTATATGATACTGCACACAATGACAGATACATCAGTCTGCCCACAGACGACACATGTTGGAGACCCTCTGATGTTTTATTACTCAGACATGTCTGAGGTCTGTCAAGTTGGTGCAGGTGTCTGATAAAATACATTTCAAAGGGTGGTTTATATTCATTAATATGGCCAATTAAGGATGAGTATAAGGGACTGATAACATATATTGCTATTGATGTGATGCCGTTGCTAATCAGATGTAAGATGTAGAATGTCTACCTCCCCACAGTAGACCCAGGTTGTAGTTGACATGTGTTCCAAAGTCTATCAATACAGAAGTGGGGACTAGTGTACTCATGATTATTTTATAATAAGCAGGGACATTTATTATTACCACCGGGTATGCTGATGCATTTCTGTGCAGTTCATGTGATACCCATGGCTTTGTCAGCAGTCTTTAGTGCCAGAGACCCTCTGTTTTGTTCAGGACTTCTGAGGCATTTATGCCAAACATGAGGAGCCACAGAATCGACACATCTGTTACCACACAGGCGACATGTCTGCTGCTTGAGGGGAAGTCTCGTACTGTGATTGAATGCCGTTGGTCTGTGATCCCATTTGAAAACCAACTGATAACATAGGATTTGTTATTCACCTTGGTGAGTTTCCCACTGACAACAAATGTTGGATTGTGTTGAAGGCCTTGGCCAAGTTACAATAGGATGTGTGCACATCTTTGACTCTTTGTATGTCTGTGGTCACAGTCTTGAATCCCACCAGGTTTTTCAGCCACAAGATACCCTTGAGAACACCTAACTGGAACACATCTAGCATTTTGAGGTTACATATTTCCTTGTGTATGAGATGCATGCAAACTGTATGCATTGTCTTACAGCAGAGGTTCCATAAATTTATGTTTCTTAATTACACTTGTATTTTGCAGATCATCTCTTGTGTGATTGAAAAATGGTGACTGTATTCCATTCAATGTGGACAACAGCGGTATTCAGACTGTGGTTGAATGTGGTCCTTAGGTGCGTAGCTCACTGTTGAAGCACATGAAGAACACAGGCTGGAATACCATCTAGTACCATGGAGACTGTGCTCCTAGTCTTGGAGAGGGCAGTAATAACTTTCTCAATGTAGATATCACAGCTTGGAGGTGATGTTGCACACTTGGTTTGTAGTAGGTTTGGTGGTGGTGGTGGTGGGGCTTTAGCCAAACATGTCTGCTAGTAGGTTTGGAAGTTAAAATGGGTCAGTGTGCACTACTAAACACAACTGGATACATATACATCTGAGTTATATATATATATATATATATATATATATATATATATATATATATATATATATATATATATATATATATATATATATATATATATATATATATATATATATATGTATGTATATATATATAATCAGTTTGAAGATGTACATGAAGAAAGCCTTATGGTTATCCCTGGATATGTTGTTGTATAAATTATTACCACAGTTGCTCTGCGAGGGGTTTTTCAAGGTGTCTTATTTTGCATGTTTATGCTGAGGAGAGTGGCCCTTGAGTTCTGGATTCTCAATGTTGTATTTGTAAACTGCAGCTTCTTTCAGCTACTCTATAATGTAGTAATGACAGACATCCACCGGTATGGTTTGTATTTTCAGGAGGATTTTTGTTTGAGACTATCAGACATGGCTGTGTGTAAACATTTGTGTAGATGTATAGACAGAGAATCAGGGAGTAAGTTACTATAGCTGTCACTGTTCTTTGTGTAAACTGTGTCTTGGAAGTGGTTTAGACCATCCCTTAGGAGGGTGTACTTACCTTGGATGATGTTTGCAAACATCAGTAGTTATTTCTTCTTTGAAACATACCACCTTATGATTGGACTAACAGTGCGGGCATTACACATGTGCCATTACATTGTTCACTCATATTGTTGAGGTACAGGTCTGGAATATGAGATAACCTTGTGGGGTGTTGCACTATTTCTTCCATGGCATTTCAGGTCACAGACCCCAGGTAATATTGTGCAAGTGAGTCTGTTGTCCTATAATTATCCCAGTCAATGGATGAATACTTTCACTCACCCCTGTCTGAGTTGTTTTGTTCTACTGTGATTGTCCCATGTAGTAATATATAGGCTTTGTGGCCTTTCATGTTTATGGATGGTGACCTACTAATGAAGATAATATGAAGGGTTTCCTATCCACAGTATGTTAGACACAGAATAATTTCATATACTTATCTTCTCTAAACAGTCTTGAGGTGTACTAATCTTCAATGTAAATAGATAAGACACCTCCTGTCATTCACACAATTTCCATTTTTTGTCTGGTTGTTTGGAAGGCATTGTAGCCTTGAATGAGCAAAGTACTTACTGCAGCCTTGAACCAGGTTTCTGTGACTGCACAGACAGAAGTGCAGTTTAAGATGTGAACTCCTAGGGTTTAACAGCATGGCCCATACTTTGTTGGAGTTATACATTTTCACATTGGTTATTCTGCTTTTGTGACCCTGTCTTATAAAGGTATTATGGTACAGTCAAGAAGCTTATGTCTGTGAAAGCAGCATGCTCTATTCACCATGTCATCCCAGACTAACAGGTACTATATAACCTTATAATGACACCAGAAATTTAGGCAAGTTTAGAGAATCTGTTGTTCTTTGTATAGTGGTATCATCTTAGGCAAGGGTATAATGCTGCTCAAGCATAGGGACATACCTGGCTTGGACCCATATTTAGATAGCTCAATCATGTGTGTGTTCATGTCTCAAATTGTGCATACCAAGATGAAGTATGCTGGATTAAGAGTGAGACTTCTTGTTGAGAGACTTGATTGCATGTGTGCTGTGACAACTATGTCTGCCACACAGCTGACACTAAACATATCCTTGTTTAAGCTGGTGAGTGGGGCATCTATATGTCTCACTCTACAGTCAACTATTATGAAAACCTTTGGGATACATGCCCATAGCCTTAAGCACTTCTATGGTGAGACAGTGGTCTTATGTGTATTGTCTGCTTGTAGCCTGATTGTGTTTAGGGTGTGTCTGCTGTTTAGGTTGGTTTGTGGAGAGGACCTCTGCACAAGATGGCTTGTGTTGGGTGCATATTATCAGTAGGAGTCAAGGCATGTGAGCAGACAACCTGTCTAGTGTTACGCTTCTGGAAGCAAGAGTCCTCTGATTCCAGATTTCTACTATAGCTGGATCTCTTGAAATTTGTACTTCAGTGGTGTAGGTGATACAAGCAATTCAATGCACATAAGGCCTTATCTGCACTGAATCACAAAACCCATGTCAACTATGCTAGCAGGGGAAATGGATGGGAAATGATAGGTGACAATGGGAGGTTTGAACCTGTTATCTGCATAGGGAATGCAAAGAGGAGGGGTATATTTGGTCTTACTGGTATTTTAGGTGACTAATCTATGGGGTGTACATTATGAGGTCTTTCATAATACCTCTGTTATTGATATGTAAGTGGGTAAATTGCTGCTTGTTATGCAACAGAGGTTTGGACAGCTAGATCTGCTCTACTACATAGCATCAGCCATTTTTATTTGAAAGCAAGTGTACTAATGTTTCCACATGTACAGGGTCAAAGTGTTACAGCTTCTGCACACAATCCAGAGCAGGCAATAGAAGACACACTGTTAAAGCCCAAACTGAGTCCAGACACACTAAGCTTCAAATAGATAGTCCTAGTGTACACTCCTGACACAAGTGTACAGATGGGGTTTCTCCAACCACATATGTCATCTTCTTCTTCTTCCTATTCTTTTGGATGGTACCATTGGGGCTTGCTCTGTCACACCAATAACCTGCATATTCTTTGTCATCACATTCATAAACCTTGTCTCAGGCCTTCCTATTTTCCTCTTACCTGGCACCTCCATCTTTAGCATCCTTCTCCCAATATAGCCAGCATCACTCCTTAGAACATGTCCAAACCAACACAATCCCACCACTCTGTCTTTGTCTCCAAACTGTACAACATGAGATGACACTCTAATATGTGGTTAATACTCCTGTCCATCCACAGCATGCACAATGCAATTTGTAACATCTGGGACTCTGCTAACACCTGTTATGACTATTGTCTTTTTGTCAGTGGCACCATGTGCAACCCATATGACCTAGCTGGTCTCACTACCTTCTTGTAGACCTTTCCTTTCAGTCTTATTGGTATCCATCTGTCAAAACTCACTCCTGACACTCTTCTCCACCCACTCTACCCTACATGCTGTCTCTTCTTCACCTGTCTTCTACACTCACCATTACTCTGAACTGTTAATCCCAAGTATTTCACATCATATTCCTTCACTAATGGTATTCCCTGCATCCTAACCATTCCTCTAGTCTCTGTGTCATTCACATACATACATTCTGTCTTAGTCCTGCTGGTCTTCATTCCTCTCTTCTGTAGAGCATATCTCCACCTCTCCAGGGTCTCATAAACTTGTTCCATACTCTCAATAAAAATCACAATATCATCTGCAAAAATCATAGTCCACGGGGAAATCCTATGTGATCTAATGTGTCAACCTGTCTGTCATCATTGCAAATATGATGTTTGCACATACAATAACAGGGATGTCACTGTTGTCTATCTTATATAGGATGAGGTGACATCTACTCATCTGTCAGGCCAGTGTGTGATCATGAGCTGTTGTGACGTATAAGTATCCAATAATCTGATATTGCTGATGATTAGGCTGCTGTAAAATGCTCTGTATAACATCAAACAACAGCTCATTCACATACACACACAGTTGACTGCAGTGAGAATAGAACCCCTACCTATCCAAGTTTATATACTACAGATCAGAGTACTTAACTTAATGCACACCCCCCAGCACAAGTCTGATTTCAACAGTACTGTAGGTGATCTTATGGTAGATGACATCACCAGGCCTTGTGGAGGGCAAGAGTTTGGAGGACTGCCTCAACTGGATGTTCATGGAAGCACAAAAACAGTGCAAAACCATGCCTTCTGAGAGGTCAGTGTGGGATACATGCACCATTCTTTATGTAGAGACACATGTATACACACACACACACACACACACACACACACACACACACACACACACACACACACACACACACACACACACACACGTTGACTGCAATGAGGATAAAACCCCTACTGATATAGGTTTACATACTACAGATTAGAGTACTTAACACATGCGCCAGAGAAGAAGTCTGATTTTGATAGGACTGCAGGTGATCTTATGGTAGATGGCATCAGCAGGCCAAGTGGAGTACAAGAGTTTGGAGGAATGCCTTGACTGTTGTTTGTGCAAGCACAAAAGCAGTATAAAACCATGTCAATTGAGAAGTCAATGTGGGATACACACTTACACCATTCTTTATATAGACACACACACACACACACACACACACACACACACACACACACACACACACACACACACACACACACACACACACACACACACCAAGTTGACTGAGGTGAGGATAGAACCCCTACTTTTATAGGTTTACATACTACAGATTAGAGTACTTAACACATGCGCCAGAGAAGAAGTCTGATTTTTATAGGACTGCAGGTGATCTTATGGTAGATGGCATCAGCAGGCCAAGTGGAGGACAAGCGTTTGGAGGACTGCCTTGACTGGATGTTTGTGCAAGCACAAAAGCAGTGTAAAACCAAACCAGGCCAGTTGAGAAGTCAGTGTGGGATACACACTTACATCATTGTTTATGTAGAAACACACACACACTAAGTTGACTGCAGTCAGGATAGAACCCCTACCTATCTAGATTTACATACTACAGATCAGAGTACTTAATGCATGCACCACAGCACAGGTCTGAGTTTAACAGGACTCCAGGTGATCTTATGGTAGATGAAATCAGCAGGCCACTTGGGGGACATATGTTGGGATGCCTGCTTCAACTGGATGTTTGTGCAAGCACCAAAGCAAATGAAAACCATGCCATTTGTGAAGTCAGATTGGGATACACACTCCCACTTTCATTTACACACACACACACACACACACACACACACACACACACACACACACACACACACACACACACACACACACACAAACACACTTGACTGCAGTGAGATTAGAACCCCTACCTGTCTGTGTTTATGGACTACAGATCAGAATACTTAACACACACACCACAGATCAAGTCTGAGTTATATAGGACTGCAGGTGCCCTTATACTAGATCTTCTTCTTCTTTCGGCTTTTCCTGGTTAGGGGTCACCACAGTGGATCACGTGTCCACTCATAACTGGCAGTATTGTTTGACGCTGTCAAGTTGCCAGCCCGGTGCCCAACCTTCCATGGAAGGCACATACATGCACACACTCATGCCTAGGACCAATTTAGAGTGTCCAATCCACCTACAGCATGTCTTTGGGATGTGGAAGGAAACCAGAGCACCTGGAGGAAACCCACATGACCACAGGGAGGACATGCAGACTCCACACAGAAGGCACCCCAGCCAAGGATCGAACTGGAGAATCTTTTGCTGTGAGGTGACAATGCTAATCCGCTGCACCACCATGGCTTCCCCTGTCCTTATACTAGATGACATAACCAAAACGTGTGTTCAACAGCAGCATGGGAGGCCTGCATAGTTAAATTGCTTCATAGTGTCATCTGAAGATAGTAGCTTAGCAGACAAATACTATTTAGTAGCCTAGTTGTAGCCTTATTAAGCCTTTTTTTCTGTTTGTGTTTAGATGAGCGAGCTTGTGACCACCATCGATTGGCTCCTGTCCATGAGGGACAGCACAATATCATATATTAGAACTTGTGGTTGATATATGTGTGAAAAACTCATTGTGACCCAGAGTTGTTGTGCTTGTTGGTGTTGTTGCTGGTGGGGAAACAAAGGGATGGCTTGTCAATATATGTACATACACTTATATTGTACCCTGAATTTGCAATGTCTCCACATGTAGCCTTAGGGAGACATGGTGTCTGAGAATGATAGGGCATCATACCTCTCAAGTGCCCAGATTTTCACATAATGTTCAGATGTTTGACTCATATTTTTAGTCTATTTCACACACTATTGTGGGTTTCTGGTAAATCAATGGCAGATCATTGAACAATTATGTCAGACTATATTGGCAGACATCTGCATTTCACACTTCATATCCTTCAGAAAAGTCATGCTAATGCAACATCTGTTAATCTATCACTTTTATACATGTGTAGGTGCAATATTTAAAAAGTTTCCCTATTTTAGGGCCTTTGTCCTCCCCCCCTGTTATTTGTGACTTTGTCCTGATTACCTGTTCTTATAGTTTGAGATGTATGTAGGGCATTATGGATATATATATTAGAGAGAGAGACAGACAGCTATAACAAAAGAAGCATCGGATTTGAGCTATGGTTAACTAAGTGTATATGCATGCGCCTTTGCCTTTATTTTACTCTTTGAGCGTAGGTAAGCAGTGCGCAAACATGAGATGCATTGCTCACATCTGAGTCTTACTGTTATGTAATATATACCTATTACTACAGCCCATTCATATCTCTACTCCAAGGCAGGATTTCCAGAGTACTAACAACAGTAATTGAATGTATCCAGTATCTGTGGTTGGCAGTCAGACATAAATCCTATTTCTCCTTTCACTGTTTCTGCCCTGCGGTGCTCCACATAAACAAGTTAAGCCTTATCAAAATGTTTTAAACATGGGTTGCATCACACATATGTAGAATTAAGACAAGACAAAGTTAATAACAGCAGGGGACACAGAGTCACAGTCTGTAAAACACAGCGTATTGATGGTACACATCCAAAACTTCTACTTATATCAGGATTTAAACCCTCAAGAGCATTACAGCTTCATCAAACAGGTTAACTGCCTTAGTCCTTTTGGCCACAGAAGCAGCTTGCCAGAACAGGGGTCATTCAACCACAGCCACCTGCATAACAATGTACTCTGCTATACCTGAGTTACCTGACGCATACAACTTATGATTAAATCTATAGTATTCTCCTGAAAATGTAAGGGATAATAACTGTGACAAATACCCATATACTGTGGGATTGGGGGTAGCATAGATGAGTTACTGTTATGTTAGTTTTAGGGTGTGTGGGAACAAACTACATCTAATGTTAGGATACAGACACTTCTGAAGTCAGACACTGCAGTGTGTAGCCTCATTTCTAACCTTTGTCTTGAATGATGTACCAGTAATCTGCTGCAGTAGGACTGTATGATGGTTTCATGCATGAGGCCTACCAATTACAAATGGACACATACTAGTAAAATAGTGCAAGCAGTCACATGTTACTTTAATTTCTGTACAACTGCACCACTATTTGCTTGCATAATGTACCAAGTTCATAGATACAAAGAATATATCATAATACTCTACAAGACTACAGTTTAGGTTAAAGACCTACTTTGCAAATGCAGTGGTTGACACAACTGTAGTGCAGGGCTGACTATGTCTGATGCAAGCAGTACACAGCCAATACATGGATAGGTACAGTTCAAGTGACTTTCCTGGCATCATTTTTTATGTATGCATGTGAGTAAGGGAAAGGTATTAGTCCCTAGATCCCTAAGTGGTCAGTGAATGTGCTATGCATTGTCTCTTAGCCAAAGCAAGGGCATACTGAGCATGCCTATGTCTGCCTACAGGGACAGCAGCTGGAGGGTTCCTCCTCTGAGTCCTCCTGTGACTGTGACTCTGGTGACCTAGACATTTTATTGAGGGGGAAGTGTGTCTCTTCCTCTTACGGATCCTGCTACATCTGTTTCTGCAGAATCAGACTGTGGAGCATAGCACATACTGTGAATATTTGTATACATGTGCATGGAGTATATAGCAAGGCTCCACCGGCTATATGTAGGCACCGGAACCATGACTTCAGAAGCTCAAACACACACTCTATGATGTTCCTAGTTTGTGCATGTCCCTTATTATGGCGTTCTTCCATGGGTGTGTGTGTGTGTGATTTTGTGTGTGTGTGTGTGTGTGTGTGTGTGTGTGTGAGTGTGTGTGTGTGCATTTCTGATGGATTTCGTCATCTACAGTTCTAGGGCATAGCCAACATCCCCATTAAATGGCCCTGTGGGAAGTTCCCCTAGGAAACATCTGGTACAGCTGTGATGTGGGCCAGATATGGGAGTTGTGATAACTGCTAGGGTTGGCAGCACACACATTCAAGATAAACCCCTGGGCATGACACATGACTTGGCAGTTGATGGAGTGGTATCCTTTGCAGTTAAGGTAGATTCTACTCTGTTCAACAGGTGGTGCCTTGATGTGTACATGAGTGCATTCTACGGCACACAGTACTTCAGGATAGTGTGCTATATGGTAGAACCATTGCGTATTGCCCACTCCTCAGGAGAAAGGGGAAATTATATATCCTCACTTGCATGTAGGAGCATAGCATCCATGAACTGGTAGAGTATCCTGGATGCTGGTGTCTGTGACACCCCCATCATGTCTCCAGCTGGTCTTTGAAAAGTACCTGTAGCTAATATCCTAAGGGATACACATACCTTAGTTTTCACTGGGATGGGTTCCCCTTGGTTGGCTCTGGCTTTGAGTAGAGGGCAGCACAGCTCACAGAGTTCTTGTAATATGTCCCTGTCCACTCCGTAGCACTCTATAATTTCCAGCTCATGTAGCACCTGGAAAGTTACCCTGGTCCTGAACACTCTTCTCCTTCTCGGCCTAGGCCTATTGTCAGCAGCACCAGCAGCATTGACTTCAGCCTTGAGCACATACAGATGTAGAATAGCTGCAGCAGCCCCTAGCATTAACTCAGTTAAAATTTCCAAGTCTCTACTCAAATAGTATTGAAGTATCAAGGAAAAATCAAAATGTAGGGTGTATGCATGCTTTATACATTTCTTGAGTAGGTCCACCATGTGGGATTGGCTAAGTAAGATGGAATTCACCTGTGTAGGATATAATTGACATGATTTAAGACTCCTGTGTACACTGGCATCTAGCAGAGGGCAGCTGTGCAGAATTAAGGTAAACCATGCAGAAATGTTATATTTTCATCCCTGTTGTCATGAAATGTGCATAAAATGCTAATTACTGCAAGTTACACTTCATTTCTATAAACCGCACTGTCAGAACAGTATGAGAAAAGTTGCCATACCCCTGTACTTAAACCCAGGACTGTCTGCACTTCAGTCCAACATCTAACACCTGTTGCCACAGGAGTAGTACCCCAAATACCCATAAATGGAGGTTATTAGCAGAGTGTAGCCCCACTTACTGGTTTTGAACGATACCCAGCAGTGCTCAGCAATGTGAATTATATGCATCCAGTTTCTATTTTTGGATGTCTAGCTCATGTCTGATACATGGGTGGTCAGGTCACACAAACAAGGTATGCATCACCAAAACCATTTCTGGCAAGAGGCACACTGCGCAAACACATGCACTACAACTCCCAAAGGTGAGCTGACATACCTCCCTGATGTCATTGACATCCATTGGAAACATAAACACCATGTAGGAACTTATACAAAGTGGAAATACCTACGCAGTTCATGCTTTTTGTGATTCAACAAATCCACTGATGTTTTTGCACTCATTTGCATAATAGCCATGCTGACAGCCTGAAATCTTCATGGTTAGTAGCCGTGTAAGCTGGGCAGGAGCATGGGAGCATGAATTTAAAGACACAAGGCAGGCTATTACTTTACCTATTGTGACACTACATTTTACTCCTCTTTTATATGATGTTTCTTGTATTCATATTTAAAACCTTTTGCGGCAAGCAGCTCACTGCTCAAACATGAGGTAAAAAATAATATAAAGTTATACCAATCTGACACCCCCCCGATGCTTTCAGACATCCACAGTCTATACATTGCCCATTATAGATGTATTGTTGCCTTTTCATGGGCATTCTGTCCATATTTCTGGACTTTTACATGCCCTTGCTTCTGTGTAGACTCCTGTATGTGGAAATTTTACTCGTACACTACCAACACAAACACAGAGCCTACATGGTTGTATTTGAGGGTGTTAAATTGCTCCACTGTGCTGTTTGGTTTCATTAGCATAAATTTCAGCTACTTATGCTGAAACTTGCATTCCACAAAATGTTCTAGTATTGCATGTGAGAGCATGTGATTGCTCACTGCTACACTGAGTTTACTGTATCTAAAACACGTTGCACCCTGTTCATATCACTCCGTGACTCACACACGGAAAAAATGACCATGTAAGCTTTACTGTATTTGCACCAGTAACTGTTACAGTTGTAATATTTTGTAAACAACTTACAATATCTCAGCAACCACTCAGGTTGCATACATACTATCAGTAGCATTTTATTCATCTAATTGAGAGCTTTCATAAGAGGCTGAGGAGTTCTGTCTGTCTTACTTGGTTGTTGAGATATTTAGAAAAATGCCAAAATTATATCTATATAAATGAATGTCATAAAAACAACAGTTAATATCTCTTTACCTGAACTAGACAGAGGTCAAATATTAATGCAGGTGAGTTTGCCATTGTGTAAGCTTTAAGATGAAATCTTTTATAATCTTGTACATAGCATGGTTTTGGAATTATTGATACAAATATGAGCAAACAATGTTTGACCCCTTGAGCTGTTAATAGAAGTTAACTGCAGATGCATCTGAAGGCGTCACTCAGCTATAGAAGCATCTGCTCCTGCTGTGGGCCTCATTGTTGTATGAAAGATTGATACAGGGCAACAAGGCCAACATTTACTGTTACAACTGTGGAAAGATTTCTACATGCAGTAGATGTTTCTGAAAGATGAATACCTGGGAAATGTTATTTTATTTGCTTTGTAGTGCTGTACTTCGTTGGTAATTTAAAATATACTTGTCTGTGTATTACTGTGTTGTTTCTTTACATTGCTTGTTCAAGGGACAACAATGCTACTACTGTGATAGGGAATGTTTCCTTGACTGAGGGTCTACTGCCATGGCAGGGTATATAGACAATAAACTATGGTGCAAGGTACATTCCCCATAAGTTTTAACTGTTCTGTGTTGTTACAATACATTCATTACTGTAGGTCGAGTGAGTTCTCCATCTGAACCTACTGTTATGGGAATGTTGTAAAGTGTTTTACTTGTTTCAACTTACAGCAGGCACAGTTACAGCACTGCTTATGTTTTGTTAGGGACGAATATGTCATGTGTATATTACAGTGTAGGAGGTACAACTACTACTTGCCATTATTGTATGATTATTGTAGAAGTCACTGTGAGTGCTCTACTACGGTTAGTCTTTGCTTTTGGGGGGGGGGGGGGAGTAGCACACTCAAAGGCATGCATACCATGGCTGTTTATCCAGCAACCATCCAGGCAGTGTCCTATACGATGTGCAGTCATCAAACCTCAATGCCAGATGTCGGTAAACTCACAAAACTGCAGTTGGTAGAGGTAGAATAACCAATCTATACCTATATAAAACTCTATGCCAGTGATATATATATATATATATATATATATATATATATATATATATATATATATATATATATATATATATATATATATATATATATATATATATATATATATATATATATATATAGAGAGAGAGAGAGCATAAGAGCATACCTGGAATATCACCTCTGGCCCCTCATCCATGACAGTACTAGGTCACTCCTCTGAGCTCCCCGAATCCCTTACAGTTGTCAGGAAGTCCTCCATATCAGTGAGGGGTGGTTTGGTAGCAGACACACGCCAGTAGCTCTTCATTCCCATGCCACAGCTTTGGATATCTTGCTAGCCTTCTTTATCATATCACTGGACCTACGACTGACACCCTTTTAGTCATGACTCTGGCTGCAGAAGCATGCACATCCTCAACCATCTGCTGCCAGACACTGTAATGGAAGGACTTGTCAGCTAAGTGAGGATTTATAATCCATGCCTCACGGAGACAGATATCCTTGGCAATGACTTCATTTTCAGCATCTGAAAATGCAAGTTTGCATGTGACTGACACCTTCTTTGCTGTTTTAGGTGTGATATTCCTGTAGTGAAGTTAAAAAGAAATATATCAAGACACAACACACAACACAGCAAGGGCTGGGTGATTACATGCTGATCTAATAGTGGACATAAAAAAATATGGAGGCATCACCATTTAAATTGTTTTCAGTAATTCTGAGTGAGAAGATCCCCTAAGCAATACCTGTACAGTCCCCATATTGCTCCCCCTCCAATGGCAGCAACACAGATGGAATGGAGCAAACAGCTGATGTCAGGGATATAGAACAGCAGCGGCACTGCACATTTTCTTAATGCATCTTTACCCTACATATGAACCTATAAGCTTTACAACATTGGTCTGTACGTTTACACACTTTAGCATCATAGCATCTGAAAAGGTCACATTCATCAAGTCTTTCTACTCTGAAAGGATAAAGAACAAGTGTGACAACATGGGTGTCTTGCTCTCTAAATGTAAAATGTCAGAAGTACAAAGGTGATTATAGGTGCTCTGCTTTCTCTCCCTCATTGTGTCAATGTTGATGTGACAAACACTGTTGATCATGTCATGTTTTCGTGGTTCAAATAGCGTGAGTGATGTGTGTGTGAAAGTCGGGATCCCTGTATGAAGCTACAAAGTTGAGAAATCATCGCTCTCATTCATGATGTGCTTTTGTTTTTTTTTTTTTGCTTCATCCTTTGCATGATACTTGATATTGCTTGTCTGTGACTGTCAGCAGTTACTATCACTGAAGAACTTTCCAAGGCAAAAACTCAAAAATTTTCTTTGCATATGGACAAACTTAGCCATCAGTAACATGGTGCAACATTTGAATCCACATTAGGGGCTATTTTCATGTAGGGGTCAGAACAAAGTGTGGCCACTTTTTTGTTTTCCTGTAATTGAACATAAAGTACACATGACAGTCTAAAAGATGAAATTTGCAACACAAGTGTGTCTGGTGGGTGCTAAACAAGTTACATTTGCTCATTGGGTCATGTCGGTTAATCAGAGCACTGGTCATGGCAATGTTAAAGTACATTTGCATTGTATGATTTTACAAATAATTTTTAGGCAAAGGTTTGAGACATTACAATTAGCAGCCTTAGAAGTTACAGAAAAATGAAGAGATCAGTGACATAGATTTCAGCACGCCTGAACATGGCTTCAGAGGAATAAGGTTTTTCAGTATACTAAGAGTATATTCTACTAATGTCTGTTGTGTATGTTGTGCAGAACATCATGTACTGTAAAATCTTTATGACTCCTTCCTCAGTATGTTTTATAACATAACCGCATCATGTGTTGAATGAGTAAAACAGGCCATCACACAAAGTCAGCACCATAAAAGTTTCTTTTTTTCTTTGTGTGATAGTTGGCATTGAGTACTGCCAGGATGAAAGAATGACTGTAAAGCAATGTCATTTCAGATTCTATGACAACAACTAAAAAAAAAAAAACATTACACATGCACTAATATTTCACATCACGGTTTGGCTTTGTTAAAGGAAGGTCATGACTATTAACTCTGGTAGACTTTTTTGGGAGGGTCCCCAAAGCATTGGATGAAGATATGACTGCACATAGCTTACCGTGACTTGGCCAAGGCTTTTGATATAATACCCCACTCAGACATTATAGACAAGCTCACTAATGTAGGTATAAACCCTTTCATCATCCACTGGATAGCCAGCTGGCTCAATGATAGGACCCACAAAGTCAGAATAGGTGAGGATATGTCCGCCAAGAGGCCAGTCATTAGCCGAGTTCCCCAGAGCTCAGTACTGGGCCTGCTCCTTTTTGGTATCTATTTTTTGAAATTGAAGCAAATGCTGGAGGTTTATGGATGACTAAGTTTGAAGATGATTGCAGGCTGAGGGTTATCATCGACTTCCCTGTAGACACTAGCATTCTTTATTTATCTCTGACTAACAAATGGTACCAAAGCCATGGTCTTAAACTCAATACTAAAAATGCATAATTGTACACTTTGGAATGAAAATACATCCCTAAGAGTCGACCCAGTGGTCATGGATCTGGGTACACACATAGACAGTTGTTAACCACCATGTGACCACAGTGTTGAAGAAATTATTTTATGTTGCACAATTTATAAGTAAGGGTATGGCATCTAGGACTAAAGAGGTCATTATCCCAATGTACTCTGCCCTTATCAGACCAATCACAGAGTACAATGTTCCCTTTGGTATGTACCTGACCAGGCATATGCAGCAACTAGAGTGATCTCAGAGGTTCCTTACAAAAAAATACAAGGCATAGCAAACCTGCTTTATGTAGAGCACTTTAAAACCCTTTCCCTTTGCTCACTCTCCTATAGATTGCTGAGAGTTAATCTATGCCTGGCTTACAAGGCATTGTAAACCTCATACTTATGAATCTCCTACATATTTGTAAGTCAAAGAGTACCAGAAATACAAGGTCTATGGACCTGAATTTTGTTTGTGACTTAAATAGAACATGTTGGAGAGTCCCATATAGGTTCATAGGTTCATAGGTTCATACTAGGCTATCTGCCCAAGGGCATTTATAAGCCCAGCCCATAGTTATGTGGCTTTTGCCACCCCTTTAGTTTGAATAAAAACTATGCCTATTATTTTGCTGTGCCTCTGTCAAGCAGTGACACTGAAGTAATCCCTGGGGTATATCTGCGATCTCCCATCCATTGGTCAAGATTCCTCTTGAACAAGGCCATCGAGGTGCTCTGCCTCACATGTACCGGGATTTTGTTCCACAGCATAGGGAGTCTCTGGGTGATGAATCTGTCCCTCCAGCACGTTCTATTTATAACCGTGTCAAGGTTTAAGTCTCCTGCCCTTGTGGTTCTGAGGGATGTGTCCCAGAGACTGCCTATCCCATGGAAAAGCCTTCCCATCCATGTGAAGTTGAGTTTGCCTATTACCCAGTTTAAGTGAAACCTAGAATGGTGGATGGGGAAATAGGAAATTTACCTTGGGCCTGGGACTCATGTTTCTTATGGACAGAGTTAGCTTATAATCGTTTGGCCCTCAAAGTCCTGTTTGGATACAGGACATTATTATTCTTTTGAAAAAACTTGTTTAGGCTTTGAACAGTCCTCCGGTTCATTTGCCTAGTAACACTCCATGCATCTATCAATCTGTATGTGGATATTGGAGTGGTATGTTCCTGTAATATCCATAGAATTAATATTTTGCTGTAATGACCATGACACATGTTTAAATGATGACACAGAAAACTTTAACATGAAACATACATGGTTTAAAATGGCTCTGAATAACAGCTGTCTATATTTCTGTTCTCCTTAATTGCACAGAGCTTG
The DNA here is from genome assembly GCF_019279795.1 of Protopterus annectens. Lineage (NCBI taxonomy): Eukaryota > Metazoa > Chordata > Ceratodontiformes > Protopteridae > Protopterus > Protopterus annectens. The sequence continues at coordinate 614,429,460 of NC_056743.1, read as the reverse complement.
TCATGAGCACCACAGACCACTGATAATTCCCATTTTAAGTTAAAAATCTCAGAAAAATAATTATGCATGTGCTGTGCCATCTGTAATGCAAATGAGCATGCCAGCTGTGCTCTACAGTAAGCGATATGTAAAGAAAGAAAATAATGTTAGTGGCTTGTATTACTTGTGTATGGTTTATTGACTTAGTGTAGTCCAGATATGATGAGATCACTATGATGCTGTTTATTACTACATAATTTAAATTGTTTTTGCACTTAGACACATTTCCTTTTCAAACGTGTTCCAACGAAGTGGGACCTTTGGACACATAGCTGCAGAGGAGTAGTAATAATGAACGTACCTTCATTATGTTTGGCATGTACGTCTTGTAGTTACCTTGTTCAATGATAAGCAAACTAAGTAGCAATTGCATATAATGACCGTGAGCCAAATAGACAGGAATGCATGGGTAGCACTCCACTGTTTGACAACTGTGATTATCATCCATCATATAAATGCTCAATAAACATTAATGTGAACACATTTATATCATTTACGCTAAGCCAATTTCCATGAATGAAGTGATGTATGACATGTATGAGTTGTTGACACAGTATGTAGTGAATTGTGAGCAACAGTTTGCTGTTTTGTCCACCTGCCAAGACACATTTCTACTCACTCAAACATGTCATGTACACTACACCTATATGATGTTCAACATGTTTAGTAAGATTTCTCCTGTGGCATTAGACTTTGATAAAGTACTGATTTTACAATCAAGACTTTGATTGTACTGTAAATTGTGTAATGCATGGATGGATGGTAAGCCTATTCTAGAGCATGGGAATCATCTGAGACACATATCTGTCTAGCCAACATATCTTAGTTATGTTACAAGCAAAACTGAAATCCTTGAATATAGTGGTTTTGATGCTGTTCATCTTGCAGATGTGCAAAAGGTCCATCAGAGGTGGATCCAAGAACCAAGATAGCCTGGATAATTAGATAGGCGGTTGCTCAAATCCAGCAATGACTAACTAGTATGAATTATGTGACCCTAGTTACAGGTAGAACAGGCATACCCAACAAACCTGATGTGTAAACTTCCACACAAACATGGATCTCTAGACTATGTACTTCAGTAGGTGTTTCAATCCAGCAATGACTAACTAATGCAAGTGTGGGTAACTGTAGTCACAGGTAGGACATGCATATACAACAGTTCTAGTGTTCACACTTCCACTCAGGAGATACTTTTACTCCAGGAGGGGGATCCCACAAGAATTTCAGTCTCTTTTAGTCCAAACATCTCCTTTGCAAAATAGTGATGAGGTCATCCGTTCAAATGCGCTATGTCAAACACTTCTAGTAAGATTTCTCCTGTGGCATTGTCACTTGATATAATGCACTTTACATTATATGCTTAGGCAGATGTTAAAATCCAGCAATAATTAACTACTCTGAGTGTGTGTGACTCTAGTGCTAGGTTGGACTGACTTACCCAATAGATCAGATACGTACACTTCCAGTAAGGAGCAACATTTTTGCATGTAGATGCCTCCCTGACTCTTTGACTCAATTTTCATCCAAACCTATGCCTTACACAGTGATGATGTCATGCCTTCAAATATGTTTTGACTCACACTTATAGTAAGATTTCTCTGTGGTGTGATCAGCTAATTTATAGTTCTGTAGCTTGTACTGTTAGGCAGGTGATCAGAACCAGCAATAACTAATTAATATGTGTGTCTGTGACTCTAGTGCTAGGTAGGACTGGCTTACATAACTGATCTGAGGTTTTACAAGGGAGACTCTTTTACTCCGAACATTTGTCTTGCCACACAATGATAAAGTTATCTCTTCATATTTGTGTTGTTTGACACTTGCAGTAAGAGTTCTCCTGTGGCATGTGCAGCTAATACACATTTCTATAGCCTGTGGGTGCAGATATGCAGGTGTTCAAATATGATAATATATGTGTGCAAATAATAATGACAGGCAGAACAGGCTTACCCAACAGATGGTGATATGGTTGACTCACAATTGTTTGAAAACTAAGAGAAATAAAGGATTTATATACATTAATATGCATTTTAGGGGATACATGAACATCCAAAAACAATGTTTAAGTCACTCTTGAAGTGTCTGCTTCTTGACACTTGCATCTTAAAGCTTCCTTTGGCAGAACTATTTACTACTCAGCTCTCTAGAGTGTGGATGTAGATAGGCAGAGGCTTGAATCTAGTAATGTATGCGTATGAGGCAACAGAGGCAGACAGGACTGGCTAACCTAAAAGATAATGATATGGCAGACTCACAGTATTGTGAACAGTAACAGGGCTAAAAGATTTTTAGCCATCAGACTAAATTTTAGGGGAGACATAACAGATTGCTGATGTAATTTCTTCAAGTGTCTGTTTCATGAGAACTCAGATGCAATTCTGTCTGTGGTATTAGTGGTTGATATATAGCTATTTTAGCTATGAGCACACTTCGGCAAGTGTTCAAGTCTGTCAAGCTGTAACCTCTGAGTGTGTAAAAGACTAGTAACTCTCTGGACTGGAATTTCAAAAGAAAGTGATTATTCAAATTTTAATTACTATACACTTTTACAGTTGGGGAGAGACTCACCAAATTTTTAATCGCTTTAAGGGAAGCCATATGCATTCAAACAAAATGCTCAGTTTATCCCTTCAGGTGTGCATTGTCTGACAAGTATCTTGTTTGTCATCTTCAGTTGGTACACAGATCGAGAGCAGATTGATCTACACTGCATACGTTCTATTCCAGTAGATTGATCTACACTGCATATGTTCTATTCCAGTAGATTGATCTACACTGCATATGTTCTATTCCAGTAGATTGAGCTACACTGCATATGTTTTATTCCAGTAGATTGATCTACACTGCATACGTTCTGTTCCAGTATTGCACAGCTTTTATTTATTTATTTATTTATTTATTTTGCAGTGGTTACAGACAAGAATTGTTTATTCAACGGATTTTAATGTATATACATAGTGGTCGCAAAGTGTAATATAACCTTTGTTATGGCAGTTTGTTATGATTTTGGGATGGGTCGGGTGACGGACATGCAGTAATTGCTGTTTTTTTCTTATGAGCATGTCCAGTATAATGATGTAGTATGCATCAATTGTCATTACACACTACTGACATCAGGCCATTTTTGTTGCGATTACTTCTTCTAGGGGCTAACTATCATGAGTTGTCTTCCTTCCACACATACATAATCATGTCCATAGTCATACACTGACTTTCATAGACCTGCAACCTTGATATTAATCGATTACCTTCACATGAATTGTACCTTCCAGGATTAGCATCTTGGTATATTTCTTATGACATGTCCCACATGTCAAGTGTACATTCATGCTCATATGTTATAGTCCTACATCTGTATCAATACCTTGCAGCATAATCTGCAAGTAATATGCTGCTGAATGTGACAGTTCTGTTTCTTTTGTAGGTCTTTGTGGATTGCACTGCATACCAACTTGGGACGCTTTAACTCTCTCAATTCAAACCCTTGCCATCATGCACGATGCTTCCATTACTGTTATTATTGTTTCCATTATCCGCCTGTCTATGAAGTATGTTGAGTGTTTCTTATTTTTTTCCCAATTTGTCTACTTTTTTATGTATGTACTTTCCCATTAGCCATGTATTCTTACATACATGTAAGGTATGGGAATTTGCACACTTGTGTTATCTGCCTGTCTGTTCATGCATCACAAGTGCTTTATTGTGGACATTTGCTGCCTGTGTTTTATTTCCCAGTATACATGCCAATGCCTGATGTTCCTACATGCCCAGTATCATCTACACTGACTTCAATGTCTTATTGACTCAGGTTTCCCTGTCCACTATATAATAACTCACAACTGTCAAAGATTTATAGGGAGGTCTCCCTGAGTTTAATTCCAGATTTACTTCTGCCCCTCTTAATACATTGTATATAAATGGTGTTCTTTAGCGAAAAATGTTGCATAGTACTTTGGCAAATAATAACACTAATTAAAGTTATGCACTGCTTTTACTTCAGAAAATTTATATTAACACACATCTTCTTATTATGGCCACATTTTCATTTTAATTCTACTCACATTTTAAAAACTGTCACTGATTATTTAGGCATTGTCCCTAATTCTGATTATTTGTCCATGATTCATTTGAGAGTAGTGAGTGTTATTGTTTGGCTTCCCCTGCCTTCGTGTATTCCAAATTGCCCTACCTATTGTTGTTCCCCACATACGCACTTAGTTACTGAGATTATGCATGTTTACTGTTTGTTTATACTGTATACATGGGCCCTGTTGCACCTCATCCTGGCTGCAAGCATGTGCTCTGGCCGTGAGTAGGTGCTGCTCAATGTGTAGAGTAGCTTAGAGTTTTGCACATTTGATTTGCACTGTTGCTTATCACGCACAACTGGCCGATCGTGTTAGCTTCTGCACGACATGTACACACTATAAATGAAGTTCTGTGTTCATCATTTGTATAGCTTTTTGTTGTATGTTAGTTTATACTTAGATGTCACAATTCATATTCAGCAATCTGACATGATTAAAACCACTTGCTTTAGAAAAAACAGGGATAAAATATTTTGTAAAAGTAAAATGTAATTTACTTAAAAACACCAGTGTCGCTACAAAACCCAGCGTCTCTAGAAACACATGCAGCGAGGACCTAAATTCACACCAAAAAATAAACAAGACTCACTGGGGACATTGAGATTCCTAAATTAATGTGTTCCCAGTCTATGGAATAAGTTACCAGTACAGGTCAAACAAAATACTACTTTGACTGTGTTTAAGACTCGTCTTGATGACTGTACTGGGAGATACAAATTTAACTAAGATTATGTACACACCTTCTCAGCTTGGGAGGTGAACAGTATTAAGGTCCCAAAGTTGAAATGAAGAGTAGGTGCCAATTGCAGTACTCAACTGGAAGGGATGTATGCCAGTTACAGAAACTAGTCTAGGACAGTAAAATGCCATTCTACAACAAAAGCAAATGGAATTTTTGCATGAGGTAATGTAGAACATTATAAAGAAGTTGTACTAAAATCAGTGTAAAACGTAAGCAACATTTATCGTTATTTTTAAATTCATTTTCATGTTTTTCTGATTTATACCTCCATCTTACTCAGAAATACTAAATGTAGACGTAAATATAGTGGATTTCTGATGTGCCCTAGACAGTTCTAAAACTGGACAGCCAATGGAGCACATTGACAGTATTTTAATCAACTTAAAACGGCAAAGAAGTTATACATCCTTCTGTTCTATGTGTTCATGACAATGCAGTTGTAAGGTCTTGTTTAAAGTCTTTATTGTGTTGCTGACAAATTGTTGTTTAACTGAAAGCTATGCCAGACTTTAGAAACCAAATTGTTGTTTATCTGAAAGCAAAGTAGCTAGGCCAGACTTCAGAAACCAAATTGTTGTTTATCTGAAAGCAAAGAAGCTAGACCAGACTTCAGAAACCATAATTTGAATAATTTTCACAGTCCTTCCTTATATGAGGCATACTTAATTTCCATATACAAAACAATTATGGAGAAGGTGTGTATCCTCATATTATTTCAGCATGTAATTTGCTTGCTGGGTGTTTGACACAGAGTAGAGTGATTAGCCCATTCTTTGCAGAGTTGCTTCAGATTCAGACTTGATCTGTTTATGTCAGTTTACAGTTTCATTAGCAGTGTAAATTTGCATTTTGAGTGCACATGGGGTTAAGGCTCACACTGTTACAATTGCCTGAAGTCTGCTGAGCTTCAAGCAAACCATGCCATCTCAAAATGTCATTGGCTTGTAATGTTGTGTGTGGGGGGGTGGGGGTGGGGAGGAGTCAATGGCAAGTGTTTTATTTAGATTATTTGGTATACTTTTGCCAAACTGCGGTGGTGGTGCTGCGGTAGCATTGTCGCCTCACAGTAAGATGTTGTCCTGTTCGATTCTCAGCTAGAGCGTCTTCTGTATGGAGTCATGCATAAATGGGCGCACCTTCGTTGAAGGTTGTGCGTCAGAGCCGGCAACTCGGCACGTAAAAATCTACTGCCAATCATTAGCGGACCGGAGTTTTGCTGTGGCAACCCCTAACCGGGAAAAACCGAAAGACACGAACACAAACAATTTGGTATACTTTTGCCACTGAAAGTAAACCAAACCATGAAATTTCTGCAAAGGTACATTCTAGCAGTACAAACAGTAATATTTCAAAATGATTTATTTTGAAGATAAGTTGTAAAGACCATACTAAATGCTGCTCTGACACTGTTCATAAAACATAAACGTGAACAGTTAAAGTATGGGTGTCGCTTCAAACAGAAAGTCTAATGCATTGGTATGTAGTATATGCATGTGTTATTGGAATGGCATAATTTTATAATAAGCACCTGAGATGAACAATGGAGCTAGCTTGACTTAATTAATGCACTGCCCTTTTATTTTAGTCCAGAGTTCAGAGCTGTTACTTACCAATATTTCTTTGACAGATAACTGCTGAGGCACTGTTTCTCAGGTATAACACTTGTTACGCTTCAGACTGTCATTTGAATCAACCTGTAGTCAGACAAATATATCCTAGAAGAATGGAAATTCTGAGCGACAAAGCATAGCAGTTCTGGGGAAGGAAGGTGACACAAATCACTGATAAAGTTTAGATCTAATTTAAAGAGTTCTGTTTATATTTTGTCATGCAATACACCTGGCTATTTAAGTTAACATTCCAATCTTATCTACCAGGTTTTACCCTTTTTTGTTCCCAGAATATTACTTGTGGAAATGTAAAGGAAGCCAAACTCTTAATGTCTTAATTCCTAAAATAATAATAATTTATATATCCTGTCATTGAAACAAACTATTTGGCTCTTTGTATGAGGTAGATGTTTTGATGAATGATTTGCAAACATTATTGATATGGCACAAAGACAATATTTGACCTCTGTGTACTGTGGTGATTAACTGTTGCCATATGCAGTTAAACATGTAAAGCAGTTTACATCCCTAACTGCATTTAAAGCTTGTGTGTCTCTTTTCTTAGTTGCATAGACTTGCACTCTGCATAGGCATAACTATCATGTGGAATGGAAACAGGCAAACATGATATATAATATTTTAAATTCCCTAACCTGTTAATTTCCAGCCCCAAAACACAAATCATGTACCTGATGTAGAAATGTGTCAAAATGGGATGATGTAGCATTATAAATCCTCAAAATACAGATTTGTCTGTACATGATCTCTTGGTCTCACACCTATATTTATCAACACAAGCAGCTTCTTGTTCCCCTACTTTTGTTACACGTGAATCAGCAAAGCAGTCTGTGTGTCACAGTTATCTCCTTGAATGATTAATTTACATTTCACATATGTGGATCTTCACTTAAATTAGTTCAGACAGTGAAAACTACACATAAAATCACTTATCAACTTATAGGAGCATAGGATCATAGGATCATAGGAAGTTACTAGGCTAATGGCCATAGGGCCCTTGCAAGCCTAGCCAAGTTCTACCATTATTTTCACAATTAGCACCAATTGCCAATGTCCAAGAGGGACACAGGTGGTAACCCCAGGGTGAATTTACAGTTACCCATCCAATTGTCCATACTGCGTTTGAAGACAGACAATGAGGTGCTCTGTTTGACATGAAGTGGGAGTCTGTTCCAAAGGTGTAATAACCTATGGGAGACAAATCTGTCCTCCAGTAAGGTCTATTAATGTCACATACCAGGTTAAGGTCTTTAGAGCGAATAACCCGTGTATCATTTGACTTGCAGATATGCAGCATTTCCAGTAAAGCAGGGTCAGAGATTGCCTTATATGCAAGGCAGAGATCACCTCTGAGTAGTCTGTATGAAACAGAATAGAGTGACAGTGATTTCAGATGATCCACATAAGACAGATACTGAAGATTTTGAATTTTCCTTGTAAGGAACCTTTGTGATATCTCCAATTGCTTCAGGTGCTTGGAAAGGTACATACCAAAAGGGGCATTGGACTCAATTATCGGCCTGATGAGGGAAGAGTACAGGGAGATTATAACTTCTTTTTTTTTCTGGAGGCAATGCCCTTACTTATGAGATAAGCAATATAGAAGGCCCTTCTTACCACTGTGGAGACACGGTGATCAAAGGTAATGTTGCTGTCAACCTATATGCTCAGGTTATCACCACTGAGTGCGTACTTAGGGTGTTGCTATTGATGTGCTAGTTAGCAGGATCATTGCTCTTACTGAAAGGGGTGATAATACATTTTTTGAATTGGGTTTAAGGCCATGACTTTGACACCAATCATTTGTTAGTGTATGACCCTCTTCTAGGATGTTTACATCATTTGGAGATTCTATGACTGCTCCCAGTTTGCAGTCATCACCAAACTTTGTCAGTCACAATTTTTGCTTGTACTTTGGAGAAATAGATTCCAAACAGTAGAGCTCCCAGGACTGATCCCTGTGGAACACCACTAGTTACAGATCTACTGTTCATAGGTTCATAGGTGTGTACTAGGCTAATGGGCTTGGAGCCCTTACAAGCCTAGTCCATAGAATTACCCTGGCATCGTGCCACCCAACCTTAGTTCCCAGTGCCTCTGTCGAGTAAAGCCAAAGGAGTGATCCCTGGGGTGAATTTTCTATTTCCCATCCACTTATCAAGATTTCTCTTGAAGAGGGCCAGTGAGGTGCTCTGGTTGACATGTATGGGAAGTCTATTCCATAGCATGGGCAGTCTCTGGGTTATGAACCTGTCCCTCCAGCATGTATTGTTGATTGTGGTAATGAGGTTGAGGTCTTTGGAGCATGTGGTGCGGATGGATTGGGATTTCTTTAGATGTAGCATTTCTAACAGATCTGGGTCAGACATGGCTTTGTATGTCAAGCCGAGATTGTCTCTAAGTAGACCATATGAGACAGAGAATAGTTGGAGTTTTTTTGAGTCTGTTCATATAGGACAAATGTTTAAGGCCTAGGATCCTCTTTGTGAGGTACTTCTGCGGCCTCTCCAGTTGTTGCAGGTGTTTAGTGAGGTACATGCCAAATGGGGCATTGTACTCATTGATTGGCCTAATGAGGGAAGAGTAGAGGGAGACAATGACCTCTTTCTTCCTGGATGCAAAACCCTTAGTAATGAGATGTGCCACATAGAAGGACTTTCTGATCACAGTGGCAATGTGGTTGTCAAAAGAGAAGCTGCTGTCAACCTGTGTTCCCAGATCTCTTATAACGCCTTCTGTGTTCAGTGGACTACCAGCGATGTGGTAATTCATGGAAACTGGGTTTTTCCCAAAGGAGATGACGACACATTTTTTGGCATTGAGCTTAAGGCTATGGTTCTGACACTAGTTGTTGGTCTCAATGAGGCCTTGAAAGTGGATTCCCCTATTTTGACTATATGTATTCTATCAGTGAACCAGGTAGTAACCCATCTAATGATATAAGGGTTGATACCTAGCTGGGTGAGTTTGTCAATAATACCTGAGTGGGGGATAGTGTCAAGAGTATTGGCTAAGTCTAGGTAGGCTGTATGCACAGATTTCCCATTGTCCAGGGCTTTGGTGACTGTCTCAAAGAAGTTGACCATGTTTTAAAAGGCATGCTCTCCCTTTGACAAATTCAAACTGAGGGGTGCAAAGTATTTGGAGAGTACCTATATCTTTGTTGATAAGGTCCATGATGATTCACCCCATGTCCTTGCAGATAAAGCTAGTCAGACTAATACGTCTATAGTTCCCAGGGTCAGTGGAAGCACCACCTTTGTGTAAAGGAAAAAAGGTAGCTATTTTCCATTCAGCTGGGACAAAGACAGTGCTTAGACTATGATTGAAAAGAGTACCCAATGGTGTTGCTAATTCTTGTTGGAGCTCATGTAGGATGCAGCCTGGAATGTTATCAAGTCACATGGATGCTGTATTTTTGGCCTTAGAGAAGGTGTTTGCAACCTGCTCTTCAGAGATATAAGGTAGGGGGTAGGTGGTAGGGATGTCATAGGGTATGTGTAGCAGGGACAGAGGAGTGAAGTTTTCACAGAACCTGTCAGCCAACAGGTTAGCTGTGTCCACCTGTTTCATTTAAAAATTGTTTCCATGAACATTCTAATAGCTAAAAAAAATACCTTCATCGTGTATATAACTCCTTATTAGAGTTATCTATTGAATTTACTGATAATTTCCATGTTAATTCTCTCATGAAGCATTCTAGTACCATCTCATACTCCAGTATAGTCAGCATTTTGAAAAGCTGAAAAGTCTCTGAAATGTCACCCTATCAGTTCTGTACTTTAAGAACCTTTAAATAACCTTATCTTTGGTTATACCTTAGAGTGGACACACCAAAATCACTTTGTTTTCTACATCTGTACATTTTTAAGGAGATCTATATTCACCTTTCATTATATTATTCAAGGAAACTCCAGCCAGATGCAGAATGTATAGAACTATGAGAAGAGAACTAACTATCAATGTGCAGAAACTTTAATGTACATTTCATTGATTACTTTAATTTGACAAAATGTTTAATTGAAGGAGAAGCTACATGAAACTAAACTGATATACATAGTCTCCTTTTGTGATCTGTAAAAAAAACTTCCAGACACATTTTGCCTGTATAATGTAGGTAACATGGGGTTTGGGTTGGAGCAGGGATAGAGTTAGGGTTAGCATACACAAGCCAGCTTGGGCGAGGATGCAAAGGTTTGTAAGTCTGTATTGTATTTGTTTTATTTGAAATGGTATGGGTTGACTAGATAAATTAATTTGGAGTGAACCTTTAATCTTCAGCTCCTTTTTCTGTCTGCTTCCATTAAGCTCTTAGATGTATTTTATGTGGAAACTAATGAATGTTGTATGTCAGTGTTAAAATGTGATAAATGGAAATATTTAATTCTAAGTATGTCCATGAATCCCATTTTACAGAATATCAGACTAAGGATTTCCTAATCAAATGATTCATGGCATCTTTTCCTTATGGCATCCTCAGTAAAGAGTCATTAGCTTTTTTTATCAACATCCATTGCTTCTCTTGTTCTTAAACCAGATTTGCATTGCAGAAACAAAGGCAGTTTTGGCTGCAGCTATGAGGCCTTGTGCAATAGCAAGTCGGGATGCTAGCTAGGGTTTAGGTATGAGCAATTAGCATCATTTTACCTCTCCTGAGCCAGGGACTTTGTCCAGCAGTGATAGAGGCTGATAGACAAATGATGTGGGCTACCAAGCAGTGGGAATGCACTGTTGCTTGAAGATGGTATGCAGGGGGAACATTCTCATGTTTCCAACATTGCAACTCCTAATTATACATTGTTCTACCATGGCATGAAGATGTCAGCTGGGCATATACAAAATCCTGGCGCAGCTTAGAATGATGCTATTCCACTAAACTGCCCCTCATTAGAGTGAAAGAATGTCATGTGGCCTTGCAGAGACACTTCTAAAATTGAGAGTGGGTCTTCCAACATGCATAACTATGGTATGGTGCTCCTGGCAGACAATAATAAAAAAGGGACAATCTGGCAAAAAATAAGAATGATGTTTTTGCAAAAATAATATTTTTCTTATAATAATGAGACCCAGTCTGCATCAGCCAGTCTGCCTTTCTGTATATCTAATTTTTATTTCATCATTCTTTTCTTAAGTAGTAATAACTTATTTTTTTTTACTACCTGCTTTTCCTTTATTGTCAACCACATTCCTTTTCAGTATGTTTTTGCATTTTATATGCCAACTCTCTTTTTTTTGTTTATTATGCTCATTTACTTCTTCACCATGTTTCGCGATTTCTAGCTCTGTTTCTGTATATGTGTCTGACAGGTCATTCTAGCATGCTTCTTTGGTTATAAAGATTGAACTTTACATCATTTTTTGTTTTTCAGATTCCCAGTTACTCACTCACACACACACACATATATATATATATCTAAGAACTGTAGGCTGGTCTAAAATATATCTGCAAGGTCCAGGACTTGCCCGGAGTTCAAAATCATTTCACGGATGAAGGTGTGATTATAGAAGCAGAACTATTGATGGCCTTACTTAGAGAAAACATACAAGAGAAACCCAGGCCATAAGCATGTTTATAATGTGGTATCCCATAAGCATAGATAGTCAGTGAGTTTAGTAGTGGAGGAAAAAAAACAAAACAAAATGATGGTAACACGCTACACAGACAACAGTAGTTTATTGCAAAATATTGAAAACGCACAGTAAATGTTCCATTACCCACTTTCATTCATACAAATGAACTAATTTAGAACAAGAACATAACTTCACCAAACTTAATTAACAAATGTCAGCCATCATGGGATGACCAATACCTCTCAACTGTACAAATTTTCGCTGAATACCAGGATTTTTGGCTCATATTTTTGGTCCGTTCCTCATAAAAATCATGTTTTTTTTGAGAAATCACTGGGGTAATTTAAGGATTGAAGTCAATAAATAATGACAATCATTTGAGTTTCAGACTTCATATCTTTAAAAAGTGTATGGTAATACAAACCCTGTTATTCTAGTAACTTTCTAAGTTTATAAGAGCAGTATTGAAAATGTGTCACTAGTTTTGGGCCTTTGTCCCCACATTTTGTCAGGATTTGTCCAGATTTCTTGCAGTAACAGGTTGAGAGGTATGATGGGATCTAAAACTTTTAATGAACTTTTACAGCCATCAGTTCTATTAATCTACTGTTCATTCATATAAAATAATTGGGTAATATATAAAAAACAAGAACAATGACTATATAGATAAAATAATGATCCTAAATTTAATAAATAAATACACATTTCACTATCAATCATCCATAATGAATCAACAATAAAAAGCGATTCTCATATTAGAATATATTAAAATCATAAGCATTCCATTTAGAAATATGTATTAATCTACTTATTTTTATATATTCTAATTAAAATAATTTTTCTTATAAAGTTTATAAATTCTAAAATCTAATTTAATTATATGTAAAATATAAACTATACTAGGTCTGTTTTAGATATTCTAATTAAAATAATTTGTCTTATAAAGTTTATAAATTCTAAAATCTAATTTAATTATATGTAAAATATAAAATATACTAGGTCTGTTGTAACTACAACACCTTAATAAAAATTAGTTATAATAAGACTAGCCCACACTGGATATATTAAGACCTGTGTGTAAGACAATCTACTATGTTTTCTCTATATTTTGACTACTTTAACCTGGGGTTTCAATAAACTCCATGTAGGCTTTGTGGTAAGCTTACATGGAGTTTTTATGTTTGCACAGTGAGCAGCAGTGCTAATTGCATATGCATGCCACACACCACATTTAAACTTAAATGCATGATTTCATGGCCAGTAACAGTGCTGCCGGCCAGGAAACCATGGAAAGAATCACAAACACATTCAGATGTACAGACATGTTTACCTACAGGCAAACTAGTTCTGCAGGTTTCTATGGATGGCCACAATGACTACCAGGCTTTAACTGAAGGCAATGAATGCATTACTAACACATAACAGGAAAGTGTATTCAGTGCAAACTACAGTACAGACATGTTTTTGCCATACTTAAATAAAGGTTTTGGATGATGATCAACAAGGGTACATAGACTGCCAATATAAATAAATAGTCAGGGGTAGTGTGTGTATTGAAAAGGGACACACAGATGTTCCAGAGGAATTGGCACAGGATTCTTTGTGATTTAAGCATCCTGACACAAACAGTGGAGGCAATATATATCAGGGAGCGTGTATGCAATAGGAGTTAGGTGCATATTGTGAATCTGTGCAAAATAAGCTGCCTGGCTATGAATATAATGCCAGCATAGGTCTCAAACAGGCAGGGCACATAGTAACAGGATCATGGACAACATTAGACAGAAGCATGCGCAATCATGGACATTATCATACCACCATGAATCCCATGTCTGTGTCTTAACATATGTGATTATGATTGATTTTAGATGGTTCTGCAGGAACACACTTGTACAACTGTTATGATTTGTCAACAATCTCTGAATGGAATCAAAGAATCAATCACACCTTCCTCAAAATTTAGCATATGCCAGAGACAGATAACTTCACTCAGTTCAACATATTTATCTATCACATATGTGATCCAGTGGTCTACCCACTCAGTGCTGTGTGTTTTATGGTCACTTGTGACAGTTTCTCAGTTAATACCTCTGTGTGGATTTTTGTCAAGTGCCTTAGCCAGGTCAAGTTATGCAGGATGATAGTGTTGTCATCATGCATGCCGTTGGTGACTTTGTTGAGGACATTGAGCAGATGTAACAGACACAATGTAGTCTGAACAAATCCGGTGTGTTTGGTACACAGTTGGGATATTACCTGTGTCCTTTTACAGAAGGTCCATGAGGAGTCAGTTTACTTCACAGCTGATAAGAGTCAGGATGGGTCTTTAACTCCATGCATCAGCGTCACCACCACTGAGATGAATGCATGTTGATGTAAACCCTTGTACAGGAATATATGCTGTCTGGATGTTGTGTTGAAGAAGGCTCCAACTGTATCTTGTCGGTCCTATTTTGACTCACACTATAAGCAACTTGTGATGTTGTCAGGACCCATTGAGTCTGTGTTATTAGACATAGAGTAAGCACATATGAGCTGCCCTTGTTAAAATGACACCAGAGTAATGTTTGTATGTATACTTTGCCTGATGGTCAGTGGTGACAGAGGGGTGACATGAAAGACAAACTGACAGCTAGCAGATTGTCCATTCCCTCTAGCTGGGTATGTCTGTTGGCATTTACGTGCAGATCTGCGCTTTGTTGTGTATTCCACTTAACATTTCACATGTATTGGAATAAATTAATTTTGAAAAGGCCTCCAAATACAACCCTGATCATGCATTACATTCCACTCACTATGCACACAGCCATACAACTGTGCCAATGTTACATACTTACATCAATTACACAACATATACCTATATGTGTTTCAATGGCAAGCTATGTTTGTGTGGCCTGATGCCATATCAGGACACAATAGAGATCAGTGGTTTGTGGCTCATGGAGAACATTTCTTGACACAAATCCTAATAGTCTTCTTCTTGTAGTCATATTGTATATCCACACAACAATATAGCACATGTCAATGACAGCAACATTGACACATCAGCTGTTCATAGGCTCATGGGACATTATTATGCTAATAGCCAACATCACATGAAACCCTAGCCATTATACCATGTAAGAAAAACCCTGTGTCTATATTATGGAAGACAATAAGATTATTGTGCATATGTGTATAATTGCTGGATTGTATTACATCCTGCCATTGCCCCTATGGGATGTGTACACCACTCCATTATAAAATTAACAATGACACATGCAGTGGTCTGGAGATGGCTTGGAAAGGCTCATGGAAGGACTCTGCTTCATGATGTGTGTATGCATATTTGACATGAGGATATCCTCCACTCCTCTGCAGGAAGGATGTGATGTGGTCAGAGGAAACAGGAGGATGGTGGATGCATGTGGCTATGCAAAAGGTTCCCCAAGTGGTAGTGAAATGAAGAGTGAGTCCAAAGATCATAGAATAACCACACACACACACACACACACACACACACACACACACACACACACACACTCACACACAGACACGCACACACACACACACACACACACACACACACACACACACACACACACACACACACACACACACACCAGTAGATGGGACCTGATTTGAACATCACACCTGTGTAGGTATAGAAGATGAATGCCATGCAATGTCCCAGTCGAAACAACACATATGTCTGACTGTTACACTGTCACATTGCACTTTATGGATTATGATAGCATAATTGTATGTGGAGGAAAATGTGTTGGGTGGCGTTCTGGACATGTATGTAGAGTAACATGCCTGTGTAAAATTGTCTGTGAGGTGATCATCATATGTATAGATACACAAGTTGACTCCTGTCAGTTTACAATCCCTCTAAATATAGGGAAAATAGCTTGCAAACACACAGTAGTTATTGTTACTGCCACAGCACAGGTTTGTCGAATATTGTCACAGTGCATGTTATACGGGATGACATAATCAATGTATGCTAGAACATGATGTTAAAAAGAGGGTTTAACTCACATATTGTTTTAAAATGTTTACCTTAATGATTGTTGAATGCACACACAGTTGACTGTATTAAGAATATAATCCCTATCAAACTATTCATAGAGCACAGTACTGAACACAAGCACCATAACCCAAGCCTACATTTTTGAGTATGTGTCAATACTCTATAACTGATAACATCAGCACTGTTTGATAAGAAGAAGATGATAGTAGGAGGGGTGTCCCAAATGCAGATGTAAAATGCTCTCTCGAATGTCTACCAAGTGAATGCACACACATGCAAGTGGACCACAGTGAAATCCTACCTCACTATTTACAGAGTACTCTGCTTAACACAAGCTCCATAGCACAAGTATGTTTTTTAGAGTGTCCAACAACACTTTAAACCGATGATATCAGCAGTGTCTGGTGAGAAGAAGCTGATAGTAGGAGTGTCCCACATGGTGGTGTAAAATGCAGGTTTATATCATAAGCTCAAAAGCTGATAACTCTGAAGCACAAAACTCCAGACTTCAAACCTCGAAGTTCAAAAATGTTGAACTGTGGAAAGTAGAAACTGTAGAGAGTGTCATATAGTGTGGGAAGGGAAGATTTCCCTTTACTGACTGTAGTGCGATCACAGAGTTGGTATATTTAAGTAGCAGGGGGTGTGGGGGTGCAAAGGGGCTTGCCCCCTGCATAGAGTATTTTTTTTTGTTTTTGGGTAATTGCAGGGTTTTTTTTTGGTGGATTCGATGTTGTCAGCTTTCGAGGTTTGAAGTTTGCGGTTTTGTGCTTCGGAGTTATCAGCTTTTAATTATATGATATAGACCCGTAAAATGCTCTCTTAAATGTCTACTTAGTGAACGCACAAATAGACACACACAAATTGACCACAGTGGGAATAGAACCCCCTACATAACTAGTTATAGAGCATACTACTTAACACAAACACCACAGCACAAGGCTGTTTTTTTTATAATGCTGCAGGACAATTTATAGTGGATGACATCATCATTGGGTGTTGGAGCAAAGATGTTAGGAGGCCTGAATGAAATGGATGTGTAGTCATGTGCAACTGTCAAAATATTTGTACTCAATGGGACTGTATTGCTGACTGCAGGAAACACAGTCACATTCCTCTGACTAGACACATACATAAACATATACACCTTGACTGCAGCAAAATTAGAACCCCTATCCAATAGAGAACATCAGCTAGAGAAGTCCATACTTAATGCAAGCACCATAACACAAGTCTGACTTTTGCAATGCTGCAGGACAACTTATAGTGGATGACATCATCATTGGATGTTTGAGTGAAGATTTTGGGAGGCCTGAATGACATGAATGTGTAGTCATGTACAACTGTCTAAATATTTGCACTCAGTGGAGCTACATTGCTGACTGTAGGATATACAGTTACACTCCTCTGACTAGACACACACACACACACACACACACACACACACACACACACACACACTAGTGGACTGGAGTGAGATTAAACCCCTTACCTAACTAGGAATAGCAGTTAGAGAAACCAGTATTAAATGCAAGCACCACAGCACAAGTCTGACTTTTACACTGCTGCAGGACAATTTATAGTTGCTGACATCATCACTGGATGTTTGAGTAGAGATGCTGGGAGGCTGGAATGAAGATATTATAGTTCCAGATTTATGAGTGGCTAAAGTGTAGTATTTACTGTTGTGTTTCCAATGTGTAGGTATATTGTAAAAGACAGTTTTACAAACTCTATGCAAACATCTACCCACATTGCTATACGTATTTGAAAACCTAAATGTGTATCATCTTTGTAAAGATGTACATGGTATGTCAGAAAGCACTTTTTATGTATGTCTGTTCTGTACAGTTCACATATTTGGGAACAAGTACTGACAGATCAGGTTACAAGTAGATGGATGCATGTAATATTACAGTGTAAATATGTGTTTTTTCCTTAAAACGTGTCTTTTGTTTGGGGATATATATATATATATATATATATATATATATATATATATATATATATATATATATATGCATTAGGAAATACAACTTTTATCTGTAAGCACTTCTTTGAAGTTTACTGATGGCATAGGTATTTTTTGTCAGGGCATTTTACTTTTTCCGATACACAGCCTTCTCTTTGTCTATACTCTGATATCAATCTTTGATAGGGAAGACAATCTCTAGCATGCAGTCCAAATAAATTCTTGGCCTCTTCCCATTTTATTATTTTTCCCACTGTATTTATTTGATCCCCATACCTTGGCTCTTTTGCCAGTTTTCTCCAATAAGTTCCAGCCCCCCCTTGCCTATTGTTTGTATCCCTAACTACAGTCATCCCTATTGGCAGAATCTCCTTTCTCCATTCCTGTGTTGGCTTGTTCTTAGAATACTTTCTGCTACTTTATGAATATAATATTCTGTACAATTATTGTTCTTTTCTTTAAAGATCTGCATCCAAAATCCCAGTCTCTCATTGTTTCTTGAGCTTCCCACCTATTTCATCATCATCCCTTTCCACTTTGAATTATTGGTTTCTGCTTGTGATATGTATATGAGCCTTAACTGTGTAGCTCTGAAATACCCCTTCAAATCACCTTATTTATTTTCATCACATGTGTTACTGTTACAACGATTTCTTTTACACTCTTCTATGCTATTTCAGTGAAATATAAATGTCCTATATTGTCAGTGACACAGATGTGTTAGCCTTCTAGGATGGCTCATAGACACCTCTAGGGGAGGGTTGCACAGGTAGAATTGACTGGCAATTGTATAAAAATGAGTTTCTGGTGGTAAATGTATACACATTTTCTGAGAGTTTGTTGGAAAACAATTGCCTGATCTATTATTCCCCTTGTTTGGAACAAACTGTCATTTGCCTATTTTTGGGTAGGGGAACCAAAGTTCCATTTGTGTGTTATGACACCCAAAGATTTTTTTTAGAGAGGTTTTCTCTTGTTAGTCCTAGTTTTGTATCAGACATTGGTTTGTGTGGGAATGTGATATGTTCCTGCCACATAACCTTGTTTATATGTTAATAAATGGATATTTAGAGTTTCTCCAGTGGTTAATATTGACAAAATACTAATATGTGTTTTATCTAAGCAGGACTTTTATCTATGTGATAGTGATGTGTAGTATCCCTCTTTTGTGTTTTATGTCACCTAGGAGTATGGCACCCAAGTGTCCCAATCCCCACAAACTCCATTTACTGATTGTGACAATGACTTGAGTGTTTGAGCCTTTCAGTGACATGGTGCCTTTCTGCTTGAGAGATGATGTGGGGATATGTCTGGCAGAATGCAAATTTGGAACCAGATAGTGAACAATGTCAGTGCGTTGGGGGGTGCAGCAAGACATATGATCAGGTGCGTCATAGGACCATTTATATGATTTCATCGACGCAGAGGACAACAGCTGCAGTGGCCCTTGGACAGCTGGCTACCATAGGGTGCTTCAACAGAGCCACCACTTACACCCAATGAAGAGCTCCTGTCCACTGTCCAGGATCCAGAGAGCTCAGTGGAAAGTGCACAACTGCCTCATGTGATTGATGTTGGTGCTGATGTTTCAGGGAGGACAAGTATGTCCCAGCAAGAGCTTAATAATTTCTTGTAAAGACAAATATTGAAAGCAATAGTTAAGTTGGTTTAATAAACGTTTTTTTTGGGGGGGAACTGTTTATAGATTGATACAGTTAACAACACATTATAGTTCATTACACATGGGCTTGGGGAGATGTGTTAGCCAAGTTTCAGTTCAAAGTGTTGTTATTCAATATATAAAGGCAAAAAAAAAAAATGTCCCCCCTGTATTATTGTTGTCATGATGATGGAGTCCTGACCTTTTGCTTAACGTCTTACAGGACCATCCTCCTAAGAAGTGTGAAGTTACCTGCACATGGAAAGCCAAACATTTATTTTCAGTACAGATGTGGATTTAACAGAAATATGCACTTCTCTGTATGTGTGAGGTGGATTTCAGGACTGTGTGTGTATTACTGTACTGTCTGTGATAGGGGAACCACTGTTCACCTGTTAGCATATATTACATTGTAGTATTGTAGGTTTTAATTTCATTCTGTGTTTGTTGCATATTATCACAGGTGATCCTGACAATGGAAGCATAGGATTCTTACTGTCTGATGTCAGAGTATCAGCAGATGCTGATGATGATGGTGGCCAAAGACAGACACAGTCGTTGAATCTGATACTGAGGTTGACATTCAGCTATCCCCTGTATTTTCACTGGACATAGCCAATAGGCCTATGCAAACCTATTCCACTGAGACCTCCAATATTGGACAGGTGGAGGTTGAGGCACTTGATCAGGGTAGTGTGGTTACTGTGGCTTCAATGCCTGTTGCCCCTGGCCATAGCCAAAGTGTGGGCAAGATGCCATGCAGGAGGGTTGTTAGGGTTGCTTGGAGGAGGCTTGCTGTCCATCCTCTACCTGATCCTTCTGTGTCTTTCCGTACCACTTGATGTATGTTTATCGCCATCATAGAGGTACAAGCATGTTCCAATAGAGCCTCTCAGGAAATGCTTATGGTTGTAGATGTGGCACACACTGACATGTGACTGCTTCCACTGTGTTTCTGATTCAATGGATCAGATGAATGACATGTTGGAACATGTGTCTGTGAAGGAATGTCTGCTGGGAGGGGGATGGCATCCATGTGGATGTTGGTCACCCACAGCAATTGATATTAGCCATCGTGGCTGTGCTCGATCATTCTCTCATAGTGGCATTGCACTGCTCTCTCTGTAGTTGAGGTGTCTGCATCCATACAAAGTAGACCATGGGGTCATGGTCCTGGGTGTGCTAGTGAGGACAGCTTGTCCAGCAGACATCAGTCATGTTCAGGTAGCAGCAGTGCATCTGACCATGGGCATAATGGTGCCAGTGCAACTCCTGGCAGAGCCAGTTTTCACAGTCGGGCACAACGGCGATGAATGGGCACTGCTACCATGCATGGCTTACTCCTGTCCAACATACCAGGACATAAAGCTAGCAAAGAGCTTGGCTGTGTTCTTGCAGACACTCATACACCAATTTTACCTGCAGTGCCCATACAGACACACACACATAACAGTTACAGGGGTCATTTGTGAGGCTTTCAGATCATTTTGTCTCAGTGGATATTTGATACTTTATCCAAATTTTTGCCTGCTTTTCTTTCTTACTCACACACAATCACTACCTTTTGTGTCAGCCTATGCCTCCTGCCCCCCCCCCCACATACACAACCCCCTGTGCAAGTGATGATAACTGTGCCGTATCCTTGTTTTCTATCTTTTGAATTCAGGGATACATAAGTCTTTTATCTGATGTACAGGGTGCATATCTGACTTAGTGCTTGTGCTGATGTTTTGCAAAATGTACTGCTTTGTTACAGGTATTTATAATGTGTACTTTGCTCACAACTTATTAGACCAACAAAGCTGGACCTAGCCATAAATAAAAGTGGGACAATGACCCAAAAATAGGGAGACTTTTTAAATACTTTTGGTCTCACAAGCTTAGACAGTTGATAGAATAACAGGGCTTGCATTACTTACATTATTTTTCTGAGGGATATGAAGTCTGTAATTGAAATGTGTGTCCTTTTCTAACTTCACTCTTTACTGATATGCCATTACAAAAGTGTGAGTCAAAACTGTGAACATTCTGTGAATGTGTAATTTTGAGAGGTATGAACATGTGAATCTTTGATGCATGAGGCCTATAAGTTAATTGAGGACACATATTCACATAAGAGACTGCTGCCACATCTTGATTTTATTGCTCTAAAACTCACCCCCTTATATTTACGTACATTAGCAAGTAACAGTATGCAAGGATATGACATTAATTTCTATTCTTAGACATTTATTTTTCTATTCCAGGTTCCACACTTACCTTGGAAATCTGGCAGTTGCAAGTGTATTAGTTCAGGGCTGACTCTGTCTGTTGCTAGTAGTACACAGTCATTAGATGGGTGAGTAAAGGTTGTGAGCATTACCTGGCATCAATGTTACTGCATGAATGTGCATAGGATGACATTTTTAACCCTTTAAGTGGTGAGTGTGTGTGCTATCTGTTGCCTTTTGGCCAGTACAAGGGCATATTCTGCAAGGCTACATCTGCCTACATGCACAGCAGCTGCTCATTCGCCCTCTGACTCCCCACCTGCTTATGGCTGTGTTGACCTTGCCAGTGGTGGTGGTGGGATGTGTGGCCCTTCCCTTGCTGTTCCTGCTGAAGCTGTTTTCTCAGGATAATGTTGTGAAGCAAGGTACAATCGGTGAAGATTTCAGCAAATGTACATGGATTGTACTGCAGGGCTCTCCCAGATGTATAGAGGTACCGGAACCATGAATTCAGCATCTGAAACACACGTTCTATGATATTTCTGGTTTGAGTGTGTGTCTCATAGTATTCTTCAGTTGGTGTGTATTTCTGATGGGCATCATCAACCATGGTTCAGTGCATAACCTGCATCCCTCAGTAGAGGACCCTGTGGGATATCACCCCTAGAAAATATCTCATACAACGGAGAGTTGTGCAAGATATCTGAGTTGTGGTAACTGCCAGGGTAGCCAGCACACACATTCAAGATGATTCCCTTAACATTACACCCAACCTGGCAGTTTATGGAGTGGAAGCCCTTTCTATTTATGTACACCCTTCCCTGTTCCCAACGTGGTGCTTTGATTTCTACATGTGTGCAGTCTAAGCACCCAAGACTTCAGGGTAGTGTGCTGCAAGGTGGAATTCCTGCATAGTTGTGGCTCTGGGCTCAGGTGTACAGGGAAAATTTATGTGGTCACTGGCATGTTGTAGCATAGCATTTAGATAATAATAAAGGACCCTGGATGCTGATGCCTGTGGCACCTCCAGCATGTCCTCTGTTGGTCTCTGGAAGGTTTATGTAGATACAGTTCTAAGTGCTACACATACCTTAGTCTCCACTGGTATAGGTTCCCTTCCATTTGCCATTGCTCTCAGTTGAATATGACAAAGGTTGCAGAATTCCTATAGTGTATCTCTAGCCAGCCTGTCGTACTCTAAAATTTCCACCTCATGCAGATTGTGAAAAGTTAGATGGGGTCTAAGCACCCTTCTCCTTCTTGACCATGGTCTATTTGCAGCAGCAGCATAGACTTATCCCTGCTGTACATGCGCATGAATAAGACCAGCAGCAACTCCTAACATTCTTTCCGTGTAGCCTAGTTTCCATGGCTGTATTTCAATAGGCTTTGGAATTCAAATGGAAAGCTAGCAAAGAGTCTACACTGTTACTTTACAGCTTGTGGAATAGCTCCTCCATCTTGGATTGGTTGATTAGCATACAATTCAACTGCTTACATTGTAATTAGCATTCCACAATGTTTATCCAGTGTGTGCAGCTCTACATAGCATGCAGAGCCACTTACTCAATACAAAACAGTTAACTACTATGTGTGCGTCACACCTCAATGCGCACACAGTTTTAGTGGGCAGTATAGGCTTTATTGAATCCAGCCATAAGTTTTAACAAACTGATGATATTAATGCTATCATTCAATCCTGGTGGAATAGTAGCATTTAACTTAATTTGCCAGTATATGTCTCAAATTTTCAAATTGTCTTCCTAATTGTCTCCCCTGTCCCGCTGTAGCACCTGTATTCCAAAATATCAAATACATTTTTTTTTTAATTTGTACATTGCTTAGAATGTTGATATAAAGAAGTTTTGAGATCCTTTTTCTCAAGGCATGTATATGTTCATATATTATAACCTTGAGGGTCCTTTCTGTTTAACATATGTAAAAGGAAGAGCATGTCAGATAACTTGCTAAACAGATCACTCCCTGGTATTACAGTTGTATTTTCCATTACATTTAATCATCCTGGAATATGAATTAACAGTAATTATAGCTGAATTGTAAATAAATCTACATTGCACACATTTCATCATCCCAAACATCCTATCTTGGGTGTATCCATCATTCTCCTTATAGGATTGTAAATTCTTACCTTTTTAAAAATGAAAGAGTGACTGGATCTTAAATTTTATAGTAGTCCATATGTCCCCATTACTATATTCCAATTCTTAATCATAACAAATACCAAAACCGAAAAGAGAAAAACGATGATATTCAAAAACACAGGTGTGTGTTTTTGAATAATCATAACAAATGTTAACTACTATAAAGACAATTAGATGAGCCACAGTGGTGCAGCAGTAGCATTGTCACCTCACAGCAAGAGGTTCTCCCGTTCGATTCTCAGCTGGAGCACCTTCTGTGTGGAGGCTGCATGTCCTCCATGTGGTCGAGTCGCATTTGAAAGACAAGCGTGAATGGGCGTGCCTTTGTTGAAGGTTGGGCGTTGGGCTGGCACCTCGGCACTGTAAAAATCTACTGCCAATCATTAGTGGACTAGAGTTCTGCTGTGGCGACCCCTAACTGAGAAAAGCTGAAAGAAGAACATTCAAGCATATTAATAGCTATGGACTCCTTAGTGGCAGGCAGCATGGGTTTTACAATATGCTTAGTATTACATCTGCCATACTTTCAGCCACTGATACCATCTATAACATCATAAATGATGACCTTATTACAATTAGTGTCTTCACAGGTATGACTTGGGAATTTAAAACTGTTACTCATTCCCTACTACTTAGCAAGCTGTCTAAATTAAACTTTGGTGACTGTGTCATAAAATGCTTCCATAACTATATAATGACTTAACATATAAAGTATATGCCAGCAATACACTAACATCTCAATCAGTTCTAAAAAGTGGCATACCGCAAGATTCAGTTCTGGGCCCATTCCCTTTCACACTCTTCATAACCAACCTCTGCCTTGACTTACCATCCTTGAATGTTATAGTGTATACAGATGACATCCTTCTTCCAGAATCTAGAAAACTTAAAACACTCTCCAATCTAACCTCCCTTCCAACTTCTTACAATTTTAAAATTGTACAACCTATAACAAACTGCTTACTAACTCACCCAAAAAACAACTTTATGATCCTTGCAACAAAACCAAAATTAACAGCAATCCCACAATTCTCACTTAATGATTCTACTAGCAAAAGCAATAACATTCCCTGTGCCACAGATCAGAAATATCTGTGATTGTCCTTAGGCCCATGCCTAAACTTTTATATACACACGCCAACAAAATGTCTAATAAACAACTTTGTTATTGTATTCCTCATGTGCTTGTATCCACAGCCAGGAGAGCCATTTCCAGAAACATGCTACTACCAAAAATCAAATACAGTGTACCCATATTATGCTTTTACTCATAATACTAACAAACTATGTGCTACTGAAAATATAATTTGCAGATTTGTTACCTTAGCACATGCCAGACAGAATCACTGCAATGTATATAAGACTATCACTTGGCTACCTACAACTCACAGAAAAACATTTCTTACAATTGCTGTAATTTTTATGATATCAAAACGAGGTTATTGCCCCAGTGAAGGAAATGTTAGTAGCAAGCCCACACAATAAGAAACAAAACAAGGAAATTCTCCAGTTAGTGTGACCCCCCCCCTCCCTTTAAGACAACCATAAGGGGAAACAGCCATCTCCAAATTAGGTCCAGCTGCTTGGAATAAATTGCCAGTGATATAAGAAACCAACAGACTCTATCATCCTTTAAAACTGCACTAAGGAAACAACTTCAGGAGGAAGCCACCTTTTTTTATAACTGGAATAATCCAGTCTCACCCCTCATCAATCATATAAAAACAAACTACAAATAAGTAAATAAATTGCATATTTTAAAATTTTATTTAAACATATTACGACTTAGTTTACCTTCCATTCTACAGGGCAGATAGTAGGCTGTGGAAATTATATAAAAGAAGTGAGTGGAACTGCAGTTGAGGATTAGTAAGATTGCGGGGGAGGTTTGCAAAAAGGAAATTATATTAAGAAGCTCTTAAAGTACTGTAAATTAATTAAAATGGGTTTGTATGTTGCTGCTACCTACAGTTTTCAAGGACTGCGTTGATTAATGAATTTGGTTGTAGAATATGATAATTATCTCCTATGACTAATAAGGACATTTGTTTTTGGAGTGTAAGAACCTGATTTCTTTTTTTTTTTTAATTCTCTTTATTGCTTTATTTCATAATAATAACAATACAAGCAACATACAACACATTATGATAAAATATAAAAAAAGAAAAAAAAAAGAAAACATCACAAACTATGTACATTTATACATTGCCCATCTATAAATAAAGAGATACAACAAAATAGCAATTGGTATTCCATAAAGGATCATGTATTCATTTTAATATGTGTTCGAAAAGTATTCTCCAAAATTCTTTAAGAAATGTTTTGTGGTTGATGTTGTGGAATAAGTATTTATGTGCTTTGAGGTGCTTAATAGCTAGAGTCTTAAAGCCTTCCCACGTTAATATATGCCTATTTTTCCAATTCAAAGAGATATAATATTTAATTAGCATAAAAATAGAGATCAGTACTCTATAATTCCGCTCGGATAGACCTGGAGGTGGAATATGAAGTATAGTAAATTCCCAAGAAAGAGTAGACTTTTCATATCCAATTTTCTCCAGTAAGACTCTCAAAGCACACCATAACTTATATGTGCATTTGCAACTCCAGAAAACATGTAAAATATCATCAGTTTGGTTAGGGCAAAATTGACATTTAGGGGGGTAGTTGGAATAAATTTTATTGAGTATGTCAGGAGTAAGATATGCATTGTTTATTATCATGAGCTGTGTATATTTAAGTTTTTTTAAGGGTGTGAGTCTGGAGCTAATTCTTATGGCCTTAGAAATCTGATTATGGTAAATAGAGGGATTAAGTTTTAGCCAAAAATTGGGAAAAATGAGCTCATTATGCGTTTTAAGTGCCATGATAGCTTTGTAAGTATTTGAGATCATTTTTTTTAATAAGAAACAGGTTCCACAATGCTTTACAGGTTGAGATATCCTTATCAGAGACCATGGAGTGTTCCAAGTAAATGTGTACTAGTTCTCTGATTTGTCTTAATATAATTGTATATTTTTTAGGTAAATTCAAATTAGTTCTTAAATCCGAGAGAGGCTGATGTTTGAAAGGAAAGAGATCAGAAATAGAAGTGTTCTTGAGAAGGGAGTATTGTTCCAGATTTAACATATGCCCATTCAATCTTAGATTAGGGATGAGGTATAGTGGTTGCAGAGTATTAAAGGAATGAGTCAGATTCAAGGAACTAAAGAGGTTTTGAAGTGACCTTATATTAAATTTGATACTTTTTAGTAATTTAAGATTGCCTAAGTTTTCTTTGTTCAAGAAGGGGAGTGCAGCGAGGTTTATCTTTAAAGATTTGGCATAGCTATTGTACAGGACAACCCAAGCAGGGGCCCAAGGAGAGTGATCTTTATTGTAGGAGGCAATATTTAATATTCTGCTTCCATTGATTATCTCATAATATGTTTTAAAGTCAGGTAGACCCAGACCTCCTTGTTCCTTAGGGAAAGTAAGTTTCAAATAACTAATCCTGACAGATTTGGGGGCCCAGATAAATTCTGAAAGAAGAGAGATAATATTTTTAAAAAAATTGTTGTGTAGTATACTTGTTGTTGCATTAAATATATACAGGAATCTAGGAAGTATGTTCATTTTAATGATTGCTGTTCTGGCCAAAAAAGGAAGCTTAAGTCTGGCCTATCTGCTTAGGTCACCCTGAACACTTGACCAACATTTAGCTATATTATCCTGGTACTGAGCGGAGTTCCCCTGAGAGAAGGATATACCTAGATAGTGAGGTTGTTGTTTAATGTTTATACCTGTATTAGAGAATATATTAGGGAATGGGGAATACATAGTTATTGGGAAAATTAGTGATTTATCTCTATTGAGTTTGTAGTTTGCAAGGTTAGAAAAGGTGCTAATGGAGGATAGGATTTTAATTGGGTCAGAACTGGAGAGTGTAAAATAAATGTTTAAGTCGTCTGCATATGCAGAGAAATAAAGTTTAGTGTTAAAGATACTAGGTGTGTGATGAAATGTTTTCTGTTTGATTAAAAGGAATAATGGTTCAATGTAAAGATTGAATAGTAATGGGGAGAGGGGGCATCCTTGCCTGGCACCATTGAGAATTTTAATTCTGTTAGATATCTGTTTATTTATTTGTAAAATAGTGTATGCACTAGAATATAGGGTTTTGATCGTGTTAATAAATGAGTTTGGTATGTTGTATAAAGGGAGACTATCAAATAGGAATTCTGTGCTAATACAATAAAAGGCCTTGGATACATCAATAGCTAGAGCATAAAGGGGGGGGGGGTTATTTAGAGAAGAAAGAGAAATCATAGCTTCTAAAGATAGGGTGTGATCAATTGTTTGTCTGCCCATAATGAAACCTGATTTTTCAGGTGAAACAATAGTAGAGATAACTACCTTCAGTCTATTAGCTAGAATTGTGGCCAAAATCTTCATATCAATATTAACAATAGAAATGGGTCTATAATCCCAGGGGGTTTTGTGGTCAGCGTTATGTTTTGGAATAAAGATAGTTCTAGAGGCATTCAGGTGTATGTCCTTAAAACCAAAGGAGGTAATATTGTTAAACAAAAGAAGCAAGGCTTTAGAAATTTTGAAAGTAAATGATTTATAAAATTCGGCCGTAAATCCATCTGGCCCAGGTGATTTATTAGGTTTAAGACTATTGATAGCCGCAATGATTTCTTGCATTGAAATTTCTCTATCTAGAAGTTTATTTTGAGTCTCAGTCAGTTTAGGGAAGGTTAAATTGTTAAAAAAAGTTGTAGCTCTTCTTTATTAGGAGAATTTTCCGTAAGACCGTACAGCTGAGTGTATAAGTATTCAAATAATTTAATAATCTCAGTAGTCTTCTGATAATCCTTCCTCTGATAGGAAATTTCACATATAAAGGGAGATGATCTATTCAGGTTTACCACTCTGGCCAGAAATTTAGAGGGGAATTGAGCCAAATCCGAGTAATTAGCCAAGGATTTAATCTCATGGAAGTTAAGGTTCTCAGCTTGCAAAGATAAAAGTTCCTTTTGTAACAGAATCATTTGTTTCTCCAAATCAGGAGAGTGTTTTTGCTGAATTTCAGTTTCTATCTTATGGAGTTTAGAGGCTATATCTAATTCCTTTTTGTTGAGTAGTTTCTTATAGTATGAGGCTTTATTTATAAGAAAACCTCTGATCATAGCCTTGGTTGCAGCCCAAGAGCAGTCTAAAGGAGTCTGCATGGAGCTATTGGATTGGAGAAATTGGTCAAGATAAGACTCAACTTGTGAGAACATTTCTTCCTTCTTAAGAAGGTTAGGGTTTACACGCCACCAAATAGCTATGTTCTTTGAGGATCTTGTGCCCTGCCATTGAATAGAGAAAGAAATCCTTGAGTGATCGGAAAGGCTTCTAGGGTTATTGGCAAAAGAAATATCTAGGTTATTGAATACCGAGGAAATCAGAAAAAAGTCCAACCTAGACCAGCTTTTAGCGCAGTTAGAGAAAAAGTTGAATTTGTTATTTTTATGAGTGGCGTTAAGAAAGATATAGGGATCGAATAGGTTAAAATCATCCTTCAGTTCTGATAAGGACAGGGTTGCAGAAAAATTAAATTTAGCCTTAGTATTTGTCCTATAATTTTTTGGGTCCTGTACGGAGTTCCAGTCACCCCCCAACAATGTAGTAGTGTTTAGGAAATAAAGGAAGTAAGTTATAGATCTGCATAATAACATTTTGTTGACCTGAACATGGGGAATATATATTAATAATTAAAATAGGTTTGTCAA
Source organism: Protopterus annectens (assembly GCF_019279795.1). Classification (NCBI taxonomy): domain Eukaryota; kingdom Metazoa; phylum Chordata; order Ceratodontiformes; family Protopteridae; genus Protopterus; species Protopterus annectens. The sequence goes on along the minus strand of NC_056743.1, from coordinate 614,399,608 downwards.
GGAAAGAGCACGTCATAACAAAATAACACCATCTGCCATCAGTATCTGATTCAGATTTTACTATGTCATACATAAATTTATTTTTAATTATAATAGCAACACCTGCGCTATAAGATTTAGCCCCGGAAGCTATGATCTTCTTAACCCAAGGTCTCCCTCTGTCATGGTCCCATTGGTGATTAAGGAGATGCATTTCCTGAATAAAAACAATATTAGATGTGGATTTAAGAGTCAAATGCATAAATAGTTTTTTTTTATTGGGTGCTTGTAATCCTTTGATGTTCCATGATTCTATATCCAACATTTACATGTTAACATAAGTAGATTAAGAGAAATATGAGAGATGGAGAATATATAACTATCTATCATTTTTAGAAAATGAAATAAAAAGGTTTGGGTAAGTATAAAAATCCCTTCCTGCTTTAATCCCGTGCCTATCCACCACCCCCTAAGCCTGGAAGAGGCTGGGATATTAAATAATAATGTGAGATATATTAGCCTTTTACAGCAATTCTTTGGTCTCACCCAAAGGGAGAGACTGTTAAATCCCAGAAAGCTATTCCTATAACACCAGAATCTAAAATGCATAACTATCCCAAGCAGTTCTAAAAACACTCATAACTCAGCTATATTATTGATTAGAACATAAGATTAAACAACAATAAGTGTGACAGTTAACATAAAACAGAGGGGTTATTAAACCAACCTTAAATGGTATTTATCAAAATGTTGCAATCTTTGTAAAAAAACTGTTGTTAAATAACTGCCACCAGAATCTAATGGGGAGAAGCATCTATCCCCTTAACATAACAAATAAACCTTATGAGACAGTAATAGTATTTAAGTCCATACTATAGTCGTAGAACAATGAAATAAAAGAAAAGATATCATATAGCTACAGGTTTAACTACGTTCCTGCGATAATAAAAATCCGCCTATGTAACTCGATTGATATTTCCTGAAAACAGAGTGGGTACATAGACATCTTTGTCATAACAATCTATATTTTAAATCAGCGCTCTCATAACATGGCACCCTCAGCAACAACTATGCAGGATAATTACTCAAACTGACCCAAGAGCCATTAGTATTGCCCCATTTTGTTTTTGATTATAAATAGCGAAAAAAAATTAAACATCAATTAACCTAATCTGTGTGTATCCCAGAAGAATTGTCAATAGTTCCACCATTTAAGTATGAGAAATACCCTGTGTTCCATTTGCTATAATAGTCATCTGCCACAAAGTATGAAATGATGAGTAGGTATGTGGAATTATACTCAAAACTGATTACAATATACTATATAAATCAACTAAGTAATGAGCTTAGCTCGATATGCAGGGGGCATTATGTAAAGGATCTGCATGAGCTTGGTTAATCCTTGAGGTGTTAATGAAAGGACAGCAGCCCAGCATAAGAAAAAAAAAAAAAAAAAAAAAAAAGGTTCGATGAGCCGGCTACAAAGTTTATTGTAACAAATTGTTCCATCGGCTTTTCCAGTGCTTGGCATTTAAAATTAGATGCTTAATTTAGTGCGCTTTTGTAATACAGAGCTAGGAGCTCTATTTAATGTTGTCAGAAATTAAAATATACCCCTCTTAGAAATATCATACACCCAAAGCCTGATGTGAAAGAAAAACTGATAAAATGCTCATCGAGCACTACATGCATGAACTGTGCCCTTCTAATCCTCAAGATCGTCTAACCAAAAACAGATTACCAGTCAGCTCATATTTGAGTTAGATCGGTAAACCCCGCTGATTGCTTCTGGACAAGGCAGAGCTCCTCTAAGGCGTTGAGCCTTAAAACACGAGCATATCTGTTCCATATTCTCCAAGGTTTAAAACAGAACTGTACTACCACTTTAAGAATCCCATGGATTCATGGGAAAGGTAGGGGTCAAAGTTCCTCTGGCTACCAAACAACATGGTGGAGAATTAGAATTGTGACTGCATTCCTAAGAATACCATGAGGGAACAGGGCTACACAGCAGCCTCTCGAAGCGCTGAGATGACTCCGATTCTGCACTGCAGTAAAGTGAGCCAGAAGCAAGGCAAACTGATCCCTTTTAAAGCTAGTGATCAGGCATCGCCCCAGGCTTTAGGTAAGTTAATGCTTTTGTACAGCTGGTTCTGGACATTCTTTAAATGCTTGGAGGAAGATCGCAGTTGCTTCCTTACTGTTTTGAGCCGAAAGTTTGGATCCTTGGTGATAAAAAGTCAAAGTATTGGGATAGCTCATCTGAAATCTAATTTGCTTCTTAATTAAGTAAGCGCAGAAAGGAGCAAGCTTTTGTCGTTCCATCTTAATCGGAGAAGGGAGGTCAGATGAGAGAGATATTTTAGACCCATTCCATTCTATAAACTTTTTGTTTCGAGCCGCTATTAATAGTTTACTTACATGCTGATAGTTAAGTATCTTCACATAAACGGATCTCGGCTTGGTTTTATCATATGGTGGTCTTAGGGCTCTATGGGCATGATCAATTATTATTTGGTCAGAGAGAGGTGATTTATCCAGGAATATAGTAAAAATTGCAGATACGTTTTCAAGCAATGTGAGTTGGTCTATATGGTATGCCTCTTAAGATAATGTTATTGCGCCTGGATCTAGCTTCAAGGTCCAATAATTTCTGCTGCATGTCCATAATATTTATAGCATTAGTTTTTTGTTCTTTCTGTAGTTATTCAATTTTTATCTCATTGTCAAACACCTTTGCTTCTGTTTTGTCAATTCTTGTGAGTATTCTGTCTATGGATTCACTGAAAGTTTTAAGCTGCTGAGAGAGGCTTTGAATTGCTGTTTGGATAGGCTACAGGGCCACTTTTAAATCCTCCATGCTGGAAGGGTCAGTGTTCACTTTAGCAGGTGGTTTTGAAGTTTCCTGTTGCTTGACAGTTCTAGCCCTTTTAGCAATTACATCTTTCTCTGGAGATGATATAGCAGAGAATTTAGCTTTAGTGCTTTGAGTTTCCATGGAATCAGATTCCTGTGACATATCAGGATTTTCCTTTTTTATTTTTCTCCTTTTATCTCTCTTATTTTCAGGTGAGTGTAGGCCCAAGAGCCCCAGGCCACATGTATAGCAGGCAGCAGGGAGGCAAGAAACAAAAGATCAGATTCAATCCTTCAGTCAAGGTCTTTTGTTACCAAAACCGGATGCAGAAACTTATATCAGGTAAGTTCCTTAGTACTGAAGAGAGGTTATTAATCGTTGATTTTACTTCTCTCCCAAGGGATAAGGTTGTTGTATTATTGAGAGTAGCAGAGCTATGGAGTTACACTGCTTATAGGACGGCAGTCATCTTGATCCCCTGAGAACCTGATTTCTATAGCTGATAAAAAGGGTTGATATGAACTATGTGATGAGATATGTCAGAAGTAAAAAATATGAATGTGCAATGTTCAAACAGGGTTTGCATTTCTTTTTGTTGTCTTATTTATAGACTACAGAATACAATTGTTGTTCAAATATATACTGACCATTGGTATAATTTCTGGCACTGCTTTAATGGCAATAGTGGGATCCAGGGTCTCAAGGTTTTATATACGTGTTTGTTAGACACTCTGTCAAATTACAGTTCATGCAACTATGTGTCCAGGTGTATAAATAGTTTGAATACATTCTTTGTGAAGTGCATTTCATGTTGACATCCAGACATATATCATATATATTTTAATATAACAGGAGCATATGTGATCATTTGCTGTCGGGCTTAGAATAAGGTATAAGTAAGGGGATACATTTAGCAGTGTGTGTGTGTGTGTGTGTGTGTGTGTGTGTGTGTGCATGTGTGCAATCATGTGTATAAGAGTGTGTGTGTGTGTGTGTGTGTGTGTGTGTGTGTGTGTGTGTGTGTGTGTGTGTGTGTGTCTCTGTGTATTTTCTGGTTAGGTTTACTCTAAGGATTAAGTTAGGAGATAGATGTAGATTTGTGTATGTTTATGCTGCTTGTGTGTTTGTGTGTGTGTATGTGTGTGTGTGTGTGTGTGTGTGTGTGTGTGTGTGCGTGTGTGCATGTGTGCGTGTGTGCGTGTGTGCGTGTGTGTGTGTGTGTGTGTGTGTATGTAAGTTTGTGGTGTGTGTTTGCACCAATGTTTTGTGTAAGGGTGCTGACTGCTAGGAAACAGGGTTTTTACAAATTAAACCATAGGGTTAGGGACAGGAGACGTGCTAGTTAGCAGATATGAGTAAGGCGAGTCAGGAAGTGCAAAGCCTCCCCGGCCACCTTACTTATGCATGTTAATAGTAAACCTGACACTACCTCTGTCCCTTCTCTTAACCCTACTCTTTACTTTATGACTACCCCTTTCCCTAACAGTATCATAAATTGTTAGGGAATGGGTTTAGTGACTGGAACAGTTTTTTTTTTTTGATTGCTTGCTGTTACTCAGGTAAGTTTAGTTTCAAACTGTTAGTATTGATGTATTTTACACTGATGTTTCAGTAGGTCAGTGATGTGCTGTATAATCATATACACACACACACACACACACACACACACACACACACACACACACACACACACACACACACACACATACCATGTAGATGGCACCTGGTCAAAAAATTAATAAAAATCCTGGGAAAACATACAGATCAGGTAAGAATTGACTTGTCTGGTTTATTTGGCAGTTAGAGGATTAAGGCTCTGCACTGCTAGCAATCTGCTTCCTGTAGTCTATAGTTTGATTATCTCAGCCTCAATTTTCCTACTCTGGGACTCTGAGCAAATTTCTTTACCAGGCAGTGTGCTCAGGTTGCCACTCAAAATGGACACATGCATCTATTGAGCTTATTTGTTTAACAAATAAATAAAATAGAAAATAAAATAATAATGATAAAAATGTGTTCAGATTTGCTAATAAAGACAAAGTATGAAATTATGTTATAGTCATTTGAAAGGAGGGATGACTCAAAACCTCCAGACGTTGTTAAGTTTAGGTGACAATATGATAAATATCAAAAGGGGGTGAACCCAGGGATGTAGCCAGCACAAGGTGACACAGATAGCTGTCTATGGGCTGGTGCTGGACAAAAAAAAAAACACTAGAAGGTAAACAGAGCATGACATTTAAGGACTTCTTCCAGCATGAGCAAGGTCAAAGTATTACAGCATCAGTATACACACATCAAAGAAGAGGAAATTTCAATTCTCCAGAATCAGCAAAGAATGATAGGTTGGTTGGTTTCAAGTCTTCCAGCATAGTTTTTGTTAGCATGCATGTGTACAGTCCAAAAGCACTCCTGCTTACACTCCTGCATCAGCACATAAATCAGGGAAAAGTCTTCCACTATGTTCAAATGCATGACTCCCTAATTCAAGCAGGAGATTTTGAATCATCTTTTGCATTGTGAGAGAGATTGAGAGTTACATGGTAGGAAGGAGAAAGATTTTGAATTGATTTTTTGCAGGATGGGCAGGAGATGGAAATTCATGTGTGTGTGTGTGTGTGTGTGTGTGTGTGTGTGTGTGTGTGTGTGTGTGTGTGTGTGTGTGTGTGTGTGTGTCCTGTAGTGGATACATAAAACAGCCCCTTCATAATAATGCTTCCCTCCATAAAATTTGGATAAGGGAACTGGGGTTTACAATTTAGAGCATCAGTTATTGCTCAGAAAATGAGTATTTTTCCCCAAGTTCCAGGAGAACTGTCTGTGATCTCCAGTTGATATAGAAAATGGCCCGCTTCACGATTACTACTGCTCTCCAGAAAATTCAGGTAAGGGAACTGAGGATTACAATTTAGACCATCACAGTTATTGCTCATAAAATTCATATTTTTACTCAAGTCTCAGGAACACTCTCTGGTTATTTGACTTTCTCTAAGTCACACAGTAGGCAAATGGAGCAAAGTACAATCAATTACTGTACCCTTAATTATAAAACGTAGCTCATTAAAAGCTTAGAGTCTTAACCCGCTGCACTAAATGCCAGACCTTCCTTAACTTCTAATCACTGATGGTAACAGTCAGTCAATAATGCTAGACATTAGTGTTTTGTAACTGCTGTTCAGAAAACGTATTGCAAGTTATTTGGAGTTGCATATCACATTAAGGCTCAGAAATGTTAACAAACTACTTTAAAACTACAGGGTTTGGATTCTTTTGCTTCAATTTCTCTACTGTGTCTCTTCAGGCAAGTCACTCAGAGGTTTGGCCTGAGTCATCCCTGGAAAGGGACACTTTGTGCAGTGAGTTTACCTGTTATCAAATAGAAACACTGGTAGTTAAAATTTGTGTCATTGTCTACTCATTAGTTTTGACTTTGTCCAGAATTCTTGAACAAAGATTTTGAGGGGTACTTTTGTCTATTCCTTGTAGAACTGTTTCAGATTACAGTTATTAAATAATGCCAGGGATGAATTCCAGACTTTGTATCCTTCAGAAAATGCTTGCTCGTGCAATGGTTTTTATTCTATCAACTTTCTAGGTATATAAGAGAAACATTTAAAACTGGTTCCTGATTTTTCTGCCTTTGTTTCTGATTTCAGCTAAGACGTTAAAAGGACAGAATGGGTTTGCAGAGGGTTCCACTGTATGGTTTTGGCCGTGAGCTGAGATACATGTTGGGTCCATTATTTATTAATGCATTTGTTTACTTGTTTTTTTTAACACTTTTATTGAATCATCACTTGTAACATAGGCAAATTTACATTTATGCAAAAATAATCAAATTGTATTAAATTAACATTAACAGGCATTGTACTTCACATATATTGTTATATATCATATAACCTAAGCAACATTACATCAATTATTCAATTCCTGACACCTTTATTTTAAACAAGAAATATCTTTATTAAACCATCACTTACGACATAAGAAATCATATATTTATATAAATGAAAATAAACCACGCCGACAAAATCCTAGTTGTAAGGATTTTACATCACAGACCATACTGACACACTCCCAGTTGCAAACATTATACATCATTTATAATCTATCCAATCATTTTCAGTCAAGCATTACATACCTCATTTAAGTTCTGCCTTCTTTTAAACCTCATTCTTCCTCTGTATGTTGTTCGTCTTCTTTCGGCTTTTCCCGGTTAGAGGTCGCCACAGTGGAACTCCGGTCCACTAATGATTGACAGTAGAATTTTTTTGCGGTGCCAGCTCGATGCCCAACCTTCAATGAAGGCATGCCCTACGCATGTCTTTCGAATGCCACTCGACCGCGGGGAGGACATGCAGACTCCAAACAGAAGGCGCTCCAGCCGAGAATCGAACGGGAGAGCCTCTTGCTGTGAGGCGACAATGCTACCGCTGCACTACCGCGGCTTCTTCCTCTGTATGTATTGTTCCCAAAATAACAATTTTTTTCCTAAGGGGTTTGCTCCTACCCTTTTCTAAAGATCTCAGTTCCAGTTGTTTTATCCCTATTACTATAAATACCTTCTACCACGGTGGTGGTGCTGCGGTAGTGTTGTTGACTCACAGTAAGACGCTGTATGGTTTTGGCCGTGAGCTGAGATACATGTTGGGTCCATTATTTATTAATGTATTTGTTTACTTGTTTTTTTTTAACACCTTTATTGAATCATCACTTGTAACACAGGCAAATTTACATTTATGCAAAAATAATCAAATTGTATTAAGTTAACATTAACAGGCATTGTACTTCACATATATTGTTATACATCATATAACCTAAGCAACATTACATCAATTATTCAATTCCTGCCACCTTTATTTTAAACAAGAAATATCTTTATTAAACCATCACTTACGACATAAGAAATCATATATTTATATAAATGAAAATAAACCACACCGACAAAATCCTACTTGTAAGCATTTTACATCACAAATGATACTGACACACTCCCAGTTGCAAACATTATACATCGCTTATAATCTATCCAATCATTTTCAGTTAAACATTACATATCTCATTTAAGTCCTGCCTTCTTTTAAACCTCATTCTTCCTCTGTATGTTGTTCTTCTTCGTTCGGCTTTTCCCGGTTAGAGGTCGCCACAGCGGAACTCCGGTCCACTAATGATTGACAGTAGATTTTTTTTTTTGCGGTGCCGAGGTGCCAGCTCGATGCCCAGCCTTCAACGAAGGCACGCCCTACGCATGCCTTTCAAATGCCACTCGACCACGGGGAGGACATGCAGACTCCAAACAGAAGGCGCTCCAGCCGAGAATCGAATGGGAGAGCCTCTTGCTGTGAGGCGACAATGCTACCGCTGCACTACCGCGGCTTCTTCCTCTGTATGTATTGTTCCCAAAATAACAGTTTTTTTCCTAAGGGGTTTGCTCCTACCCTTTTCTAAAGATCTCAGTTCCAGTTGTTTTATCCCTATTACTATAAATACCTTGCTACCACGGTGGTGGTGCTGTGGTAGTGTTGTTGACTCACAGTAAGACGCTGTCCGTTTCGATTCTCAGCTAGAGCGTCTTCTGCGTAGAGACATGTGTGAATGGGCATACCTTCGTTGAAGGTTGTGCATCAGGGCTGGTAACTCGGCATGTAAATATCAACTACCAATCATTAGCGGACCAGAGTTCCGCTGTGGCGACCCCTAACCGGGGAAAGCCGAAAGACACACTATAAATACCTTGCTGTGTCTAATTATGGTGGCTGACAAAAAAGCAATTACTACAAAATGGAAATAAAATTTTGTTCACTTGCTCTTAAGCAGATATCTGGGGTGTATAGTCTTGCAAGTGGCTGTAACTAATGCCTGTATGTGTCTATGCATAAATACTCGGTTCCTGCCACCCATAGTAATTATGGTATAAAAAAGGAACTGATTCTAGAAAAACAGGAACATCATTATGTAAGCCATATTCTTTGGATATGATCCTTGTTTTCCTTGTTTTGTAGTCTGTTGGCAGTATGTTTAATATTTGATTGTGAATAAACTGCGTGACATCTTTGAGTTTAATGTTAATATTTTAACTGTGAATATATTTATAATTAGCCATTTTTGTGGAGACACACAGGTGTGAAATGTGGGTCTATATCAGATTATCCACATTTGAAAATGTCAAAGCACCTTTATTTGACATGAAAATGTTGAATGCTGAGTTTGTTGAATGGCCAAAACATTGATTTCTTTCCAAGGGAAAGAAATCTGTTGGCCGTTCTGTCACACTATTCCTTTCTCTGACTGTAGTGTGGTCTTGGAGTTACAATATTTAGTTAGGGAGGGTGTGGGGGGTATGGGGAGAAGCCCCCACTTAAATACGTTAGTTTTTAGGTTGTTTTGTCTGTGGCCTTTCCATTTCTTTCCCTTGGAAAGAAATCAGTGTTTTGACCATTTGACAAACTCAGAGTTTGACATTTTCATGTGAATAAAGATGCTTCAACATTTTGAAATGTCGATATTCTGATATAGACACATGAAATGCAATGTGCTGGGTTACAATAATCTGTCTAGGTGAGTAAAGCTATGAGCTGCTATTGTAGTAAAGGGTTTGATTCTCTTAGCCTTCATTTGTATACTGTGTGACTCTGACCAACTCACTTCACTAGACAGTGCTCCTAAGCTTCCCCTGAAAAGGGAGGCTTGCATTAATTTGGTTGACCCTAGTTGTCAGGATGTTTGACAGCATAGCTAGTGGTAACAGATTGCCTCATTCACAGGGGATATTGCATTTAGTCTGGTAGAAGTATATGATCCTGCTGAAGCCCCCATACTGAGATGAATAATATTATGGGATAGTGAAGAAGATAATTATAACTGGATATTATCATAAACATATGAAAACATATGTTTTACATTTTGACCTGTGAAGTAAAGACATAAGGGGGAGTTCAATAAAACCTACATGGATTTTTTTCTGGGTAGGCATAGTGGCATGGAACTTACACGGATGTAAGCAACTGTGCGATTCAGTAAACAGAGCTGAGGGGTGTGCACAAGCACGGCAGCACAGAAGTGTCCCTGGCATGCAAATCGCCTCATAAACAGGTGAACTGCATGCAAGTGAGGGTGTTGGAGATATCCAGCAAGCAGACAGGCAGTCCTGCAGACCATGTGTTGGTGTCCAAAGTGTACACAGAAAAATTCCATGTACATGATGTAAAACAGAGAAAAAGGGGCTGTAAAAGTCCAGTTAGAAGGACAGAAATAGCATAGCAGACACAGATATGTGCAAAATTACACCCTGTGTGTCCAAAATGTAATGGAAAATAATTTAAAATATTTTTTTTTAATACCCATATTATGTTTGTGAGGGGCACAACAGTGCACTAACATGCCATTATGCAAAAAAATAAATAAATAAATTAAGTGTAAAAATGAAAGAAAGAAATATGTGACAATGCATTATAGGGCCTTGCATGGAGTATGTACAATGATAGATTACTGTGTCTGCTAAGGAGGTATGGCATAGAACAGTGTAGTTTCCAGGTTGCATGCATGGATCTGTATGGAAATGAGCTGGGGTTACTGAATAGCAAAAATGGGTATCCGTGCCAGCAGATCCTATCCGTGTAGTCTCAGAATGGTGTTGATGTCCACAGAAGAGATAGCTGACATCAAAAAGGGGTGTGTCTGCATCCATTTAAGCTCATTGGAGCTCAGAGGTGCCCGTTTGCATGGTGTGTAGCTGAGCTGAGCAGGATGTGTGTGTCCAGTGCTGGCTAAGCTGTGTTTTCCTCCGGGGTGCATCTTTCTGCAGGTTTGAGCATGTTTGCACTGTGCACCACTGTGCTGACCATGCCCATCCATGGGGGTGTGTACATTGAGTGCTGAGCATTGTTTATACCTGCAGACGAGTTTGCTCGCCACGCTGCAGTGGTTAGCAGGGAAGGCTATTAAAAAAAAACTGGCTGGGAAAGCCAATCATATATAAATTACTGATGACCCCTGTAAAACTGGGCCATTAAAACACTTAATGATGTACTTGGCAGGTGGAACGCATCATAGGTAGCCAATCACACAGGCTACACCTGCAGCAGAGCACTAGAAAAGTTGCATACACCCTACAATCTGATTTCACCCCCGTACTCTGCACCAGTAGAGTACAAATGTGAGATTTTTAACTAAAACAGTGCTAGGGGCTGCTGCAGCTCTGCTAGATCTGTATTTGCTAGATGCTGAGGTCAGTGCTGCTGCTGCTGACAATAGGCCTAGACTGAAGAGAAGAGTGTTCAGGCCCAGGGTAAGCTTCCAGGAGATACATGAGCTGGAGATTTTAGAATGCTACAGAGTGGACAGGGACACACTACAAAAACTCACCGAGCTATGCCACCCTCAGCTCAGACCCAGAGCCAACAGAGGAGAACATATCTCATTGGAAACAAATGCGTGTGTGGCCCTTCGGATACTAGCTGCAGGTACTTTAAAAAGACAAACTGGGGACATGATGGGGTCTCACAGGCATCAGCATCCAGGGTACTCCACCTGTTCCTGGATGCCATGTTAACATATGCCAGTGAGCACATTTATTTACTCTGCACCTTGAGGAAAGGACCAGCAGCATGCGACTCTTCTATTGTGTAGCACAGTACCCTGAGGTACTGGGTACCAGAGACTGCTCTCATGTACACATCAGAGCACTGCCCGGTGAGGAAGGTAGAGTCTACTTCAACCACAAGTGGTATCACTCCAAATGCCAGGTCATGTGCAATTATCATAAATGTGTGTGCTGGCAGCCCTGGTAGTTATCATGACAACCATATCTGGCATGCATCACAGCTGTACCAGATGTTTGCTAGGAGGAACATTCTGTACGGCCATCTACTGGGGGATGCTGGCTATGCACTGGAACTGTGGATGATGGCACCCATCAGAAATGCATACACACCTACTGAAGAAAGCCATAATGAGCCACATGCACAAACTAGGAGCATCATGCAGTGTTTCTTTGGGCTGTTAAAGTCATGGTTCCAGTGCCTCGTTATATCTGGTGGAGCCCTGCAGTACTGTCCAGCCACATGTGCACAGATGTTCACAGTGTATGCCATGCTACACAATATGATCCTGTGGAAACAACTGCAGTAGAATCATCAAAAGGAAGGGACACACAGCCCCCCGCCAGCGCCTAGGTCCCCACAGCCACACCCACAGGAGGACTTGGAGCATGAACCCCATAAGTTTGTCCCTGTAGGCAGACATAGGCGTGCCCAGTATGCCCTGGCCTTGGCCAAAGACAATGCATAGCACATGCACTGACAACCTAGGGTCCTAGGGACTGACATCTTACTCTGACTCACATGCATATAGTAAAAAGGATGCCAGCCAGACCACACAACCTGTACCTAACTATATATTGGCTGTGTACTACATGCATTAGTCAGAGTCAGCCCTGAAACACAGGTCTCTCAACTGCTGCATTCGCAAGATAAGTCAATCTCCTATACAGCACATGCATGAGGTACTAGACTATGGTAGCATATATATGGACCTGCTGCATGTATGCAAGGGAATAGAGTGGGCTACTGGGCAACTTGCAGAGACCTAGCAGCCACTTGTGACAACAGGTACTCTGTCCAATACTGAGTGCCCCATAATATTCAGAATGCCACATGGCTGGAAACCCCACTGCATTATGCAAGTGAAATGCCAAACGTTGGGATTATAGGACAGATGCATGACTGTCAATGCCAGAGTCCTACCTCCAACACATCAGTGTTCCCATACAACTGCAGTAACAGTATGTTTGAGAGATATATCAGCAGACCACACAGTTCCAGGGCTGTGACATACAACCTTGCCACATGTTGGATTTCCCACAAAACACAGGGGTCAGTGTATGTCTGTATGCTGTTGATAGTGTGAGGAATTCAACCTCTCTTTCTGAGAGCTGGTGTGGCTCACTAGGCTAAGGACATTAGCATTGGTGATGGTGTTGATGATTCGAAGCTGACAGCATTTACAACTTTTGCATGTCAATTACTAATATGGTTGGTCATAACACCGTAATCTGTTACAGCAAGGAAGATAGATAAAGCCAGAGAAAATGGGGGAACAGAGGTTCAAGCCTACAGACATTATACATGCTCTGAGTAACCTAGAAAATGGCTAATATAACAGCAGGTTGCAACAGATCAGATTAGCCACAGTATGTAAAGGCCATCGCTTAACTGTGTCAGTACTTACAACAATTCAGTGAACTGCATTTTATAGTATATTACCAGAAAACCACAACCGTATGAGGAACAGAGCAGACATATGGGGTGGAATGCTGGACATTCTGCAAAAACATGTACAGTGAGAGGTAGGAAGACTGTCACCCTGTGTGTGGTGTTACATCATGTACCCCAGTCATAATATACCTCTCAACCTTTTAGAGCAGGAAATCTGGACAAAGCCCTGAATAACAGTGGGCCAAAGGCCCAAATATAAGGACAAGTATTAACTATTGCTCAGACAAATGTAGAAAGTTGATAGAATAACAGGTCATGCAGTAGAATGAATCTACTGATGTGTATGGAGGCAGACACTCAAATGTCTGTCATCATTTCCTAACATTAGTCTATAATGATTTGCCACTAATGTGCCAGAACATCACAATGCTATGTAAAATGTACCAAAAATATGATGCAAAACTCCGGGCATTCTATTATAGATAGCTAAATAATGTGTAAACTGATATCAATTCTCCACATATATCTACATAGTACAGTTACATAACGTACACATACAGCAATAGTTAAGTTGACATCCCTGTTATACACATGTATATATATATATATATATATATATATATATATATATATATATTGTGTGTGTGGGGATGCACGGAAGCCCCCACTTATACGGAGAATGCTGAGGTTGTCTACACCTACACATCACAACAGTTGTCTGATGGTAACAGACAAAGGCTGCAAAAGGACATAATCTACTCACCCACAGAACCCTGTGGCTGTGGAATGTCACCCTATAGACAGACAACAGTGAGCAGGTGGTGTAATGTGCAATTGTTGCAATGTAAGCCTTGGACAGGCCATATTGTCCCTGGCCAATTGTCCACCTACCAAACTGCAACCAACCAGACATGGCCATACTGGACACTGTACACACATAGCAGGGCTATTAACAGATATCCCACCCTTATGTCATTAGATACAATAACAGCATCATGCTGGATCATTCTGCAGGCCACACATGCTGTGTAATAAAAGGCCACTTTGCTTAGGCCACAAGTACTGTGGCTACATCCACAAATACAACAAACATAACCTGTGGCATATGCAATAAGTATTGCTTGCTGTAGTATGTGCTACTTGGCTGGTAGGAGTTCTAATCTCACAACAGGAAAGTGTGTGTGTGTGTGTGTGTGTGTGTGTGTGTGTGTGTGTGTGTGTGTGTGTGTGTGTGTGTATGTATGTGTGTATGTATGTGTGTGGTGTGTGTGTGTGTGTCCTGCAGCAGTAAAGACGTGCCCATATGGGTTATATCTAAGTAGTGGTTATTCATTTTATGGCCCTGTGACTAGCTGCTTTTTTCAACAGTGGCCTCATTTACAATGCCTGCTGATGTCATCCATCTTAACAGCACTGGCTGACAATCTAATTTCAAGTAATCTCTGTGGTGCATGCAATAAGTACTGCAAGCCATAGTGTGTACTACTAGATTGATAGGGGTTCCAATCTCACAATCGTGTGTGTTTGTGTGTGTGTGTGTGTGTGTGTGTGTGTGTGTGTGTGTGTGTGTGTGTGTGTATGTAAATATCTCCCCTTGCAGCAGTGGAGATATGCCTATCTCCGTGTAATGGTTATATATTTTTAAGGCCCTGTGACTACCTGATGGCCTCTGCATTGGCCTTCTTTACAAGGCCTGCTGATGTCATCCACCCTAACAGAATTTGGTGACATTTTAACTTCAGGTAATCTCTGTTTTGCATATGATAAGTACTGCGAGCTATAGTGTGTAATAGTAGATAAGAAGGGGTTCTAGTCTCATACCAGCAAACTCTGTGTATGTCCGTGTGGGTTGGTAGATATGTATTCCCTTGTATCACTACAGACATTCCCAAATGGGATATTTATGTGCAGTAGTTATGCATTTGACAGCCCTGTGACAAACCTCTGGTCCTATATTGTCCTCATGTACATAGTCATAACTCATGTCTGCCACCATCTGTGTTTGTGCATTCAGAAAACCCAGGTGACATGTATTAAGGGTAGCAGACCTTGTAACAAAGTATGAAAGCATAATTACACTGGTTGCCTCTAATGTCCCAGACATGCCCTTCTACACAGATGCACCTAGAGACCAATGCACAAATATTGCTGTACCTTGCTGAGGTCATATTTCTGCTGTGTTGTCATGCTATCCTGTGCCATTGTACTGCCACCATGTGTCCATAGAATAACCACTTAAACCCTGGAACAGAAACATACACAGGTGCATGATACACCATCATTCTGTCACACTACCATCAGTCTAACATCATGCAACTAAGATACACAAGATTTGCTGTGTAGTCATGATACATGCCAACACACAGTACCTGTTGTAGCCCACAACAACTGCTATAGCACAACAATACTGTACTGCACAAGTACATTGAAGTAATATAGTCACCATGTACATCAGACTCATATTTGCATGCCCCTGCATCAATGGCATGAATGGCAGGATGTGGCATAGGTATCATCAAATGCACAGGGTGTGGTGTGGGAGTGCCAAAGGCCTAGGCTGTGCCATACAGTTGACAGCATGTGTGTGATTCATGAAGGGGTGTGGGTTAGATGTGCCATGGAGAGGTGCCATGTGTGTCTGTTAGTGATCTGCATGTGACAGTGATGTTTGAGGGTGTGTGTGTACACAGTCAAGCCCAGTACTAGCCCTAAACATGTGTATGTTGGGCAGCTGTGGACCATACATGGTGGAGTGGACAGTTATCCATCCTCGGCCATGAACACAGGAACTAGTTCTGCCAGGAGTGGCAATGACACCACCATGCCCAAGGTCAGATGTGGTGCTAGTAGCTGATGGTGACTGCTGTCTGCTGGGCCTATGTCCCCCACGGGAGTGTCCAGGTCCATGTGCCATGGCCTGCCACGTCATGGTGTGGACAGCACATTTCCCTCTGTAGCGCTGGAGGTACTGCCACTACCGGAGTGTTTGTGTGCATTGTCATGTGGACTCTCAGGAGATGGTATTGCTGACTTACATCCACATGGCATATGCCCTACTCTCTACTCAAATCAGATATTCCAGCATAGACACTGTGCTGTCAAAGACAGACATTCTCAGCCCACCGTCTGTCCAATACATAAGTTCATAGGTTCATAGGATAGTACTAGGCTAACTAACCTTGTGGGCCATTTTAAGCTTAACCAATTATCCCATGTGAGAATCAATCCCTGCATCTTGTGTCTATAAGGTAAACACATTAACAGTTATGACAACCTCTCAACAGCACTGAAATGATCCATGGCATCCTCAATGCAGTGGAGGCGGTCATGGATGTCAGACTGTGCTGCATCCATAACCCTGAGCATCCATCTGGTGTTGCATTCAGAATGTGCCTGTGCCTCCATGATGGCCCAAAACATGCAGCGAGTGACCGTAATGTGACACCTGTTACAGGAGGTGGATGAACAGCAGCCCTCCTTTGAGCACCCCTGTCAATCTGCCTGTGTGGAACCTCGCCAGCTGTCTGGCTATGGCCACTGTCTACACTCACTGATGCCATAGTTGTCTCACTGTCCTGTTCAATGTCACTACCATCTGACTGTCTAATATCTGTGGCTTCTGGGGACTGGGTATGTGTTAGCAGGGACAATGGGGGAGTAGGAAGGATGTCAAACTTTGGGACAGATTCAGGCCCCAACAACCCCACCTGTGCCTCACTATGGCCACCATCATCATCAGAGTCCAATGGGACACTGACATCAGGTTGTGAGGGGGACAGACTCCAACCCTGCCGTTCACCTGTGAGGAGTAAGACAAAATCAGTACATTAGTACCTGCAATATTATGTATGGTAATCCACACAGACTCATACAGATGAGGAGCCACAACTGCATTGCCAGTCCCAAATCTTCTCATCACTGATCCCATGCACAACACACAAACACACAACAACATACACAGATAAGACAAGCCCTTCATAACATGCACTTCAGCTACATCCGGTGAACGTTGCCAGTACAATACATCTGTGAGGTATGCAATATGACAGTGTATGTGATAGAACTACATATAATACTCAGTACACCTATCCTGAGAATAATATGCCTGTTGTAGTATCAAAGTCTCAGGTATGTACCATCTCCCTATCATGTGTGAACAAGTATTTTTGAGTAATGTCCTCCTGTATAGCAGGCTGCATACTTGTTCATAATTATAAGTGCAAACGTGTTAATGTTTGTACAAATACACAGCTGTGATTACCCATTGTATACACTGTAGTTAACTGCTCTGAAATGGAGCATGCAACAATTCTACACTGGCTAAGCATAACAGTTGTTCTGAGGGCAAAATGGCAGTCCTTAACATTCTTAGAGTATATATGACCCGCAAAACAACAGTATCACATTTACCAGGTACAGGACCACAGACTCTGGTCACACCTGATGGCAGTAGTGGCTGGTGACTTCATATCAAAGGGGGGCTGCAGGAGACAGATGAATGGGTGGGGCCAATTGGAGGGGGTGTGGCCAACTAAAAGGGGGGGGGGCTATGCTTAAAACCACAAAAACTCAGCTTTTAATTAAATATGCTGCCCTGGGTGCCAAACCATCATTATAAGCATCCAATCAAGACAAAATGAAGTGTAGAAGAAAAAAATATTCCAATGCATTGGCTACATGACAGCTTACTTAATATCTAGATGGAAACAAAAAGGTTGTGAGGCATGGAAAAATAAATTACTTTTTAAGTACATTACTGGAATGCCAGTCAAAATCAATTATAAAAAACAAGCAGCACTCAAATCAAACCACTTCTCCTTGCACTGAAGTTCTAATTATAATTTATATTCAGCTTTATAAAAGAACCAAGTAACATGCTGAAAGTAGCAATCTCTGTGATACTCCCACTTGTAAAAATGTTTCTTATCCAAAAAAGACCTGCTGCCTGACAATAACTATCCACTTGTTTCATGGGAAAAACATGATCAAAGTAAAAAATGAACAGCAAACAAGAAACAAGGTCAACATAAATTGTTTAAAGGATTACTGCACAGGTTATGGACCACACGCGATAGATTGACATTCTGTTTAGTTTACTGGTAAAGCCTGCAAAGATGACTGCAAGTCTCCAACAAATGTAGTGAGCTACTGAACATAATGCACAAACAAAAAACTGTTGAACTAGCAAACCACGTGCAGGCGACCAGGAACACTATAAGAGACTGCTTCGTAAAATAAACTTGCATTTAATAGATCCAAATAGAATGTTAGCGCTTTCGGCTAAAACAATATTTAGCCTTCTTCAGACAAACAGCGGAATTTTGAATTACATTAATTCAAAATTCCGCTGTTTGTCTGAAGAAGGCTAAATATTGTTTTAGCCGAAAGCGCTAACATTCTATTTGGATCTATTAAATGCAAGTTTATTTTACGAAGCAGTCTCTTATAGTGTTCCTGGTCGCCTGCACGTGGTTAGCTACTGAACATACTGTAATCCTGTCCATTATTACAAATACTGTCATATGCATTTCAATACCTAAGGCTTATACGTTATCTAGTTATGTATATATTCTCTGCATGGCAACAACAAAAAGGCTTTCAATGTTGGTAATCCTTTAACAGTATGCTTATTAAACCTTACTTAGGTTCATAGGTTCATAGGTTTATACTAGGCTATCTGCCCTAAGGCATTTATAAGCCTAGCCCAAAGTTTTGTGGCTTACGCCACCCCTTATATGAAAAAATACTGTGCCCATTAGTTTGTTGTACCTCTGTCCAGCAGTGACACAGAGATGATTCCCGGGGTAAACCTATGATCTCCCATCCACAGGTCAAGATTTCTCTTGAACAGAGCCAGCGAGGTGCTTTGCCTCACATGGACCGGGATTTTATTCCACAGCATAGGGAGTCTCTGAGTGATAAATCTATCCCTCCAGCACGTCCTATTTATATCCGTGCTAAGGTTTAAGTCGCTTGCTCTAGTGGTTTTGGTGGATTTGGATTTTTTGAGGTGGAGCATGTCCATTAATTCCGGGTTGGACATGGCCTTGTATGTCAGGCACATGTCACCTCTGAGCAGACGGTATGCGACTGAATAGAGCTGGAGTTTCTTCAATCTGGCAGCATATGACAGATTTTGGAGTCCCTTTATCCTTTTGGTGAGGAACTTTTGGGGTCTCTCCAATTGCTGCAGATGTCGGGTGAGATACATCCCGAATGGGGCATTGTACTCAATCATTGGTCTGATAAGTGAAGAGTACAGGGGAACAATGACCTCACTAGATCTGGATGTGAATCCCTTCATGATCAGGTGGGCAATGTAGAAGGTCTTTCTAACCACTTTAGCAACGTGAGTGTCAAAAGAAAGGCCACTGTCAACCTGGGTCCCCAGGTCCCTGATAACCTCTTCTGTGCTTAGTGGATTGCCACCTATATGGTAGCTTGGGGTTACCTTGTTTTTCCTGAAGGGTATGACTATACATTTTTGGCGTTTAACTTCAGGCCATGGCTCTGGCACCAGCTATCTGTTTCCGTGAGTCCCTTCTGAAGGATATCCGTGTCGATGCACTTTCCACTATGGCCCAGTTTGCAGTCGTCTGCAAACTTTGTCAGCCAAAGTCCTCCCATGTTGGCCTGTACTTCTGTGAAGTAGATGCCGAACAATAGGGGGCCAAGGACCGAGCCTTGTGGGACACCACTTGTGACCGGCTTGGAGTCTGACATAGCGCCAGCAACTCTAACCCTGTGGTTTCTGTCCTTAAGCCAGTTTGCAACCCATCTTGTGACATATGGGTTTACATTTAAGCTGGTAAGTTTTTCTACAATACCCGAGTGGGGTATTGTGTCGAAAGCCTTTGCAAGGTCAAGGTAGGCTGTATGGACTGCCTTTCCCTCATCAATGGCCTTGGTGACTGTTTTGAAGAAGTTGACCAAGTTCAAAAGGCATGATCTGCCCTTGACGAAGCCAAACTGGGTCGGGTCCAATGTCTGCAAGTCCTTTATATCTTTGTTTATGAGCTCCATTATGATCCTCTCCATAGCTTTGCAGACTAGACTTGTTAAGCTTATGGGGTGGTAATTGCCAGGGTCCGTAGAGGCACCGCCTTTGTGGAGTGGGACCACAGTTGCCGTACGCCACTCCTTGGGCACGTATCCTGTGGTAAGGCTGAGATTAAACAGCTGCCTTATGTGCGGGTTTAATTCCTCATTTAGCTCGTGTAGCACACAGCCGGGGACACCATCCAGTCCCATTGAGGCTGTGTTTTTAGCTTTAGAGAGAGCAGCTTTCACCTGCGCATTTGAGATGTCTGGGAGGCTACACTCCGCTGGGATAGTTATCTCTCCTTTAGGAGGGGGAGAGGGGGGTGAAGTTTGCACTGAACCTGTCTGCCAGTATGTTGGCAATGTCTGTGGGTTCAGTGATTTTTGTATAATTTTGGACTAATTCTGAGCATATCTGGGAGTTTCCACCCAGGTTTCTAACATAGCTGAAAAAGGCCTTATGATTGTCCTTTGAATCCATGGCAATTTTTCTCTCAAAATTGGCCTTAGTTGATTTTATGAGTGCTCGTATTTTTTTACTAATAATGATCAGGGGTGACTTCCCTTTTATGGATTTTGTTCTATCATGTAATAGCTTTCTTCTCTTATTGTAAAGTTTGTTAATGGCTGGGGTCCACCAGACTGGACGTTTGCCCTTTGTGGAAAGAGTCTTGATTTTATTTGGGATTGCCTGATCCATGCAGTCCTGGAGGTGTTCATAGAAGGCATTTGTAAGGGCTTCCGCAGCTTGGGTTGTGGTTTCCAGTGGCTCAGGGGCCTTGAAGGATACCACACCAGTCTTGAGTAGTGTGAAGTTTGCTTTAGAGAAGTTCTTCACTGTGGTCTTTTGTTTGGGGTGGGGCGGGATGTGGATTTCCAGTGAGATTAGTTTATGATCAGATCTCACCAATGAGGGATATACTTCGTGTGGAGCATTTTGTCCCCATGTTTGTGATAATGAGATCTAGTATATTTTCTCCTCTCGTGGGAACAGTGACTAGCTGTTCCATGGCATTTGAATTTATGAACTCCAGGAACCGTTGGGCTAGAAAGTTAGGGCTTGAGTAATGTTCCCAGTCTATATTCGGGTAGTTGAAGTCACCCAATATGATGGTGTTTGGAGATACATTTATAGCCTCCAGTGTCTTCAGGAAGGCTGTGTGGGGTTCCTGAGTTTGAGAGGGTGGTCTGTAGCATGCTACAATTTGTAGAGCAGTTTTGCCTATGGTTAGTTGCACCTGGATGGTTTCCGAAGCTTCGTGCGTTGCCACCAACCTGGAGGTGTGGGTATCCTTTATGAATATGGATACACCTCCTCCTTTTGTGTTGTGGTCCGGGTTTTGGGGCTGGAATGCATGATATGAGGTAAAACCTAATAGTGCCGGGGTGCTCTCAGGAGCCTTGAACCAGGTTTCAGTTACAGCACAGACATCGATGTTCTCCATACTGAGAAGGGCCTCGAGTGCGTGCATTTTGAGATTTAGACTTCTGGCATTGAGAAGCATTACCCTCAGTTTCTTCCCATTTTTGTTTTCTAGGGTGGTAGGTTTAGAATTTGAGCCTTGCCTAAAAAAGGCACTATGGGGGTGGCAAGAGCCTTAGCCAATATCCGGAATCCCAGGGGTGACAGGTGCAAGCCGTCCCTTGTGAAGCAGCGTGGCTTGTCAAGCATGTCATCCCAGGCAGACAGACACTGGAGCCCTTTTGAATGACACCAGACATTAAGCCAATTGTTAAAGCTGATCATCTTGTCTCTATATTGTGGCTTCATTCTTGGTGAAGGAAGGATACTGCTCAGGGTCAGGGTCATACCTGCCTGGGCTACATAATCAGAGAGCTCCTCTATGTCTCTTTTCATGTAGTCCAGGGAGGTACGTCTCAGGTCGTTCACACCAGCATGGACAATGACTGTGTCATATTTGTACTTGCCGTGGAGTGACCCGAGTGCTTGTGTTATGTGGCGGATTCTAGCACCCGATAGGCAGCTTACTGTGACCCTCTCCTTGTTCAGCCTGGTGAGTGGGACGTCAGTGTGTCTGACTATGGAGTCACCTATGACAAGTATGTTTGGTGTTGTATTTGGCCTTAAGGGCTGTGACTGCTTTGCACACTGATTTTGTGGTTTATGTGTTGCTTGTGGGGTGTCTTGAGGTAGCAGTTGTTTGGGCCTTTGTCCCAAACTTACATCTTACAATTTCAGACAAGCTTACCTGATGGTCAATAAAGCCTTGCTACTTAAACACACAGCAACAGACAGTGCATCACATGCATTTTCTGAATAATGATAAGCATAAATCAACAGTATAAAAATATGACAGAAAACTAGAACATTCTGCAAAATCAAGGACAGATGAAAAGCCACTATAGTACTTGGTCTACCTTGGATGAGGGGATACTCTGCACACTTACCCTGCATAACTGCTCCTTGCCATGCTTGGGCACATCCAGAGTCACTGCATGGGGGAGTGGGTTGCAACAAGCATGTCACAGTTTGAAATGTCTCTGGCTGACGGTAATGGCCCTGACACATTTGTCATACCTCTCAACTTCAGAGCAAGAAATCTGAACAAAGCCATAAATAGAAATGGGACAAAGGCCCAAAAATAAGGACCATTTTTAAATATTGCTCTTATAAACTTAGGTAGGTCTTGCATTAGTATGAATTTTCTGAAGGATATGAAATCTGAAACTCAAATATCTGTCATTATTTTTTAACTTCAATATTTAATGATTTGCCACTAATTTGCCAGAAAACCACAATTTTATGAAAAACAGACTAAAATGTGATGCAAAAATATAAAATATATGTAATACATGAAGACGAGTAGATACCAAATTTGAATGGGTGCCATTTTACAATCTGTAGTTGCTTAATCACGGAGTGTGTACAAGTCTTGGCATAGTTTTGGTGCATACATTATACTGGAACTACTCTATAAATCTGAATGGAATGTGCTTCTTCATGATTTTGGATATACAGAGGAACAAGTAAAGATACAGGGTCGCAAGCTCACTATATTTTTTGTTGAACTTTACTGCAGTTCGTTTTGGAGTGCAGAAGGATATTGGGGAAAGTGCTTGGTTGGAAATCACATGTAATACATGAAGGCGAGGATATACCAAGTTCGTATGGTTGCCATTTTGTCTCATTTGGGTTCAATTCATTTTTGAACTATGGACTTAATATATAACACATCTCATGGACAAATTAATATAAGAACTTTATTAATACATATTTTTTTATTTTTATTCAGATTAGAAAACTATATAACTTTGTTATTGAGGATGGAAAATGGAAATTGTTTCAATATTTATATATTTGTTTATGGCATTTAGCAAATGTGCACAGCTTTCAACTAAACCAAACCAGGGGTAAACATATTACCTATTTTTGAACTCTTGGTAAATAATTGTGTTTCTAATTCACAGGCTAAACAAGCAAAATATTCTTAGCAACTGTTTTTTTTTATTTTTTTGAATTTTGATGGGTGGTTTAATAACTACATTTGAGGTTATTGAACTTAATGACATTATTGTTGACATCACTAGCCATTAATGGTCATTTTTGAATTTATAACAGTATATAGGTTGTGAGCATTTTTCATGTACTAGCTTAGATAAATGGAAGTGAAACAGTTTAAACAGTGCAGTTACATTTTTTTGGTATGAATACATGGAGAACAAGGCTATAGCAGGCAGCTGTTTATTACACAGTATAATTTTGGTAATACCTATGATTCATACATATATTTTTTGTCTTTGAGCTACTGGCTTCCTGAACTGGGGATTAGTGAACTTACATAAGGATTCACACTTTATATCTTAATATTTTTCAACTTAAAGTACAGACCTATGAATCTATATCCAATATATATATATATATATATATATATATATATATATATATATATATATATCCACTATATAAACCAATCTACATTTATTATAACTGAATTTTGAATGGGACTTGATCTGTGATTAAATATTTTATATAACAAGGAATTTTCCCTTAAACAATGTACTCTGAGGACCCTATATATTTGGCAATGAGTATATTCTTATTGGTGGAGTTTATTTCATTGAATTGTTCACACTTATTCTACATTTGGATGTTGGCTTTGTGAACATTATTAATAACCTTCCTTGATCCAAGGTTGGATTTGACAACCATTACTGATGCATGGCAAAGACTATTACAATTCATGTCTTTTGAATATGGTGACTACGGGCTTAGCACTGCTTATTTATTAAAAGTATTTTTCAGCAGGGACTAATATTGCCCGTAGTGTTTTCATATATATATATATATATATATTATAATTGTGGAGCTATTGATTCATTGGGTGTTGCGACTTAGCACTTCTTTAAGAAATATATAGAGGACTAGGGTCTATATTCTCCACACTTGACTCCTTTTTATATTTATATGGCATATGGCCCAAAGAGGTCAGTGTGTTGAAACTTAGCACTGCTTGGAAAATACATACAGCAACAGGGGGTAATATTGTCCACACCTGACACCTCAATCTTAACATTACCACAAAGGTTGATTTCTTTACAAATTTTATGATTATGTGTTGCAACTCAACACCTCTTGAAGAAAGATATTGAGGAGCAGGGGCCATATTGTTTACTCTTGACCTTTTTCATATTAATCTGGCATATGACGTCATAAAGTCAGTGTGTCGAGACTTAGCACTGCTGTGAAGAAAAAAAAAAAAAAAAATATATATATATATATATATATATATATATATATATATATATATATATATATAAAGAAGCAGGGGCTAACATTGTCCACACTTGACATATCCATATTTGAATTGGCACATGAACATAGTATTCCAACTAAGGTTGTTATATGATCAAAAACAATAATATATTAGTTTAGTGCAATCATTGGATCAGGTCTAGGTATATTTGTTTTGATTATTCTAACAGTAAGATTCATATTTCCAACCTCTGGTGTTAGAATAAGGGGACAAACAGCATTTTTGTTTTTTTATTAACCACCAATGGATCTTACTAACCTGCTACAAGGTCTGTCCTCAGATAGGGATGATCTGGCCATTTTTGACCTTGGCAATAGCAAATTAAAATGGGCCGGAGGATGTGGTCCTAGAAAATACCTGTGAGGTGCAGTTTCTCAAACTGAATAAAAGTATGAGGTCCCTTCAGACTAACGTTTGGCATTCCAAGCTTTTCAAGGCATATATAACTAAGGGTATCACACCACGGGGATTAAGGGTACGTATACAGTCATTGGTTCCAAATATTGACACAACTCTCACAGAACAATGGACTGAGGCTCAACAAATAGCCTCTATGAGCTTTTTTGAAATCTTAGCCTCTCATTATGAGAGAACAATTGACAAAGATATATTAGAAATCACACAAATGTGTGCAGATATTCAGAAGTTTGAAGGACGGGAACCTTACAGCACCTGTCTTAAAAAAACTTAGGATCTGCTAACTTTAGAGCAGAAATTAAAGGACAGAAAAATGAAAAAAATTCACAGGGACTTAGCCGAATATGGGGTCATCCATTTTCAAGCAACAGACATGTGAGGGTTGAGCAAACACACAGAAAGGTTGCCAAAAGGAAAAGACCTAGATCCATCCTCAAAAAGCCTTCCTCATCCAGTTATGATACTTCTGGGGAGGAATCCCCATCAGGTTTTGAGCCTGATGCACAGCATACCCCAGAATCTCCAGCCTCAAAACGAAGTAATACCTCTATCCCTTTAGGAGTACGCAAAGGAGGGGGGGCAGGAAACATCACAAAAGTGGACAACATGAAAGGATTGTTGAAACTGATGGTACAGAAATAGCAGAGAATAATGTATTGAACATATAATCCACTCCTTTGTCACCCACCCAAATAAAAATTCTTAATAAAGGTCTTAATTTTATACCTGGCTTTTATGTGTCTGAAGATACATTTGCACAAGATATAACTGCATTTTGTAGACTGCTTAACCTCAGATTATTTTTCCAAACAGCAACTAATCCTGAATCGCAGGATGGGTTCAAATATCACTAATCTAATTTTATGCCACCAGTGCATCACAATGTATTAATGTTTCAGAATTGCATTCTCAAAGACCTACACTTCAATTTTAGGGAATTCCGTGCCAAATCAAACAATCTCTTAAAGATCGAAATGGATGCAATCCATGAACTTGAAACTAACCATGATTTGGCAATATTGTCTGCAGATAAGGGTGATGCAGTGGTGGTACAGGATTGGACCCGATATAATATGGAACTATGAGACCGCAAGCTGATAATCGCTATTATACTCATATGACATTGGACCCAGCTCCTGGTTTCAAGAAACAAATAGACCAGTTTTTGACATCAGCCAAAAATGAGGAAATTATCACGGACAACACACTACACCCCGACCCATCTAGCCCATACATATATTTTTTACCCAAAATATACAAGAATCTGGAGAAGCCACCCGGTAGACCCATAGTTTCAGTAGGGGTAAACTCACAGAACCATTATCCCAGTTCTTGACACAGTATCTAAAACCACTTCGAAAATGGGTTAGGGCTCGCATTCAAGACACAACAGAATTCCTTAAAATGATCTCAGACATGCAGCTTGAGCCTGGGTGGTTACTTTGCACCCTGGATGCTTCTTCATTGTATATCAACATTCCTCACTGGGTGGGGCTAGAAGCATTGGAATACTGGTTATATAAATCAGAGCTGTATCAACTGGGTTTTAACACCTTTTTACTTTGCCTGGTTGAGCACATTCTTATGAAAAATGTATTTTATTACTAAATAAATGCTACCTACAAGGCACTGCCATGGCTGGTTTATTTGCTCCCATATATGCTGATTTATTTATAGCCCACATTGAGGAATAGCTCATCTATGATAACTCACATAACATTTACCTAGATGAGATCGATATTTAGAGAAGATACTTGGATGACTGCTGGTTAGTATGGAGATCAGACCCAGAATACCTTATGGAGTTTGTCGAATATCTAAATGGCAACAGATGGGGTCTTCAATTTACTGTCACTTATGACACCAATAAGATCCCCTTTCTAGATGTCACAGTAAGCAGGAATTATGACCATACTCTAACATCTGAAGAATATAGTAAATTCCCCCAGTACAATTCACTTCTCCATGCTACCAGCTTTTATCCTCCACATATATGCAGAAACATCCTAAAATCACAATTTTTGTGAATGAAACATATCTGTTCAAATGATGCTACTTATGAGGTATATCAAGAAGATCTTACTACTAGATTCAGGAATACAGGATGCAAAACAGGAAATATCTTCCAGGCTAGGCATTGGGTGGCTAATCGTAATAGGCAAGATCTCTTAACATGTAGGGATAAGACTAAGAATAAGAATTCAACCATTAGACTAGTCAGTACATATGGTAGAAATACAGATGTCCTACTCAACAGTGTCTGCAGAGATTGGAATATACTTTTTGCAGAAGACAAATTAAGTGAGTTTCTGGATGATACATGTCAATTTTCTTTCAGAAGATTCAGGAATTCGGGTTCATTCTTAAATCATTATAAACATGGTTGGAGAAGTAAAGGTGACCCTATACAAACCACTTTGGTGGGGGACCAACTCAAGGATTGTTTTCTGTGTAGCCATTGCACTAACTGCAGAAAGGTGATGAAGACATGCCAGTTCAGCACCAAAAATAGTGGGCAAGTATTTGACATTTTCTTTTTTTGCTAATTGTCAGACTGACTGGGTGGTATATTTGGCTACCTACAGCTGCTCTGCGTTTTATGTGGGACAAACATCCAGGCCTTTAAAATTCAGAATATCTGAACATCTGAGTGACATCAGATTCTCCTGTATGTCTCTATACCCATCACTGCAATCTACTGTGGTGTGTCCCCTATGGGCAAAATCCCACTAATATGTCATACAGCCACTGTCAAATAGATGCGTGCTATTACAACAACTATATGGGGACAGTCCAGCAACACCAATGTGCCACAATGACAGTCAGCATTGCAAACCTGCTGTAGTATATGTTCCCTGTAGGCATCATACCTCTCCACTACACAGATGTTTGTGGAATGTGAACGTGTGCCTCACAGATGTGGTCCTTTTTGGCACAAACATGTGAATGTCTGACAAATGGTTGGCCAATCATTCATGGTTGTTGTCAGAAAATAGAGAATCTGTCTGTCACATGCCAGACCCCTCAGGAAACACTTATGCTACAGTAATATCTGTTAGTCTATTCATAGTCTTACTTTGTATGGCCAATATGTATACTCTGTCACTGAGTTTGGGCCTGTCCCTCCCATTAATTATGGCTATGACCTAAATTCTTACTGTACGGGGTTGACAGGTATGTTAGCCATAGCTCTCAACCAATGAGGGATGAATGTCAGCAAAACAGTGACCTAGCCAGAGTACACCAGGGACAGTCAGGGACACCTTTACAATGTCAGAGCTATTTATGTGCGACACTGACAGACTGAGAGGAAGTGAATTACAGTACATTGTTTGATGTTACAGCAGTGTACACACTTACTTGGTGTCACTATGTCTAACTCATAATCCACTAGCTTTCCTACAACAGCTGACCATTGTAGGAGGGAGTAACAGGGGCAGAGCTGAGATTTGATTCAAAGCAGGGACAGTTGATTGGCACGGCTATAGCTGTTGGACAGCAGAGTATCACCAACATGTCAATGCCATAGATGCACCACAAGCCTACTGTTGTAATCCCTATTCCCCATACCTCCATCCTCCCATCTGCATCCCATTATATGGGGACACGTATTACATACCTGTTAGAGTGCAGTGATCCTTTTTTGAAGTGTTCCTCGGCAAATAGCTTGCAAAATCATTGTCTGTGTGAGCAAAACAGCATACACACCTGTTCTCCATAAGCAGTTGCTTGCCTTTTGTAGGTAATGCTCATGAACAGGTAATTTGCCTGTGCACCAATCTGTGGCTCAGACTTGCTAACTGCCTCCAAAACAGCGGAGATTCACTTTCATTAGCCAATGACATGGCACCACATTGCAATATTTAAGGCCTTCATGTAGGCCTTGGCCCCTTTCTTAGTCTTTGAGATGAAAAATAGTGAGGCATGGAGACTACAGCATTGCAGAGAGTAGGTACAAATACTCTCCACTGTTGAGATTTATGAGGTATGTCCACAGTTTTGCTTGATGTGTTTGGCTAGTGTCCCATGACATCGTGATCATCTGGGGGTTCAGTGTTAAACATTGTGGGTGAGGTCAGTAAAGGGAGAGAGATATGTGAGTGTCACACGTCATACCCGCAGAATACGCATGCTAATGCAGTAGCTGCTATTCTAGCAACTGACTATCGTTGCAGGGGCAAACTGTTAAACATGTCCCTATCGCTGGACCTTTGCCCCCCTTATGTATGGTTTTGTCTGGATCCCTTGTTCTAGGGGGTGTGAGGTATGGTAGGTCTGTATTAGCTAGCTTACCATACTGTGTATAGTCCAGGCTGCAGCTGCTGCGGCAGCCTAGGACACATAAGGGAGAGTGTGAACAGTTTGGAGGACAGCAAGCTGTACATATGACTGTGGCAACAGTGTCAGCCCTGCCATTACAGCTGAGCCAGGATGGCATTCTTTACAGTTCAAATGAGGCATGTGCTTAAGGTACATCTGTTATGCAACAGTCTCAATAACAGAGTAGTGGGCGACATATAGTTAGGCTATACGGATATGTGCAGTGTGTCCCTACCTGCAGGCATTTGACTTGCAAAATTGGGTAGCAGATAACTGAGTAGTGCTAGAGATTGTATAAATTAAAATGCTTTCCCCAAAATTATACTCTGTGTGCATTAAAAGAAAATATGCAAGGTCAAAATAATATGGCTTGTTTTGCAAGAACAGTTAAGTGATGACCTTTTATTAAAAAGATTTCTTATAAATGTTCACCTTAGATATTAATAACATATGGCTGTGGGCTTACTGTAAATGGCTTCCTGTTACAGAAAAAAGGAAGTTGACTTTCTGTGAGCTTTCAGATGCAGAAGTAAATGAAATAAAATACAAACACTTCAAGTGATGCAAAGATGACGTGGAGAGACTTTTTGTGAAGTCTTCAGATGCAGTAAGGAAAAAAAATAACCAAAGAAGGACATATTTGTCATTTCAACAGAAACTGTCCAGGCTAGAAATAACCATGGCCTTTTTCATGACTCAAACAGAAACCAGAAGAACAAGTCACAAGGACATTAAAAATAAAATTGTTTGACATTTAAAAGAGTATATAAACTAGACAGTAATTTTTACTCTTTAGTGATGTTTTTGGACTGAGTGCTCATCGGTCGATAGTTGTATGTGGCTAGCTGTGTTATAATAGAAACTGAAATAACTCTGATAGTATTAACTGTCTGGCAAGAATTTGTACTAATACAAATAAATATTAATGGATACAGTAGCACGGTGTCAGCATAGCTCTCTGCTAATAATATTTTACAATGGTGAGCCTAGCCCACTAGCCGTGAGCCTAGTCCACTGGCCACAACCTTTTTTTATCCGTTACCAACAGTTAATTTTTCATAAAAGCCTTAAATTTTCTGTGAGTTCAACAGATTGACAGTTCCAGTGCATCAACAGATCAACAGTTCCAGTACATCATTGGAGGATACAGAGTGATGCCGTAGAAGCTGTTCTGTGATGTTCCACCATCAATTCGTCTGTTGAAGGACACCATGTCTTCTAAGTGACTTCAGCCTGATCACCTGTTTGTCATCTACACAAAATATGGTAAATTCTTCACAGTTATAACATGAATGCCAGTACAGACAGCTAACTTTACAATGCCCACATACTAATTTATGGGTCTATATTATAACATCGAAGTCTTAAAACTCTGAATGTTATAATATTGAACCATTTAGACTGAAAGGCTATAACATCGAACACTCAAGATAGCAAATTTTTTTCCGGGGAAAAAATTTGCTGTTCTGACAAACATACACACAACACAAGCACACCAAAATAAATAATCCACACACATACACTTCACAAAACCCTACACTAAACCATACATACACTACTAGCTATCCACTTACCGTAACCCAACCCTAAGGTCTGTAACTACCGCACACTCACCTTATCTGCTCCCTAACCCTAAGGTCCCTAACTATCGCACACTCACCTTACCTGCTCCCAAACCCTAAAGTCCCTAACTATTGCACACTGACCTTACCTGCTCCCTAACCCTAAAGTCCCTATCGCACACTCATCTTACCCACTCTCTAACCCTGAGATCCCTAAAGTACACTCACCTTACCCACTCCCTAACCCTAAGGTCCCTATCGCACACTCACATTACCCAGTCCTAACCCTAAGGTCCCTAACTATCACACACTCACCTTAACCTGATCTGATCGCACACTTACCTTAACCCGGTCCGTAACCTTCGCTCCACAGTCGAGGAAATAACGAAGCTGCAGAAACGGCCCACCGAATACTTTCCCTAGAAAAGTATTCGATATTCTTCAGCTTCACTATTTTCAGCGTTCGGTGCATAGGGTTCGATATTATAACATTCGAAATTTTAAGACTTTGATATTAAAATATAGACCCTACCTTTACATGGTTTAAACCTTCTGTATCAGGCATGAAATGTAAATCTGAAATGTTTAATGTTCAAAATTTAGATAACAGTTGTGTTTGTAAATGCATAAATGCCTATAATCCATACATAAAATGTAGAGCAATTCATAAAGACTGTTTTTTATGTGGAAGTAACTTTCCAAACTTATGTCTATCTTGTCACAAGAGTCTAGTATGTAAGCCATACCATAAGATATATCCTATTCTGATAAACAATCTGTTTGATTCTAGCGTTGTTAGTTCTTCACATATACAACAGTTAAATGTACCTTCTGCAGTCACCTAAATCTCATACAGTACAAGTGTATGCAATTATTGTCAGTAATGTAATGCTCTACATAAAAATGTTATTTATAGTAAATATTGCACATGCACAAAAAAAAGTTCTAACATAGTAGAGTGAGCCATTAATATTAACCTTTTAAAGAAAAGGTTTTCACAGCTTTTCAAAATTTTCCTAGGAACAGTAGTCATCATCATCATCTTCTTTTGGCTGTTCCCGTTAGGGGTCACCACAGCGGATCATCTGTTTCCATTTCTTCCTGTTCTCTGCATCTTGCTCTGTCACACAAACCACCTGCATGTCCTCTCTCACCACATCCATAAACCTTAACTTAGGCCTTCCTCTTTTCCTGTTACCTGGTAGCTTCATCCTTAGCATCTTTTTCCCAATATACTCAGCATCCCTCCTCAGCACATGTCCAAACCAACATAATCTTGCCTCTCTGGCTTTGTCTCCAAACCTTCCACCCTGGGCTGACCCTCTAATACACTTATTCCTAATCCTGTCTACCCTCATCACACCCAGTGCAAATCTTAACATCTTTAGCTCTGCCACATCCAGCTCAAACTCCTGCCTTTTTGTCAATGCCACTGTCTCCAACCCATATAACATAGTTGGTCTCACTACCTTCTTGTAGACCTACCCTTTCACTCTTACAGGTACTCGTCTGTCATAAATCACTCCCGAGACTCTTCTCCACCCACCCCATCCTGCCTGTACTCTCTTCTTCACCTCTCGTCCACACTCACCATTACTCTGAACTATTGATCCCAAGTATTTAAACTCATCCAGCTTCACCACCTCTACTCCTTCCATCCTCACCATTCCTGTATCCTCTCTCTCATTCACACACATATATTCTGTCTTAATCCTGCTGACCTTCATTCCTCTTCTCTCTAGAGCATATCTCCACCTCTCCAGGGTCTCCTCCACCTGTTCCCTACTCTCACTACAGATCACAATGTCATCTGCAAACATCATAGTCCACGGGGACTCCTGTCTGACCTCGTCTGTCAACCTGTCCATCACCATTGCAAATAAGAAAGGGCTCAGAGCTGATGCTTGATGTAATCACACCTCCACCTTAAACGCATCCGTCACTTCCACCACAGACCTCACCGCTGTCACACTACCCTCGTACATATCCTGTACCACTCTTATATACATCTCTAATAGTAGTAAGGGACAATAATGCCATTTAGAGGAACAGACTCAGCATAGCATTCAGTCTTTACATAATGACATTTCTGGTTTAACGTAACAATCAGATAGAGCCCAACAACATTTACTGAGGGCACAAACTACAGAGGTTAATTTGAAAAGACAGTTAGAAAAGCCAAGGAAGGTTTACAAGGAGTACAAAATATACCAATTGACATCGGGCAGGGGTCAGCAAAAATGACAAGTTATTTCTCCTGCTGATATGTATCAATAGTGTTGCTTATTGTAGACTCTGCCACAGTGGCAAGACAACAAAGGAATTTTGTTTCAATATTTTGGCATTTAAACAATGGTTGACATACACTGTGTGGTCTATTTGAAATGATGCTTTATTTAATTTTTTTTTTTTTTTTTGCATTTACACATGCCAGTTTGGGTTAGAAGGGGATTTGTCGACAGTGTTGGCAAACCCCTAAAACATGTACTACAGGATTTATAGGCATTGATTCCCAAAATGATTTACAGGGAAAGTTTAGTATTGTCCAAATCAAAGCACGTAAAAATGTAATACAGAAGAGGCTACAGTAAATGCTTTGGCAGATGTCAAAGCAAAGCAAGCAAATGAAACTGGTGAGTGTCTAGACTCACAATACTGTTTTAAACACACAGACAAGGTAATGCCAGCTTTCACCATTTAAAAATTTTAATAAACTATCTGAAAATGATCAGACAGTTTAAATAGCATGACAAAAAAAAAAAAATAATGTTTTGGTCAGGTAAGATGGTATGTTGAAGCAATTCCGTCAGACAGTTAATGACATTTTGCAAAATGCAGATGCAGCTTTGCAATCAGTTTCTGCCAGACAGATAGATACAGAATCAGAGATTAGACATCTCAAACTCTACCTGGAGCAAAACAAAGCCAGAGTGCTAGACAGTTTAAAAGAAGTATGCAGTATTGCAGATGCACTTAGGAAATGTACAAAAACAGCTTGTAGACTACATGGGAAAAGGAAGGGGACGTAATACATTGTCTGATGAAAGAACAAACACAGGAGGAACATGAGCAGCTTCTGCTCCACCAGGATTACAGACAAATACACAACGAAGTTCAAAAAAACAGGTGATATGTTTTACTTGTAAGAAAATAGGCTACATTAAACAGGGTTGTCCATATTGCAAAAGATGGAAAAAAAGTCAAATACAAATGGGTATCTATGCAGATAATCATGCTTCTTCAAAACCCAAAAATAGAGAAAGAAATCAAGATAAAGAAAATACATTAAGGGAGAATCAGTCACAGGAACAAACACAGAGGGATACAGAAAAAAATAAAGTATACTCTATGGAATACACAACCCCCCCCCCCACAATATAATCCCACACACGGTGCAAGTCAGGAATTAAAACGTGAAAAATGTGAAAAGGATGGACGCCTGTTAGTGGATATATGGGTGGGGGGGACACTATGGAAAGATGTCCTACTTGATACAGGGGCAGCAGTCTCAGTCACTAATAAACAGTTACCTGTAAATCTGTTCAAAAACATTTATATTCAAGGCTTTGATGGCAGCACTTGCATGGCCATAAGCAGTAAGCCAGTTAATACAGAGTACATTTCTTATGAATTCCAGTTGCAGAACAACAATCCCTGGGGTTGATATTCTCGGCAAACTGGGAATAGTAATTGATTTCAATAACAAGGTTTTATGGTCAGCCACAATGGAAGACAGTTGGGATACAGCTCAGCAATTTCCTTGCTGTGTAATTGAAGTAAGTAACTATAAAAAAGACATTACCAGGAGACATTCACAACTGCAGGATAAATGGGAGCAAATCAAATCACAATTTTAGCCCTTATGGGCTACATAAAAGACAGACCGTGGCAGGTTAGCAGTACCAGTGAGTGTAGGTAATCCTTCGGATTACATTCCTCCTTTTCAGAAGCAATATCCAATCCCCAAAGAGGTGGGAGAGGATATGAAGAGGTGCATAGAACAATGGGAACAGGTAAATCATAACTAGAAAAGAGCATATATGCAAATAACCTGCAAACATCAGATACACAGAAAAAGGAGGTAAGCAATAAACAGAAGGAAGGAAGGACAAACTCCTTGCCTTACTAAAAAGGGTAATTACAAACACTAACAGTATAATAAAAATGGTAAATTATGACCAGTAGAATATGGGGATAATCCTCCCTATAACCCAGCTCATGGCAGGCAATAGGCATTAAAGGAATAAATTAACAAAACACATGCTATCAGTTCACAACGAGGTACAGGGATCTTTTAAACTCAATGTAAATGAATTAAACAAAGGATACAGGAAAAGACAAAAAATAAATATTACTTTACTGGTTTAATAAGCCAGGACAGATTCAGAATAAACACAAAAATAACCTACAGACATACAGAAACAGAGTAAAGTTAAATACAGATACAGTGTAAAGTTAAAGTTAATACAGATACAGTGTAAAGTTAAAGTTAATACAGATACAGTAAATACATTTACAGTAATACAAATGATATATGCAAAACTAAACAATGCAATTAAATGTTGGGTATGTAAGTCCACATCTACGTCTGGAAATGGAGTAACATTTAAGGCAGTACCTATGACAAATCCTAAATGACAAAACATTCTATGGTAACAAGAGAGGGTCAACCCCCCATACATATTAAAAGTACAGTATGTCTCCAAAGGCAGCTTATGCATACAGCAATCAGGATCAATATTGAAAAAATCAGTGATTGCAATGT
This sequence comes from Protopterus annectens, assembly GCF_019279795.1. Classification (NCBI taxonomy): domain Eukaryota; kingdom Metazoa; phylum Chordata; order Ceratodontiformes; family Protopteridae; genus Protopterus; species Protopterus annectens. The sequence continues at coordinate 614,363,678 of NC_056743.1, read as the reverse complement.
CATATTTTCAAAAAATGTCTTATATAAAATATAACAGCAAACAGTCTTATAAACAAACTAGTACAGCAAGAACATCATTAGTCAGACTGGTGTAACTGCCATCCTAGGAATAATACAGACTAATACATACAGGTAGTAAAGTACAGAGTCATTAAAAACTTAATAAAAACTTAGACAAATAGCATTTTTCAACTAATAAAAATCCAAGCAAAAGCAGCACACCGTGTTGGTTCATAAAAATCAATGTAAGTTAATAACAAACAGTATCAGTACACTTACAGTCTGTTAACAGTCTTAGGAAAGTTTAAATTTGTTTCTATAATGGCAATCTATGGACAGGACAAGGCAATCTAAAACAATGTACATACAAAAGCAAATGCAAATAAAACAGTTGTAAAGAAAAAAATGGGGAGAGATACTCAGATATAATAGATAATGAGAACAGGGACATCATTATCGGATACCTGATTTCAAAATATTTTTGGACATGCAAAATTTGTTTGCAAAGGCACATGGCAAGTCAAATTGTAAGGTTTTTACCACATTCATTACAGAGGGAAATGCCATTACATGTAGTCCCTGTAGAGGTTACACATACAGGCTTTATGTTTAAAAAAATCTTATAAAAATAGAGTTGTAAAACAATCAGCCATAAAAAAAATTTACAGTTGATGAAAATATAAAATAAAAACAGCATGGGAGTTAACACATAATATTTCTTTTAAGGAAGAGATGAAAGAGGAGAAATTCTGTTACATAGAGTATGCAGGTCCAATAATGAAAATTACTTACACATTACCAGAGGACATGACAAAAAATCCCTAGAAAAAGAGGGAGGTTCATGATAAAAAATAGGGAAAGATTTTAAAACAACTGGGCATAGGGAATGGTGTTATTTCAGGAACTGAATTTTTCACTAGTATGGTGCCACCAAGGCAATATGGGAAATTACAATGTTGATAAATATGATAGCAAATGCAACTTATGGAGCTATCTCTGATATAACAGAGGAGATTTGCTATAAAACTGTCAAACAAGTAACTGTTGTTAACTATGAAGAAAGGCTATTAAGTACAGAGGATCACATTTTCCTGTAAATTGCTTTTCCCAAAGCAATAACGAAATTAAATGTATGATGCAATGCAAAAGAAATATGTTTGTTTCTAATACAAAGTTTTACCTTGTAAAGCAAGGGTTAACTTGACAAGATTTTGAAATAAATGCTTCTGTGTAACTGCAAGGCTGACAACTTGCTTAAGCAAGCATAAAAGCAGTTAAGAATAGATACGTAATAACGACTATGTGTCTGACACCTGTCAAAATAAAACATGCTTATTTAATTTAACTACTGGGTAAGAGGATTGTTCTCAGGATGGTGGGGTATTATAATTTCCACATGAATTGCTCTTATCATCATTATCTGCTTTATTGCATCAGTTTTGCATCTGTGTTAAGATTTGTGTTAATAAAAGTATTACTCAAGTAACAGCCATTGGTAATGTAACATTGTATGAAGAGATAGCTTTGAATGCAAGGGATTTGTATGTTGCAACAGGTCAAGGGATTCAAAGTAGTGAAGATTGCATTGTGTTGTAAATTGTCTTACAATTTTCTTGGTTTTAATTAAAAAGGGGGAATTGATAGAAACTGTATAAATTAAAATGCTTTCCCCAAAATTATACTGTGTGTGCAGTAAAAGAAAATATGCAAGGTCAAGATAATATTGCTTGCTTTGCAAGAACAGTTAAGTGATGACCTTGTATTAAAAAGATTTCTTGTAAATATTCACCTTAGATATTAATAACATATGGCTGTGGGCTTACTGTAAATGACATCCTGTTATAGAAAAAAGGAAGTTGACTTTCTGTGAGCTTTCAGATGCTGAAATAAATTAAATAAAATACAGACACTTCAAGTGATGCAAAGATAAAGTGGAGAGACTTTTTGTGAAGTCTTCAGATACAGTAAGGAAGAAAATAACCAAAGAAGGACATAAGTCATGCAAACCAGAAGAACAAGTCACAAGGACATTAAAAATAAAATTGTTTGACATTTAAATGAGTATATAAACTGGACAGTAATTTTCACTCTTTAGTGATGTTTTTGGACTGAGTGTTCATCAGTCTATAGTTATATGTGTCTAGCTGTGTTATAATAGAATTGAAATAACTCTGACATTATTAACTGTTTGGCAAGAATTTGTACTAATACAAATAAATATTAATGGATACAGTAGAACGGTGTCAGCATAGCTCTCTGCTAATATTTTACAAGTAGCAGTAACCTGTGGGATTAAAATTGTATGACTCAATCATTACTTGCTGTGTTTACAACAATGTGATTGAAGTGCAACACACTGGATTCAAACCCAGGACTGTGTATTGCAAAATGTACTAAATGCAAGGCATTTAACAGACTGAGCTACTGAGTCAGTACTCTCATAGGTTTATTTGCAAGATATATGTGAAGAAATACAGGCTGTGACACATGTTGTCTGCATCCATCCGTACGTGTATGGCTTTCAAAAGCAGTTGTTCTGTAGCAGCGACTCGTACTTTGCCACTAATGCCTTAGAAAGTGTGTTTAAAGCATTTGTTGATAATGGAGACATTTACCTGTTGTCCCAGGCCTCATATACTTCCATTACTAATTTGGCTGTGTGCTGGTGTATTTTTGCATCAGAGTCGCAGGTAAATTCCCATTTTTCCCCATAGGTTTAATTTCAGTCTGTTAGTGGCAATCAGTATATTTTGCTGGAAACACCTGTTTTAATTAAGGTCTGTATAGCCTAGTGGCATGACATACCTGTGGAAGCATGGAGGTGTTTAGGTGAAATGGCAGTGGAGTTTTTAACTAGATTGTTTAATGAAATCTTGAAAAGTGAGAGGATGCTTGAGGAATGGAGAAAAAGTGTTTTGGTACCGATTTGTAAGAATAAGGGTGATGTGCAAAACTGTAGTAACTACAGAGGGATTAAATTTATCAGTCACAGCATGAAATTATGGGAAAGAGTAGTGGAAGCTAGGTTAAGAAGGGAGGTGATAATTAGTGGTCAGTAGTATGGTTTCATGCCAGGAATCAGCACTGCAGATGCGATGTTTGATCTGAGACTGTTGATGGAGAAGTACAGAGAAGGTCAGAAGGAGTTGCATTGTGTCTTTATGGACTTAGAGAAAGCATATGACAGGGTGCCTAGAGAGGAGTTGTGGTATTGTATGAGGAAGTCAGGAGTGTCAGAGAAGTATGTAAGAGTGGTACAGGACATGTACAAGGGTAGTGTGACAGCAGTGAGGTCTGCGGTGGGAGTGACGGATGTGTTTAAGGTGGAGGTGGGATTACATAAAGGATCAGCTCTGAGCCCTTTCTTATTTGCAGTGGTGATGGACAGGTTGACAGATGAGATCAGACAGGAGTCCCCGTGGACTATGATGTTTGCAGATGACATTATGATCTGTAGTGAGAGTAGGGAACAGGTGGAGGAGACCCTTTAGAGGCAGAGATATGCTCTAGAGAGAAGATGAATGAAGGTCAGCAGGACTACAACAGAATATATATGTGTGAATGAGAGGGAGGATAGAGGAATGGTGAGGATGCAGGGAGTAGAGGTGGCGAAGGTGGATGAGTTTAAATATTTGTGATCAACAGTTCAGAGTAATGGTGAGTGTTGAAGAGAGGTGAAGAAGAGAGTACAGGCAGGATGGAGTGGGTGAAGAAGCGTGTTAGGAGTTATTTGTGACAGATGAGTACCAGTAAGAGTGAAAGGGAAGGTCTACAAGAGGGTAGTGAGACCAGCTATGTGATATGGGTTGGAGACAGTGGCATTGACAGAAAGGCAGGAGTCAGAGCTGGATGTGACAACGTTAAAGATATTAAGATTTGCACTGGGTGTGATGAGGGTGGACAGGATTAGGAATAAGTATATTAGAGGGTTAGCCCAGGTTGGAAGGTTTACAGACAAAGTCAGTGAGGCAAGATTACGTTGGTTTGAGGGATGCAGAGTATATTGGGAAAAAGATGCTAAGGATGAAGCTGCCAGGTAACTGGAAAAGTGGAAGGCCTAAGATAAGGTTTATGGATGTGGTGAGAGAGGGCATGCAAGTGGTTGGTGTGACAGAGTAAGATGCAGAGGACAGGAAGAAATGGAAACAGATGATCTGCTGTGGTGACCCATAATGGGAGCAGCGGAAAGAAGAAGAAGAAGTAGCCTAGTGGGCTAATGCACTATTCAATAGTTAAGAGGTGTCTAGGCTTGAGACATGGCAGAGGTGATTATCTTCTAGATGTGCCTAACACTGACCAGAAACACATAAGATCATTTAAGATCATTAAGGCACATTAAAGCAGGTTTTCATGGTATATCACTCAGTGAAAACCTGCATTAAAAAAGAAAAAGGGGGTGATAGGATAGTGGTGAAATGGGACAAGCGGGGGGGGGGGGCATACTGAAAGGCAGGTAGGTAGGTATGTATAGGAAAGGACCATAATTTTCCATTTCTTGTACAGCAACAGCTGTGCATTTTGACAGATTTCATACATGTATTTGGACTCTCTAACCCCAGAAAGAGGGGTGAGGACAACATAAATGTGTGGTCAAGCCAACTGGACCAAATTAGTTGTGTCCAGTGAATATGTGCACAAAATAGAGAGTTATGTATGGGGGAATATTTTTTGTGAGAATGTGCCCATTTTTTTTTTTATAAGGAGAGAGTGGAATGTTGGGGAAGGGATGTAGGTATGTGTGGGGAGTTAAGGTGGTTAGGAGAGGATGCAATTGCAGACAGACAAGACAGCAGACAGGGATGGTGTGTGACACATGAAAGGGATAACCACCTTGGATGGGCAGGGTGTTGTTGAATCCAAGATGCATGTGCCTCCAGGCAGCAGCATGACTGTCATCCCCACCCATGGGCAGTCAGCACTGCTCTTTCACTACCCCGAAGGTGACTGTGCTGGAGGCTGTGCACCAGGGCCAGCAGGCCCCACCAGGTTGTCCAGTCTGCCCTCAATCTGGTGCAGGTGGCATTAATAGCTCCTATAAACAATCCTGCACCACGTGGCCGGTAGTTGATCCTGGATGACTACCCTGCCTCCTTCACTGCTCCTGGAGGGGATGGGCCCTGTCCCCTGAAGCTGTTATACCCAAATGTGGTGCAGGGACAGCAGACAGGGCACCATTGGCTTGGGTCCCAGACATGCTGGTATCCAGTGCCATGGCTGGCTGAGGTAGGGTAGGAGGATCAGCAGGAGCTGGCCTACCCTGACGTGCTGTGGATATGGAGGTAAACCAATACATATAAGTTAGGTATGAACAAAATCATTGCTAGTAATAACAGCATGCTAGAACATTGGAAATAACCCCATTACATTTCAATGCAAATTATGTGAAAAACAAAAATAAATACCAGAACAGTCAGTATATTAACAAATGCCAGTAACAGTTATGGCATAAGGCCAACAGAATAGGTAATTCAACAAGATAGTTTAATATGCAACCATTGTAATACATAACAATAATAAAACACATTCCCCAAAATAAAGTTTATAGAACAATATATGTTAATAGTAAACCATAACCAATGAATAATATTAATAAATATATGAAGATAAGGGGTGGATACAGAGAGAAATACAGTGTATTAATACCATTATAGGCTATATAGTTGACAACAGTACTATTATCTACTCTGAAGGTCTGTCCTTTCTTTATGTCTAAAAGTACCCTATAGCTGCTGTAGCACATGCATACCTCTCAAGCTATCCACATGGGCAGCATGGGCCAAGCAGTAATACCTGCAGGTACACAACTACACAGAACACATGCATATCAGGTGGACCTATATAACTACCAAGGTGTACTGTGGGTTGATGTAGTGTTACTTTGCTACTGACATAATCATGTTGATGATATATCTGTGACAGAGGGAATACATAACAGTAATTACATTCCGTGACAGCGTGACACTTGAGAGACATGTATGCGTACAGTACAGAGAGTAAACAACTATCATGCCTTGCTTGGCAGGAATGGGGATAGAACCCAATAGTAGTGACTGCAGAAGACATGTGTATCAGCTGTATTAATTGACTGCAGCAACCTTTAACAGACACTCCAGGCATACAGCCATACCAAGGTTACACATCTTATTTCTTTTCTTTTCTTCTTATTATACTTATTTCCTTTATTTTATGCAGTATTATCACATTCCTGGAAATTATTTTAGCAGTCTGTGACATCTGAGCAAACAATTATTTACACATAATATGAGCAATCTCACCCATTTACCTGTAGTTCCTGTGGAGAGAATGATATATGTAATCAATACGTGACTCATACTGTACTATTGTTGGCAGACATGGGGATAGAACCCAATAGCAGTGACTGCAGAGGACGTGTGCATCAGACATATTAATTGACTGCAGCAACCTTTGACATACAGCCATACCAAGAGTACACATTTTATTACTTTTATTTTATTTTATTATTATTGTACTTATTTCATTTATGTTATGCAGTATTATTGCATTCTTGGTAATGATTTTAACAGTCTGTAGTCTGTGACATCTGAACGCAGAAATTATTTACACATAATATGGGCTACCTCACCCATTTACCTGTAGTTCCTGTGGAGAGAAAATCTGTCATCGTTACGTAACTGATTCAGTAATATTTATTAGTACATAGCACTGGATTTGAACTGTGGTCTATGTGTGGTAAAATGTACTTCATACACAGCATTTAACAAACAGATACTGAGACACTGCTGATTACTGACTGACTGATATTTGCCTAGAGCTCACCTGGAAACAAAATATGACCTGGTACTAGTACTACAGTTTTATACTAGACTGCAGTGACAGTTGAACATGCATGCATGAAGTGCAATCATGACAGAGATACTAGGTAACCTATACATTACTAGATGGAATGCAGGTGTACACAATATATTGTTAGTGGGTTAAATATCAGCTCTAATTCCATACTTATTGCTCAACACATTTATTAGAGATACCTTCATGCATTTACTGGTATAGTTTTGATTTTTTATTGCACAGCAGTTGGCATTATGCAGCTGTAATTCCACAGTTATTGCAAAACAAAAGTTTCTCAGATACTCTATAATGGTTAATGCTCTGCTCTTTCTTTCTTATTTGACTATCGATAGCATAATACATCTGTACTCACCACACTCACAGGGCAACCTGCCCAAGTGCCCTGCATGCACCTTGATGTTGCGAGCATACCTCTCAACCATACCAAATTGCTCGGTAAATACCAGTTTTGAGGGCAAAATATTGGGGTGCCATAAATTCCTGCATGGCCCCTTTAATTTCCAAATTTCCCAGGCCAGGTTTTTTTTTTTGAAAGAACTGATGTCAGCACTTGTAGGGCATGCACGATGACATCAGGTGTCCGAGAGACAGGCTGAGAAGAATGCTAACTGCTGAGCCATCAACTTACTTGCAGTGATAGTCCATGATGTGCATCGTTCAGCCTGAGCCAGGTTAAAGTAAGGAAAAAAAACTGTAGGATTAGAGCTCGGCTTGAGCTTGACCTTTAAGTTAGTTGTAGGCAGGCAATTAACAACTTTCTGTACTTCTGCAAGAAACTTTTACCATACTGAGTGCAGTCATCCGACATTTGAGTTTGAATGAGGTAGATAGAGTGTTGCAGCAGCCTGATTTTAGTTTTGGTAGAAATTTTGACTTTTGTCAAGCTTGCTTGTATATTTCCTATTAAGCTATACTGTAGAGCAGACTAATTTAGTAGTAGAGACTACAGTGTGTGCGTGTTACTGAACAATGGCATGGCAATGATGAAGTAGACCAACGGCACTAGCAGGCATCAAACTTTTGAGTTTGAATAAAATAGAGACTGTTACAGCAACCTGGTTTTAGTTCCGCGAGAAACTTTAACTTTTGTTAAGATTGCTTGTATATTTCCTATTAAGACATACTGCAGAGCAGAGTGCAGACTAATTTACTAGTAAAGAGTGTGTGCGAGTTACTGAACAATGGCATGGCAGGCAATGAAGTAGACAGTGTTAACGGCAGCCTGATTTTTGATTTACTGAACAGCAGATTCATGACATATCACTGTTATTAAGACTAAATTATTACACATGCTTTAAAGGCTGCACTTATATTTACAAAGTGATGCTATACTTTTCTTGACAAACACTTTGCCTTTCATTTTTCCCTGTTATTGCAGTTTGGAGCTGTGCATTAGACTAACAAATCATCTAATAATAAAATGTTTATTATATTATTAGATGATAATAAAATGTTTACTATACTAAACACTGGGCTTAGTTTTGTTCTTACAATCATATTAATTTTATTACAGTATGTAAAAACACAGAAAAATAATTTTACAGCCTGAACATTTAACTATCGTTAACCAATTTGTTTATATGTAAAAATAAAAATTCAAAACAGGGTCTACCAAGACACCCAGACAGGCGTCACAGTGTCACAGCAGATAGTGTTGTTGCCTCACAGCAAAAGGTTCTCAAGTTCAATTCTCAGCTGATTGCAGGCATCAGAGATGTGTGTGTTTGATTTACTGAACAACACTGCAGGTGTGTGTGTGTGTGTGTGTGTGTGTGTGAGTGTGTGTGTGTGTGTGTGTGTGTGTGTGTGTGTGTGTGTGTGTGTGTGTGTGTGTGTGTGTGCGTGTGTGTGATTGCAGACATCAAAGGTGTATGTGTTTGATTTACTGAATAGCATTGCAGGTGTGTGTGTGTGTGTGTGTGTGTGTGTGTGTGTGTGTGTGTGTGTGTGTGTAGGCATCAGGTGTGTGTGTGTGTTTGATTTACTGAACATCATTGCAGGGGTGTGTGTGTTCACTAAATAATGCTAGCCATTTAAGTTTCAGTCTTCCTGTCTTTCAGGAAGCACATGGTAACACACATTTTATTCTAGCAACTTTTCTAAGATTATACAAGCAATATTTAAAATGTGTCCCTCCCTAGTTTTGGGCCTTTGCCCCCCACCAAATAAATTTTAAATTTTGGCTTTTTCCAGATTTCTTGTGCTACATAATTCTTCAGGGGGAGAGAAATTCAGTGCTGCTTATGCCAAGTGTGTTTTGTAGTGTTAGTAGCACAACAGGTAGAATACTTGCTTTTGATGCATATGGCTGTGGGTTCTACTCCGACAGTATGTAAATGGGTTGTTGATGCTGTACTATGTTGTACTTTTAAAGGTGGATGCTATAGCCTTGACAATGTCCTCTTTGGCGGACATACCTAGTAACTATGAACCTGTTATCAGTTTGCCATCCATTCCCTATTGCAATATTACTAGCTTATTTTTTTAATACAACAGGCAGTTTATTCCTCAAGGGCAACAGGCACTTTATTTGTAGATGAAGCAATGAAATATAGAGTTGTTTGCTAGCAGCAACCTCTTCATTAGTTACAGATCTCTTTAATGTGGAATTATTTAGACGACTTTTACTTATGCAGAGATTGTGCATATTACTAATACTGGTGGATTCTGGAAGTTTGAGTAGACTTTTATGATGGAAATGTTCTGAATTGGGCAGTTTTCTCATTACTGGTTCATGCATTTTGTTTCATTGCTTACTGGAAAAATGTTCAAAACAAATTTAAAATGCCCTCTAACAACTGTACTGTATTATACAAGCAATATAATTTAATACAATCAGGAAGGTGTAGCAAAGAACAAATGTATGTTTCGTGTGCAAGGGGCATATGATTTGAAAACAGCTCAAAGGTAATCTTTATCTGCCACTGGCCAGATGCATTTTCTTTGAATGTGGGTTTCAATGCTGTTTTAGTGAATGTGAGTTTACTTTCAAGGGCAGAGAAGTTTTAATGCTAAGTCTATTTTCATTGTGAGACTATATTGCTTTGTTTAGCAGATGCCTATTAGTGTTTGTGCTATAAAATGCAAATTAAAAGTTTTAAATGAAATCCAGATAATCATTGTAGAATTAAAGCAGTATGCACATTACAGTGTTTATGGTAAATGGGGCGAAATAGCCAAGTAATGGGACATTAGAATGGCTGCAAGTGGGAGGGCTGTGTATGAAGGGCCTCATTCGACCAAGATTTTGTGAGGGGGAAAAGAAGTCCAACTCAAAGACAGCCCCGGGCAGCACAAACTCTAGCTACACCACTGATCAGTAGACCAAGGAGAATGATGTTTGGAGGTCCTAGCAAGCTATAATCTTTTGCTAAGATTAGAATACTGCCTACCATTAAATGCCCTACTTTTACCACAAAACCCACATATTGCAAGTCACCAAAAACAAATTCCTATGGTTCATCATCTTTTCCCTTCCCAGTGAACATCATTGCTACACATTTAAAAAAATGGTTACCATTTACTACAGGGTCTGGGCCCTGGGGTCATATTTTGGTTGTCTGTTCTTCAGTTTGCATTTGAAAAGCAGTATCCCACAATTCTGTGGAAGTGGGCGGGGTTACATAATTGTGTATGCAAATGTTATGTTAATCAGTGCACAGAGTTGTACCTATTTTTATAGGCCTTTGTCCAGATTTTTGGTGTTTCTAGGTTGAGAGGTATGGTTGCGAGCTCTCTCCTCTGCAGCTGTTGCAAGAGAAGCACACCATTATGCATATCAGTTTAGCAGACATTCAAGATTAAATATTGGTGAAATACAGGTAAATGTACTTACATACATGTGGAACATTCCCTGCCCAGAATTCTTGGACCCAGGTGTCCAAGCAAACCCCCTATTGTCTTTTCAGGTTGTCATGGTGGTGACAACAATGCTCACCTGTCGGGGGGATACCAGTTGCACTGGTGAGGTTCCTTGCCAGCCAGTCCCAGGCCTCCACCTTGCATTCTGAGCCCTGGCAACCTCCTTGCATCAGCCAGTCATTATGGTTTTTGACAAAGAGTCCAGTCATGATCTTGGACACCTGAATGCACCACCACCGTGCCTGAAAGTGTGAACCCTCTCCAGTGCCTGTCATTGTATCCTTCAGAGACAAAAGTCCAACAGATTATGCTGTATTCCCACCTATTGGGCTTAATATATCTTGTTTTCCCACCCTTACACGCCACTGGACAATATTCAAAAATGTTGTGCATGGCTTAGCACTGCACAAACCAGCACGGCTGAGCTAAGCAGTGTAAAAACTGGCAATCCTTGGCAGTGCTTAGCAGTGCTAGAACCAGCCAAGCAGTGCCAAGCAGTGCATAATCATATTTTGTTTATGCAGTCCTTAGCAGGTCTTAGCAGGTCTTAACAGAGTTTAGCTGAGTGCAGCAGATCAGGATTTAAAAATAATCACCATAGTTTGTATTCGGAAAATAAATGCTCAATTTCCCTTCCATGTATTCAAACACTGCACCTACTGCACATAGGCTCATAGGTGTTTACTAGGCTAACAACCACAAGGGCTTTTTTAAGCCTAGCCATGCATCCCTAATCTCTGACAAATGATGACACCCTTGATAAGTGTAAGTATGGGCCTGGGAGATGAACCATTTACAGGTTACCTGTTTGCATTAGAGCCATAGGTGCCAAACCAGGGATGAATTTCCGGTTTCCCATCCAGTTGTCTAAGTTGCACTTGAATTGGTTAGGGAGGAACTCTGCTTCACATGGATGGGGAGACAGTTCCGTAGATGGGGTAGTCTTTGTGATACATACCTATCTCTCCAGCAGGTCCTATTTATATCACAGGCAAGGTTTAATTCTTTAGAATGGGTAATTCTGGTACTGTTTGTTTTGTGGATATGCAGGAGGTCCATCAGAGTGGGGTCTGACAATGCCTTGTATGCCAGACATAGATCTCCCCTCAAAAGCCTGTAGGAAACAGAATACATGGATACGGCCTTGAGGCAGTCAGCATAGGACATATTACTTATGCCATGTACTCTTTTAGTGAGGAACCTCTTTGGATGTTCCAATTGTTCGATATGCCTGGATAGGTGCATACCAAAGGATACCAAAGGGGGCATTGTACTCAATGATAGGTCTTATGAATACTGAATACAGTGGAACAATGACTTCCTTGTACTTAGATGCCATACCTTTGTTTATAAGTTGCTCAACATAGAATGATTTCCTAACCACTGTAGATACATGATGATCAAAAGTAGATTACTATCTATGAGTGTCCCTAAATCCCTGACTACTGGATCAACTCTTAGGGGCTGTGTTGTCAATATGATAGTTACCAGGGATGGATGACTTCCCAAAGGATACTATTATGCATTCCTTGGCATTTAGTTTTAATCCATGGCTCTGACATCTGTTGTTTGTCTATGTCAGCCCCTCCTGGAGAACATTTGTGTCACTATGAGATTCAGTGACAGCTCCTAATTTGCAATTATCTGCAAATTTATTCAGCCCGAGGTCACTGACATTGGCATTGACTTCTGAGAAGTAAATACCAAAAAGGAGCAGACCAAGGACTGATCCCTGAGGGACTCCACTTGGAACTGGCCTCTTTATAGAGGTGGACTCCTCGAGTCTAACTTCCTGGGTCCTGTCTGTGAGCCAGGTGGCTATCCACTGGGTGATATACGGGATTGTACCTAACCTTTTGAGTTTGTCAACAATGCCAAAGTCAGGTATTGTGTCAAATGCCTTAGCAAGGTCAAGGTAGACAGTGTGAATGATTTTGCCCTCATCCATTGCTTTGGTGACCTTCTCAAAGAAGTCCACCAGGTTGAGTAGGCATGATCTGCCCTTGACGAAACTAAACTGGGTTGAGTCCAATGTCTGGAGGTTTACTATATCTCTGTTGATCATCTGCATGATAATTATTTCCATGGCTTTACATACAAGACCTGTGAGACTTATGGGTCTGTAGTTTTCAGGGTCTCTAGATGGCCCACCTTTGTGCAGAGGGATGACTGTTGCCTTTCTCCATTCATGAGGCACAAAGCCTATTTGGAGGCTACAGTTAAATAGTAATTCCAGAGGCCCTGATAAGTCACGTTTCATACTATTTAGTAGGCATACTAGGATATTGTCTGGTCCTATTGATGCAGTGTTCTTGGTCTTAGGCTGTAAATTTACCCATTTGGCTACATGGATATGTGCAATGGTGCTATACTTTTACATATACCTCTGAGCTAACTTCAAGCACTGATGAGCAAAGCACCACGTCGTGCCAAATAAACCTGCTCAGCTATGCTTAAGCTTGACATTTAAATCACAAATTAAATGCATCTGGTTTCTATTTTAGATGTCTGAAAGGTGTCTTGGCACAGCTTAGCATTGCTGTGCTCCACGCTGCACAAACTTGCTTTAAAAAACAAAACAAAAAATATTGATGTAATGCAATTGGACAGTGCAGGGAGTATGTTACTCATCTGTGGACACAGTAACAACCACTCTCTACAGTGATTCAATAACCATGTTTTACAGCTGTCCCTCAGCAATACACCATCATTAATATGCATGGCACGCTACCGAGGGGGAAACCCGTGCATGGACACAGTAACTTCTGTGTAGACTCTACACTATGCCTACATGGGTTTTATTAAATCTGGGGGATAGTATGTGAAAAAAAATCAGATATTAGAAAATTGTAAAATTTGATTTGACTGTTGGACTAAACAATGCATTGAGCAGTGGAACTATTTGTCATAGAAAATGTTGTTCAACATTTACCCAAACCCCCAGATTCACAAATCCTCCGTGTCAGACTTAATAAATCTTACTCGGAGGCTGCAGTTGAATGGTATGATGTCAGCGTGCCATGAATATTCATGAGGGCACGCTGACTCAACCGTAAGTCTTACACGGACTGTGTAGGAAAGCAGGGGGCGTGTCAGACTGCCGAGCAGTCTAAATGTCCACGCCCCTGCAAGGTTTGGAAAAGTAAAATGAAATTACACAAGAGCAAGTCCGCTCAAATGTCCTTGCACCCAACACCACACTCCCTGACATTGTAAACCCCCATCACAGTTATAAAAAGTAAAACATTAATTTTATTTTTTTTAAATTCCTGAAATAGCTGCCCGTATTTGCACGTGTGTGCGCGGGTGTGCCCATTGCTTAGCTGTAGTTAGCAATTCCGACATGGAAGAGCATAAGAAAGAACGTTTATGCAAATCACACCAAATAGCAATAGCGTAATGGTAGAGCGTTCGCACAAAGAAGAGGCATTCATGGTTCGAGTCCCACCACTCCCCTTCTTATTTATGTTTTAAATCAGTATATGGAATAATACCTGACAAATATGATTAAAATATACATTTTTAAAGGATCCTGATATATAATTGCTTGCAGTTAAGCAGCGCTTTACCCAGCACAATAGAGTTGCCCATAGTTTAATAGCACTTTACCCAGCGCAATAGAGGTGCCCAAAGTTTAAGAGCACTTTACCCAGCACAATAGAGTTGCCCAAAGTGTAAGAGCACTTTACCCAGTGCAATAGAGTTGCCCAAAGTGTAAGAGCACTTTACCCAGGGCAATAGAGTTGCCCAAAGTGTAAGAGCGCTTTACCCAGCGCAATAGACGTGCCCATAGCGAAATAGCACTTTAACCAGAGCAATGTGTTTGCGCGGATGTGCACGCTGTGCCAACCAGGACACCGTAGGGCACCATGGAGCAACGTAGAGCAAAGTTGCTTAAACACAGCCACACCCCCTAGCCTGTCTGTACAGTATGAAAATAAAATGAATGACAAGGTTCGAACCCAGGACTGTGTGCATCACAATCAAAGTACAGAACCACTAAGCCATGACAACTTAGGAGAAGCAGCCACTGTTAACATACATATAGTTAGTAATGGTAGATTAACCATTACTAAGCAGGTCTGCAGTCAGCCGAGAATTTTCAAAAATGGCCAATCACAAAAAAGTGTGGGAAATGCGGCATATTTAAGCCCCATAGGCGAGATAACTCACCATAACTGATTGTAGCTCACATCTGCAGTTAGAATAGCTGGTGCTGGAGAGGGTACATGCTTCCGAGCGCAATGTTGGGGCATTGAGGAGTCAAAATACATAGTTTGGCTCCTTGTCCACCGTCATGAGTCAAGACTCCTGCAGGGCTAGTTCCAAGGGACGGAGTACAAGGCAGAGGCTTGGAACCGGTTAGCTCATGACCTCACCAGTGTCACAGGTGTTCCTTGGACTGGTGAGCAGGTCTGTCACCACCATGCAGACCTGAAGAGATGGAAACAGGACCGCCTGAACCAATGGATACAGGAGGCCTGTGGGATGCAGGATGCCCCACAACTGAGTAGGTAGCCATGGAATGCAGTATGTAAGAATTGATAATTGATTCTGTATAACGGATAGGTATGTCTCAATATCCCTTTATTTACTTTACAGCTGCAGGTGACCGTGCTGCAAATCAGCAAGCCTATGCAGATAGGCTGCTAAGGCTGTGCCACCAGGCAGGTTAGTGATTATTCTGCATGTATTGTTATATAAAATAGGAGAGTGAGCATGAAATAAAGTGTTGTAGTCCAATAATACAGCCATAAAATGGCCTGAATAAGTCCTCTGCATGTACTGTCAGATAAAAAAGTCAGAGAGCCAGACAAAGAGTGTAGTAACCCATTAAAAAAGGTAACATATGTCCAGAATAATATCTCTGCAGGTACTGTCATATAAAATAAGTGAGTGAGACTGAAAAAGAGTGTTCTAACTTATTAATAAAGGTATAATATGTCTTGAATATGTCTTCCATATGCACCGTTATAACAAATAAAGGAGTGAGCCTGTGGAAAAGTGTGTAATGTCACTAATAAAGGTCTAAAACCCGGAGTGTGTCTGTGTCATTTAGTTTGAAATGTTGTTGTACCCTTGCATTATACAAATAGTACTGTTTTAAAAAGTGCTGGCAACCCAGAGTTGTGCAGTCCCATATAAAGTGGGTGATAGAAGTGCTAGTAGCTGTGAAGCATATATATAGTCCTCAACAGTAAGTTACTGGCTGGCATGCATAAGTAAATCTGGCACACAAGTAGCATGTTAATTTATTCCCCAGAAATGTGAGTGCGTGTCAAGAAATGCAGGGTTCTGTACAAATTGAAGTGAAAATGTCATGTGAAAACATCCATATATGTAGATAAAGAAATATAAATGCAATCAAGGAATATGTAGCAGTAACATCTGCATCTTGGACAGTTAGTATGTCAGATATAGGTCAGGCATATATTGAACTAGCCAAACCCATTACACAACCTAATGCATGGTGGCAAGTGTAATAATACATGTAGGGGATATGCACTTGCAGTCATTAGCAATGTAGTGTAGACTAAAAGTAATTATAAGATGTTAATCAAGGCTTTTTTCTACACCCTACTGTATGTGCATAAACTATGCAATTCCACACCTCAATAGGTATGTGTAATCTTAAATATTTGTTGGGACATATGTCCTATTGTTCTATAAATATTTGCATTCACGTTGATGCATGTGCCCTGTTCAAGCATCACAATCATGGTGGCCTGTTGCTACCAAACATCCCTGCATGCTGTTGGAATATCCACTGTCGTTGAATATATGCATGTGTTATGCTTGCTGTTCAACTGTTGGAACCTTGGTGTGTTGGGTTAATGGGAATATTACTGCATGCTGTTACAACTAATCTGGAATGCTGTAGTTTATGTTGTAATTAAACACACCTAATCACAGAACATATGGGAAGGCCGGTCCCAGCGGACCCACCTGTCCCTCCTCAGCTGGTGAGTGCACCTGGCACCAGCAAGACCGGTGCCCAGCCCGGGCTCCCTCCTCCATTGGTCTTTTGTCACCTTCGGTTGGAAGCGCTGCAGGGGATGGGGTTCATCCGCCCCGTGCCAGCATGGGCGGAGAAGGGCCACCTGTCACCCTTTGAAGGGTCTAGGCTGTGGTGCGTAGGGAGATACAGCGTTCAGTCACTGATCCCCTACACCAGCTCGAGGCAAGAGTGGTGCATCTCACGGGTGAGCCTGCCTGTCCTACGCAGCCCCCAGCACAGCCACCCTCGGGGCTGTGAAGGTGCAGTGGTGACTGCCCATGGGTGGGGATCTCAGTTCCACTGTTACCATCTGTGGGCTCATGGACTTGCGATTTCCAAACATCCGACCCCGTCAATTGTGTTCACCCACCCCATGTGTCATACACCGCCCCTGTATGTGTCTTGTCTGTCTTGTCTGTTTACCTCCCCAATCTACCTCCCCGAACATACCTACTTCCTCTACCTCACTTTCCACTCTCACCTGAAAAAAAAAAGGGGCAATCTGTACCCACAAAAAAATGATGCCCCATACATAGCTGCCCATTTCACACACATGTCCATTGGACATGTAAACTGATAATTATAATTGGCAGTACAACATACTTTGTTGTCCTCACCCCTCTACCAGGGGTGGATGGTTTCAGATTTCACTCCAAATTTATTGCATGTGCACAGCTGTTGCTGGTAAAGAAATGGGCAGCTATGGACCTTCCCTACACCCGTCCTGCACATCCTGAGCTTGTTTACCTACTGTCTGTCCCTCTGTGTGCCCCCTTTTTCACCACTTTCCTATCTCCCCATTTTCTTTTCTTTAAAATGAATTACCACGAGGGTTAGCGGGAGTAAGCACTTTTAAGCGGTAGTAAGTGGGTTTAAGCAAGTGTGCACATGTGTGCGCTTAGCTAAGCATCGCTAAGCATTGTGCAAACCCTCTTAGAACTGCTTAAAAGTGCCTTAGTCACTCTATGGAAGGGCCCTTGTTCTGCTCAGCAGTAAAAGAAAAGACCTCTGCCAGTCTCAAACCCCAGACCATTGACACAATAGACTGCATGAATTACCACTAAGCCACAGAAGATATACAAATAATTTGGTGCTGAAATAAATATATCATGCATTACAATGAGGGAATGTAAATGGAAATTGGAATGGTATAACACAAATCATGTTCTGTGGGTCTTTACCAGCAGTTGTTGTGGAACTGCATGACATGACTATGAAAAGAGAACCAGCCATCCAAGCAGGGAATAATGTTACAGTAGCACCTTACAAACACCACACAGTATCAGACCAGGATAAATACTGGCAAAGTTGAATAGGGCTGAGGCCAGACACACCAACTGTGACTGCTTTACAGGGATGTTCCTGCTTTGTAAACAAATGTTAGCTGTGCCCCACTGATTCACTCTGAAAAGTACTAACTTTAGGCAGACAAGTGTGGAATCACACAAAATGAATAATGTCAGTAGGTGAGAGTAGACACTGCTTGCACATCAGAAATGGTGTAGGTATACATATGCTCTGATTCCCAAGAAAGTCTCAACTGCAATATGTCTGTAATATATTGCAGGTGTATCTCACTTATATATACCTTTCACTGAGGCCGTTCAAATATATACCTGAGAGTATCTGAGGCCTGGCAGAGGCAGAAATACACAGGCATATCAGCATTACTGCTGTTACACACTCTGCAAATAGCTTTGGAAGGAGTTCCACAAGCATGCCCTTATGTAGGAGTACAACACAGAAATATCACAGGATGTAGCCATGTACTGCTAGCAACTAACTGTGACAATGCCAATGTGCCAGTGCTGAAAAGACTGGCGTAGTGCACAGACAAAGTATAATAGGTTATCCTCTAGCTACCATCTGGATATGTCCACAGGTGGGAGCTACGCAGACAGACTACTTGCCTTGATAGACTAACAGGTACACAGCAACCCTGTATGTTCAGCAAGATAAACCTCACATGATAATAAAAAATGCTCTTTGCAGTTCTGCACCCCTACCCAAAGGTACAACACACCTGTATATTCAGGCAAAAACCAGGGTGTAGGTAGGCATAATCAGTACTGAAATATGTCCAATTGTGTTGAGCAGCCTGTGCTAATGTCAACACAAACAAACCACAAACTGTTCAGAAGTGAGTAAAGTAATAATTACAGTATAGCGCTTCACAAACACTGCATGTGCCACAGGAATACAGGGCAATAACCACATTTGTATGGCAATTAAATGTCTAATTCAGAAAGAAAGTACATACTCCCATGTATCCTGTATTAGCATTTGGAGGGGTGAGTACATGTCTACACTGAGAAGTGTGTACTGGAAGCAGCAACATTCAGGTTTGAGTACAACATGCATATCACTGGCCACAACCCTAGCTTCAGATAAGAGACATATACCAACCTTCTGACTGACACAACGGTGTCCAGAGCAAACAAGCATGGGCCCCACCTTGGAAAGCTGAAAGGGCTATGCCTACCTAACCTAGCATTTTATAGCAGTGG
Source organism: Protopterus annectens (assembly GCF_019279795.1). Classification (NCBI taxonomy): domain Eukaryota; kingdom Metazoa; phylum Chordata; order Ceratodontiformes; family Protopteridae; genus Protopterus; species Protopterus annectens. Next base: position 614,344,481 of record NC_056743.1, on the reverse strand, counting down.
GCTGCAATCACAGTGAGTAATGCCATCACCACACAGCAGGCTGCATGCGATTACTGAATGGTGGGCAGCAATTGGTGCAGAGGCTGTCACATGCACAAGTGCAGATACCTAGAAAAGCAGGCTGTACCTGCTGTCCACACATACAATAATATCATTGCAGGTACAGGGAGACAGAGAGAGAGAGAGAGACACAGACAGAGACACAGACAACAGAGAGAGAAACAGAGACAGAAATGGGGAGAAAACCCAAAACAAACAACCAAAAAAAAAAAAAAAAAAAAAAAAACCTACAAAACTGTAACAGACGGAGCAGGGAAATATAAAGGTAAGGTATGTAACTCATATGTATGTGTTGACATGTAGTAGATGTTCCTGAAGAGTACTCTACACACTGCAAATCATCCATGTGTGGCAGCAATATGTATCTATCTGTATCTGCACATGTACATAGGGCAAGGGACATACTGCAACTGTTAGTGAAGGGTGGACAGATATCTGTCGTTGAAGGTTGTTATGTGCATATATCTATGTAGGTCGTAGTGTGTGGCATAGAAAACAGCATGCAGTGCTGATATATGTCATGTGCTGGTTAAACGCTCTGGGACTGATTTGTCAGATCTGCTGTGTTACAGCCAGTGAGGCCTGCTAAATCTACATGGGCTGAGGACACCCACATGCATTCTGCACAACACTGTGCAATATAGTCACATAACTGTACATCCCACAACTGTCACACAAGTGATATCCCCACCATGAAAGGTGGACTGTACATGTGCCTATATGTACATCTATGTGTACAGCAATGGATGTGTACATGTATGTGTATAGATATGTGTATATATATATATATATATATATATATATATATATATATATATATATATATATAAGAGAGAGACATGGGGCCATATGTACTGCAACAGGTGTGTCATGACCAAGGCATGGACTGTAGACAAGTGTTGATACTGCAGTGCCATTCCTCCTTTCCAAAACACTGTACCCATTAACTACCACATAGGTAGCGATCTACCCAACACTGAAGGTGTGATAAGGGAACATGGGACACAGGTGGACAGTAGCCACCTCTTTGATAAAGACAGTGCCACACTAGACCTGTAATCTGTCTGTGTGGTATGTGTCATGACAACAGGTGTGTCATCTAGGGAAATATAGGTCAGTGTTCCCCTCTACTCATCACAATGCCCTGTGTGTTATGTACATCACATGACAACTACAGCAGGTGGAAAGGCCACAGACATACCTCACAAAGGGTAATACTGGCCGCAAACAGATGCCGTATGCAGACTGACTCACAAAACCACATCTAGACTGTATTGCATACCGGCCACACAGAGGTGACATCTGCTGGACATACAGAGGCATGTCACACCCATAGCTGGGTGACAACCACCATGGCAACATATCACAATCCCTCCGGGATACACGCTCTAGGGCCCTAAACCTCGTCAGCTCACTAAACAGCACATGCTGGAGGGATAGGCTCCTATCTCAGAGATATGCCATACACTGGAATAGACCACCTAGCAATAGCAAACAAGGCTCCTCATTAGCAGTTGTCATAAATACCCCTGATGATTGTTTGGAAGATTGGTAATACACCCCAGGAACCCCCTCTGTGGTTCTGGTTGGCAGGGGCAAGTGAAATCAAAGTACATGTGTGTCAAAGGCCAGGGTAGCTTATGACTAGGCTGCTGTAGGCTGTAGGGCCAATAGCATATTACCTACCTATGACACTATGCACTCACACATGTACTCAATGCAGTACCTGCTATGTGAGGTTGAATAAGTGTAATGCTGAATGTGTGCAAGGTCTGTAAAGGTGTGATAGGTTAGTGTGAAGTTGTATCTGACATGGTAGTGTCTATCCTAGCTGTGACACCAGCAAAAGATATGTATTGTAGTATTAGACAGACGTAGTATGGCATACGATGTGATGTAGTTCCTTGTTGACGACCGTGGTGTCTCATTATAGGCTAAAGCAATACATGTATGCTTAGTGAGTGGTACTGCTGGTGAATCCAACTCCCATATGAACTGTAGTACTACCTGAAGCTGTAGGCCTAAACAGCACAGTATGGTGTATGTTCACATTGCTTGAAAACACTGTCTTGTGTCTTTCCTGTAGTCTGCACAGAGGACAAAACTCAGGCATAAGGGTTTGTAAGTAGTGGCACACAGTACTGTATGGTACACAGGTAATGCTCATCTGTGTTGGCATACAGTGGCACGCTGTATGTTTGTCTGATGTGTGTGTAATTATGCCTGTACCATTGCTGCAATCATATGTATGTTACAGGGTATACGTGTGTATCCAGCAACATATATACTCTGTTACAGCAGTATGCCACCTATAGTAACAACTGTACTCATATGTTAGGCAGGGCTATGGCATCAATGACTAGGGTGGTTGACTGGTACTACTGTAACTGTACTTTACATTCATTGCAATGGATGACATCTCTGTTCGTGCATTGGTGTGATATATATCCTGTGTCAAGGTTGCGCATTGTGTCACAAACAGTGTGTTGGGTACTGTTGTATAGTGGTTTGATATATAGAGTGTGTCAGGCACTGTTAGTCAGTTGTGGCCTGAGAACCAATAAGTGGTATTGAATGTGTGTAACCTCTGACAGACAAATGGATGGTATATATGTCAGTAAAGTGATATATGTGGTTAAAGGTGTAAAGTGTGCCACAGGACTCACTCACACATATTGTTCATATCTTTTTCAGCCAGATGGCCCACCAACGCAACCCATCGTACACAGCAGCAGAGGAAGATGAGATTTTGCAAAGCCTGGTGTAGAAGTACACAATGCCATTTTCCCAAAGCAGCCAGCACCAGCAGGAGTGGACTGCACTGTGGCAGGATCTTGTTCATTGGGTAAATGACATAGGCATGCATAACCGGACATATGAGCAGGTATGCCATCACTGCAATGATTTAATTAGACATGTTCGGCAGTGTGGGTCTGATATCCAAAGACAACAGCTTGCCACAGGTGGTGGTGTGGCCATTTATCCCCCCCTCACCAGAGTGGAGGAGCTGTTCCTAAGCGTGGTGGCTCCTGGACAACAGCAGCAACTACCTCTGACATGTGTTGTCATGGAGGCTGGAGCCACCCAGCATGTTCACATGGAGCGAGCAGGTAACATGCCCTCTCTGTAGACTACAGTTAACTGTATTGTTAGATTATGTCTATGTGAGATGTGTACTGTGTGTTTAGCAGTTGTGCTGCCTAGTGTTGTGCAATACTGATATTTGGAATATTATCTCTACACCTGTGACTGTCAACTGTTGTTCTACTGTAGTTTGGCATACCCACTTTAGCAGTGCCACAATTGTGGCCACTGACGAACTCTCTCATATTCTCGTATGTCCCTCTGGTGTGACAGCAGGGCAGATGATCCATGCTGGTGAGTTTGGTATAACTGCAATGTTGGTAATGAAATGTGCATGTCATAGGTGAGGTGTAGGCCATGTACACGTAACACACCTACGCATAATGCATGCCGTGCATGTTTGCTGTAAGATGTTGCACAGCTCAGTAATGTCAGTAGCTGCCTTAATGACATGCAATACACAGAGCATCAGACACAGTTGTGGCAACACCGTACTGCACATTGGAAAGGCATAATTGCTACAGCTGTACACAACATAACACGTTTATCATACGCAGTACACAAAAACATGCTACATATGGCATTACCACACACCCTCTGTAAGGTCACACTTCAGTATCCCACATGTCATCCACACACACATGATGTACCTCAGGGGTAGAGGCCTATCATGGGGCTGTGCAACACTCTTCAACACATAACACAGTCATGTTAGGCAATGCTCCCTACTGGGCACCTCACACACCCATGTGCAAAGTGGCTGTGTAATTGTGAACGTAGCCACGGCACTGCAGTTCAGGTACAGCATGCTAGGCGGTGGTCTGTCACACATTATTAGCCATGAGTGACCATAAGATGCATGATGATGATGGCACATGGTACTACACCCCATCCAGTTACAGTGACCACAGTACTACACATAGTCATTGCTTTGCACCTCAATGTTATGTGTGTGCAAACATATGCACCTATACACAGTATGCATAGCATGTTGTGTGTGTGCTTACATATGCCAGTATACACAATATGCACAGCAGTCGCCATCTATGCAAAGTGTCACATATATGTCCTGGAATGCTATTGGGTGTATAGGTCACATGACACACACTGGGTATGTGTGGTGTTTAATGTTGCAGTCGTGTAGCATGCCATGTCATGGCTGGCACCGACATATCTGCAATATGTCCCACACTCACCATAACCACTGTACAATGGCCATGTTGAGCATTGGGATTCCTTCAGGTCTACATGCACCACTCATCCCGTGTGTGTACATAGCATGCATGTGCTACACCTGTGCCCACTATTATCTGCTATGGACACAGAAACTGTAATCATACATGGCAATCTATGTGTCACACAGATAACACATGCAGCCATGTTATATATACCTGTGAGTGATGGTGCACAGGACATTGCAGAACTGATAATACATGCACAGCAAAGTTGTGTCCATGTACACATTGTGTCCCAGGGTGCAGCCAATCACTGAACAACTACACACATGCATCAAAGCCATGTATAATGTCATTAAATAGGGCCATCTACACTTGCGCTGCATGGTCTTGAGCAACACATATTCTGCATGCTGACACGTGTGAGGTGACTGTTTGCCTTGTGATACTGTCACCCACCTTCACCCACTATTGAGTATGTGTTGGATTGCTGGTGTGTGTGTGTGTGTGTGTGTGTATATTCTGTAGTGAGGAGTGTATTTGTGTGCATGTGTTCATTTGTGCATGTGTGCATGTGTTCATGTGTGCATGTGTGCATGTGTTCATGTGTGCATGTGTGCTAACATCATGTACAGATTGTAAAGTGTGTTTCCTGTCTTCCTCTCACAGGTGCTGAGTTTGGGGTGACTGAAACCAGCAGGGAACCTGAAGTCACTGCCGCTAATAGTGGCGATGATGAGACATGTATTCTGGCACAGGAAGGTTTGACAGGGTCTGTCGTTGGTCCACCAATCAACAGTACACAGCGTTCAACTCGATCTATGCACACACTCATACTGCCAATACATCCCTCATCACCAATGGCCTTAGCTGAGGGACAGCATACAGTTGGCATTGACCAGGAGAGTGTGGTACCAATGGCACTTGCACCCCTTTGAAGCAGCCATAGCCGGATTCCTGGAATGGTACCACATAGGCGGATGTCCAGGGGTTCTCGGGGGAGCACCACTGGTCATATTGCCCCTGGCAGACATGCCCCCAGAGGAATTACAACCTCCAGTATGTTTTGGGCTGTAATGCAGGTACAGGCATGTATGGAACGGTACACCAGACAGGGACTAAGGGCGCAGAGGGCCCATTACACTGCTATCAATGACAGCATCAGTGACCTTGCCGGTGCCATCCGGAATTACACCAAGGTCATTGATAGACATTGGGGGGAGACATTAGATGCCCTCCATAATGTGTTTTCCATGAGCCAGGACCATGTGGGATGGTTGAAACGTCGACGCGGATGCATGCCAGCAACAGCAACAGCTGGCAGTCATCACGGATGGCACACAGATCACAGATGCTCCCGTAGTGGCAGTATCAGCCCCAGCAATGCTGGGGCTGACCTGTCCATTGACCGTCCTAGTAGACCACATGCACATGGCTCTGGCCCGTCCCAGCAGGGACATGGGTCCAGTCATCATACCTCTGCCTCTGATGATAATACCAGTCAGGGTTGGTACCCGATACTGCACGTAGCACCCCTGCCAGGCACAGGTACCGTGTCCGTGGCCAGAGACAATGATCTGTACAGCCTAGCAGGTACAGTCTGTGGCTGTCCCACAACCTCCCATATATGGCAGCCACATGGTAGAGCTGTGTGCATGCAGACACACACGCATTAACCAAGCAACTAGGGCTCACACATACACACGCACATTACATCAACATTGGCCCATGCTGTACTGTTGTCCCACACACACACACACACACACACACACACACACACACACACACACACACACACACACACAAATAGACATGTTGATTGGATGGGTCAATGTCGGGCTCTGGCAAACCAACAACACACCCTGTGCATATGATGACACCTGTGCCACCTCCTGTCATCTGTAACATTGATGCAGGAACAGGCTAACATGGTTCTGATGCACAGGGTGACCTTATAGCAGTGTAGCAATATTAGCAAGTTGTCAACAGGGAACTGTAATGATATCCTTGTAGGTATATCTGAGCAGGCATTATGCATCACAGCTCTGATTGTCAATGTAGCATTGTTTACACCAGTGTTAGGTATGAGTATGTATTGTCCACCCATGTGCCACTTGGCTGAAGTGTACAGTGTTGCCAGCATGTGTTAGTGAGTGGACAGTACGTGTGTGATGTGTGCATTACAGATTAGCAGGTGTACATCTGTGAACATGGTGGGTGTGCACTGTCTGCATGTACGTGCATAGTGGACACATGGGACGTGTGACATACCCTGTTGTACACATTGTTAACATCTCATAGTATCTTTCACTGGCCAGTATGCATTTTACTACAGATATGTACTAACATGGGTACACATGTGTGTATGACATGGGTTGACACTATGCTGTGGGTGATACTGTTAATATCTGTCAATGTTTTGCAGTCTGGTAGTATATACAACCTCGACAGCATGACTATAACCAATCATTAGATGATGTCCTGACAAATGACACACAGATGTATGGAACTCAGTAACAGTTGGATCCTTCCGGTACTATACTATAACAGTAACCAGTGGTATTGACCACCTCCCGTTCCTGGGACCACACCTGTTTGGCATATAGCCCTCTTAGGTACATGCAAACCCACTATGGACATGTCCATCCACATCTGGAAATGCATGCATTGGCCTACAATGCATTCCCTGGATGGGACGCATATCCTTCACAAGGGTATCATACAGACAGATACCTGTTGTCTAATACATGCTGTATAGCAATAAGCCGATTATGGCATAGTCATCCACATTTAAAATACATACTATCCTGACAGTACCACATAGGTGGTAGCCCTCAACATGTATGTTGGGTACCAATGTGTACATACAGCCACGTGTTATGTCATCTGTCCCTTGGTATCCACATATCCATAGGTATTGTGGAGTCCCTCGGTGTGTCACATAAGACATTAGGGGCCTGAATGCATATCCACAGGGCTGTTGTACACCTATAATGACTGTCCATTATTGCCAGCCATTGTTGTGTATGAACATGTTTGACATATACCCCAGGCATGTACCCTCACTCACAGTACTCTATAGTAACTGTCATGGGTGTGTGTGGCACAGATGACCTTGGCCACAGATCACTACAGTGGCCGGGCTTGTCACATACATACATATGTGACCTATGATCTGAGAAGCAGCGGCATAATCTGTCAAAGGAAACAAATGTATTCATGTAGTATGCAGGCTTCACACCTATGTACTGATCGAGGTCACATGTACACATATTTATTTGCCACGCAGATACCCGATGTGTGCAATGCCCATACTGTTTTAATCATGATATGTCATACCATAGTAAAAGCAAAACTCACACTGCATTGACCAACTGTGTCACACACACAGCCACACTCAGCAATTGCAGGATTCAAACCCCTACCTAACTATGGCATGATACCAGAGAGATATGCATTAACACGATGTGCTATATGCTTTGCTGGGTGGTTTCTTTTCTCCTGCTATATTTGTAGGATGCTGTCATCATCAGACTTTCCAAAGAAGAATGTACCTCTTTTAATGTGTTTTCCCAGTCTCCAAAAAGGGCACACCTCTCATAGGAAATCACACACATACACCCAGTCAGCGTTTGCAGTATTCAAACTCCTACCTAACTACGTTACGATTCTAGAGACATACGCATTTACACGGCATCCTATAGGCTTTACTGGGTGGTTTCTCTTCTCCTGCTATATTTTTAGGATGCTGACATCATCAGACTTTCCAAAGAGGAATGTACCTCTTTTAATGTGTTTTCCCAGTCTCTAAAAAAGGCACTCCTGTCAAAGGAAATCACACACATCACCACCGCCCCCCACCGTCAGCAGAAATCAAACCGCTACCTAACCATGTTATAACACTAGAGAGATACGCATTAACACAGCGTGCTATATGCTTTACTGGGTGGTATCGGTTCTCCTGCTATATTTGTAGGATGCTGTCATCATCAGACTTTCCAAAGAGGAATGTACCTCTTTTAATGTGTTTCCCCAGTCTCCAAAAAGGGCACTCCTCTCAAAGGAGATCACACACATGCACACCGTCAACGTTTGCAGGATTCAAACCCTTACCTAACTATGTTATGACACTAGAGAGATATGCATTAACACGGAACGCTATATGCTTTACTGGGGGGGGGGGTTCTTTCCTCCTGCTATATTTATAGGATGCTGACATCATCAGACTGGACATGGTAATGTGCGTACTTTGTTTTATGCAATCCCAGGAATGAGCCATGTGGGTCGGCAGGTGTCAACAGCTTGAACAGGACCCCATATTTCTTACCTTGTGTGATCTATCTTTGGACACATTGACATTCCTTCATATGTCAACACATATTTATGCACAGATTGTTGGTTTTGTGGATACAACATGTGACTGGGATGTTGATAAAGGGCTATACAAAGTCTATGTGGGACATGTGTAGTGTTGTTCAGTGATATATGTCCTGGGTGGCTACCTTGCAAACAGTATAGCATGTTTGGGAACCATGATCTGCACATGAACATACCACAGTTGGTAGGGTTGTGTGTTTGTCAGCTTCCAATAGCTCTGTTTATGACTTCAACCATGATGGACTCCATGGCCTTGCAGATCCGACTTCATAGGCTTACTGGACTATACTTTCCATGGTGTGCTGTGCACCAACACTTGTGGGGAGTGCCATATGTTGCTGTAACACATTCAATGGTTCCAGATCCTGTGGAGAGGGTGAGGCTCAACAGACTGTTCAGGTGCAGGGTCTGTTTGTTCTGTAGTTCATGCATGACACATATTGGGAAACAATGTCATCCAATTGCTGCCATGCTTTTGGCTTTGGAGGGAGCTGTTTAGCCATTCTACATGTGATATCTCCTGGTATGATGACAGGGACTATCGTCAGTGGGAGTTGGGTATGTATATATGGGCCTGTCTGACAGGATGTCAGCATTGTCAGTCAGGTACAGTTGTCCCTGACTCAGGACATATATGAGTGTACATTGCTATTTATGACATAGCTGAAGGAGGTGTCATGATTCAGTCTGGACTCCTTCTCAGCTACTCTTTACAAAAGACCAACAAACCTGAGCACTAATCCCTGTTATACTCTTTTACACACTTAACACCCTGCTGATCCTTTGTGATCAGGCTATGGAGTATGTCATCATAATATCCTGGCATGTCCAGGGGTCAGTTTCGTGTGTACTCTCCTGTCCAGCTAGTGAATATTGTGGTTTTGATACAATTTCACATCTGCCTCATGTACACAGACAACCCTCTCCTTCTCCCAGCAAACTCAGATATATGTGAGAGATGCAACAATATTGACATACAGGAGGCTGAGCTCTCTCGACCCATGACTGGCATAGTCTATCAGGTGGTGAAGGTAACCACACACACCACATATCAGTCTCACCTAAACCTATAGCGACAGCAATCAAACCACATTATCACACATAAACATACTCAGAGGCTCTACATAAACTCTGCCTAAGCAGCAGAGACCTCCAAAGCAGGCACACAAACAACTGATACCCCACTACAATACCCACATATCACATAGTTCACAATGCCAGTGTGCCACACAGTCACTGCCCTTCGGGCTAAACAACACACCTAATACACTTGTAATAGGTGACACTTATTGTCAGACACACTGATGTCCTACTCACCAGGCCAAACAAGGGAATAGTCACTTTGAGCTGTCTCTCGGGTGCCAGGATCCGCAACATAACACATGCACTCAGGTCACTCCAAAGCAAGTACAGGACTGGCTCCATCATTGTCCATGCTGGTGCTTACAACCTCAGACGTTCCTCCCTGGACCACATGACATGATACATAGAGGAACTATCTTATCATGTAGCCCAGGCCAGTATGACCTTGACCTTGTCTGGCATCTTACACTCACCAAGTATGATGTCACAGTATACCAACAAGCTGATCATGTTTAACAGTTGGCTAACATATTGGTGTCATTCAAAGGGGATACAGTGTCTGTCAGCCTGGGGTGACATGCTCGACATGCCACGTAGCTTCCCTATGGACAGCTTGCACCTGTCACCCTTGGACTTTCGAATACTGGCTAAGGCACTTGCTACCACCATACTGCCTTTTTTAAGCAGGGCTCAAAAGACAAACCCACCTCCATAGACATTACAGAGCACATGACACTGAGGGTAATGCTGCTCAACACCAGATGTGTTACCCTCAAATTGCGCCCACTCAGGAATCTCCTCAGTATGGACAATAGCGATATCTGTGCACTAACAGACACCTGGTTCAGGCTCCGAAATGCACCACTACCAGGTTATATTTCATACCATGCTTTCTGTCCACAAAACTCGGAATGGCCAACACAAATAGGGGGAGTATCCATATACATCACAGATACACATACCTCCGGGTTGGTAGCACTGCACAAAGCATCACAGACCATACATATGCACCTAACATTGTGCAAATCTGCCTTATGGCTTGTTGCCTGCTACAGACCACCCTCCCAAACTCAGGAACCACACTCGGCTTTCCTGGGAACACTGGACAATATGAAGGTCTCCCCAAACACCATTATATTGGGTGACTTCAAATACCCACACATTGACTGGGGATAGTACTCAGGCCCCAACACCCTCACCCAACAGTTGCTACTATTTGTAAACTCATATGCTATGGCACAACCGGTCACCACACCCACAAGAGGGGACAAAATATTGGACATGATCATCACCAACATGGGGACTCTATGTTTCACACCTGAGATATACCCCTCATTGGTAAGGTCAGAACATACATTTATCTCACTGGACATCCATATCCCGTCCCCACACCCATCCTGGGTAATCTTGGTGAACTTCTCAAAAGCAAATGTCACACTTCTCCAAACCAAGGTGGTATCCTTCAGAGACCATGGGACAGTGGTAAGTATGGCTGACTGCTGAATCCTTTACATACACATTCTATGGACACCTGGTGGACTGCATGGATCGTGCTATCTCAAATAACAACTGGACTCACTCCTGCAATGGCAGGGGACCTGTCTGGTAGACCCCGGCCATTAATAAGCTATACAACGAAAGGAGGATGCTACTACATGATAGAGCACAATCCCAGACAGGGAAGGCATCTGTGACCTGTACTAGCAGACAGCTACAATCACTCATGTATTTATGTCAGGCCCGCTTCTAACGGACAATTGCACCAGACACGTAGGACACTCACAAGGCCTTCTTCAGTTAATTTAGGTACCTGGGTGGACACTCACTGATATGCTGTGAGTTACTGCATACTGACTAAACATAGCCTGAACCCACAGACATTGCCAACATCCTGGCAAACAGGTTCAGGGCAGATGTCTCCCCCCCATCCCCCCTAAAGAGCTACTGTCCATCACAACAAAGTGTAACCTCCCTGACATCACAAATAAACAGGTGAGTGCTGCCCTTCCCACAGCGGACAACACAGCATCAATGGGACCAGACTGTGTCCCAGCCTGAATCTTACACGGGCTTCATGACAGACATAACCCTCACATTACGTCACTGTTCAATATCAGAGTTACTGCAGGATATGTACCCATGGAATGGTGTACAGCGATAGTGGTCCCACTCCACAGAGTTGCTGCCATAACAGACCACATACAATATCGGCCTATAAGGCTAACTAGCCTGTTCTGCACAGCTATGGAGCGTATTGTAATGGGACTCATGCACATAGACATCGGGAACCTACAGACACTGGGTCCTACACATGTCAGCATTGTTGTGGGCAGATCTTGCCTCTTGGACCTGTTCGTATTCTTTAAACAATTACCAGGTCCATCAGTGTAGGGATGGTTGTCCACACAGCCTGCCTGGACCTTGCACAACCCTTCAACACAATACCCCACTCGGCCATTATGCATAGGCTCATCGGTGTCGATATCGACATATATCTCACACAATGGATTGCTACCTGGATCAGGGATAGCACCCACATGCTCAGTATTGCAGGTGCCATGTCTGAATATATACCTGTTACACATGGCATCCCACAAGGCTCAGTCCTGGGACCTGTCTTGTTCAGTATATATTTGTGTGATGTACAGGCTAACACAGGAGGAATATGGCAGACCATGTTCACAGATGACTGCAAACTGGGTGCCATAATCAACTCTTCAGCTGGCACATGCATACTCAAACAGGGTCTCACAGAGATAGGATGACTGGTGCCTGAGCCATGGCCTACAGCTAAATGCCATTAGTTGCATAGTCATCCCCTTTGGGAATAACAATATACCCACACATTACCACATAGGTAGTAATCCATTACATACGGTAGTAGTTGTTAGGGGTTTGGGGACACGACTTGTTCGTACTCTCGCCTTTGACAATCACATTGCCAAAGTGGTTAGACAGAACTTCTATATAGCCCACCTTATCCCATATGGTTTCACATGTTGATCAAGTGAGATCATTGTGCCCCTATACTCATCACGACCATGCTTGGTTACAATGCCATATTTGGGATGTACCTTACCCGACACCTGCAGCAACTGTAATGGCCACAAATGTTCCTCAACAAGCAGATGTAGGGACTCACACAGATGCCCTACACAATTCAGATACAGTAACTCCAGCTCTACTCAGTCGCTTACCACCTACTCGGATGTGTTGTGTGCCTGTAGTTTAAGGAAATATCCGACCCAGAATTAATGGACATGCTCCACCTTAGGATATCCGACTCCCTTGGAGCTACACACTCCAGGGACATATACCTCAGCACAGATGTTAATAGGACATGCTGGAGGGACTGATTCTTATCCCACAGGCTCCACTCACTCCGGATTGTAATCCCGGTTTCGCATGGGCAGAACCACCCACTGACCACCTACAGGAGACATCTTGACAAGTGGATGGGTGATCGTATGTTTACCCATGGGATATCATCTGGGTCCCTGCTAGACAGTGGCACAATACACTAAATGTAAATGGGCTATCTTGTGTGACCTACTATTCACAGTCATAGTGTTCTACTTTGACAGGGTTGCAAAAGCCAAACACACTCAGGCTAGGCTTGTACATGCCCTAGGGCAGATAGCCTAGTATCGACCTCTGAACCTATGATAATGTTCAGGATGCACAATGTTTATTGCTGATACTGTTTGCAGGTTTTATCGTCTTTGCTTTCCCACTTTCTATGAACAACTTAGGTATCTGCAGAACATATTTGATTATGAAAGGGTTCCACTATATTATATATGTGTCTGTTGTCATATAACTGTGTGCACAGGACAGATTTCTGGATAGTGAGAGGTTCCTGGGTTAACACATGCAACTGCCTGATATGTGTGGCCCACTGCTGTACTCCGACATGGCCTGTGTGAGCATGACCAGTTCAGACTGTCAGTGTTCTGTTGCCTGACATTTGTCTCATTTATTTAAGTGTGTGAGCATGCCCAGTGTGACCTTTCAGTATGTTGCTGTCTGAGGTCCGCTACATTTGTTGATGTATGTGCACATGTCCAGTATTAACATTTCTACTGTGTGTGTTGAAAGTCAGGTTCTATTCTTACTGCGGGACTCACCTTTGTGTCATAACTCGACAGGGATTATGCTGTGCCTGCATGGTTTCCATGGAATACTTTGCATAGACTTATCAACATTTCTTCATACAGGGTGACCACTGCAATACTGTCATGATTTAGTGGTTCAGTACTATGACTATAGTGCACAGTATCCTGGGTTTGAGGCCCATTACTGCTTTATATTTTCATACTGAGCAGACCAGAGTGTTTAAGGGCCAGTAGAGAAAATATGAGCATATTGGCTTTTGTTCAGCTATGCCCTACTTAGGCCCAGTTTGTCCAACATTGCTCAATAGTAACCAACATTGCTGGATGTTGGCCAATATTACTCAACATTGACCACAGTTGTGCTAGTTGGTGTGTGCGATTTTCTTTACATATACTACATGGTGGTAAATGCTGTTTAGCACTGCTTTATATTGCTTAACACATGGCAATCATGCCTCAGGTGGTGCTGCAGGGCTGGCTATGTCAGATGCACATACTACACACCCTATACATGTCTGAAAGCAGGTAGTGTCAACTTAGGCATCCCTTTTACTATATGTGTGAGTCAGAGAGAGGTATAATTTCCAGAGTTCCTACTGAGCCAGTGTATGTGCTATGCATTGCCTCTTTGGCAAGGCCAAAGCATACTGGGCACACCTCCTTCTGCCTACTGGGGCAGGCTCAGGTTGTTCCTCCTCCAAGTCATGCTCTGCCTGTGATGGCCTTGGCAATGGTGCGGGGCTGTTTGGCCCAGGCCTGTGCTGGTCCTGCTGCAGCTGTTTTTGCAGGGTCATATTATGTAGCATAGCACATATCATGACAATTTGGGTACATGTAGTTGGTGAGTACTGCAAGGCTCCACCAGATGTGTCCATTCACCGGAACCGTGACTTGAGCAGCCCAAACACACGCTCGATTCCATGTTGTGTTTGTGCGTGTGCCTCATTATGGCGTTCCTGTTCAGGTGTGCGTGCGTTTCTGATGGGTGTCATCAGCCACGGCTCCAGTGCATAGCCAGCATCCCCCACTAGGTGACCATGTGGGATGTCCCCGTTGGCAAATGGCTGGTACAGCTGCGTCAGATGCCAGATATGGGAATCATGGTAGCTTCCAGGGCAGCGAGCACACACATTCAGTATTATGCCCTGGGCATCACACATGACCTGGCAGTTGATGGAGGGGAAGCCCTTACGGTTGAAGTAGACCCTACCCCGCTCACCGGCTGGTGCTTTGATGCATATGTGCATGCAGTCTATTACACCCACTACCTCAGGGTATTCCGCTATTTGCTGGAAGAGACGCATATTACTGGCCAATACTTCACGGGAATTGGGGAAATATACATGATCACCGACATGTGCTGACATGGCATCCAGGAGCTGGTGCAATACCCTGGATGCTGATGCCTGTGATATCCCCATCACATCACCAGTTGGTCTCTGGAAGGTACCTGTTGCTAATATTCTTAGGCCAGCACATACCTTGGTTTCCATTGGGATGGGTTCCCCTCTGTTGGTTCTGTGTACGGGCGTGGCCTGCACAGCTCAACAATTTGCTGCAAGAGGTCTCTGTCCACTCTATAGCACTCCACTATCTCCAGCTCATGTAGCCCCTGGTAGGTTACCCTGGGCCTGTACACTCTTTTCCGTCTCCTCACTGTGGGTTGTCCAGCAGCATTTGCATTATCACCACCCTCAGCATGTTGCATATGTCACCTTATAACAGCAATGGCAGCCCCTAACATTTTTTGTCTCAGTAAAGCTTTTTCAGTTTTCACTTCTATTAGCTTACTGCAGTGTTGCAGTGTCTCTTGAGAGAAACATAATGGACTGTTGTTTGCAGAGTTTTAAGTGCTGAGCTGGGATGGGCTAGTGTACTGCCTGTGTAATTGCCTGATTCTGATTGTTTTCACCTGCTAGCTCTGCTAATACTCCCTGGTAACTTCCTGCTATTTGGTGTGCTTCCTTATCCCTTTCTGTTTCCTCAGGGGGGAGCGCCGCGCACACAAGTGCAAACATGCGCACAGCAGCTAACACCCGCGCACAAATGCTTACACGGACTAAAACTTGCTTATTCCTGTTAAAATGCACGCACACCGGCGCAAACGCGCTTACAACTGTTTACACAGCCTTACATATGCTTACTCCGGCTTACACGTGCGCACACTGTTTTACTCGGGTTTACTGGTGCGCACACGCACGCATGCACGCTCAGCAAGAAACTTTGGTGTTATCCACAGCATACACCTTCAATTTCTTTACTTTACCTAGCCTACCTGTTGACACACCTTTTTCAATGATATGTAAATGTCAGCGGACACATGCCACTCTGCTCCAATAAGCTTCACTTCTTTCATACATACCCCCCTCATGATGTCACCTATCTTCTACTCTGTTACTCCCCTTATCCTACTCCTGCACTCCACTGACTGTGCTCATTTGCTATGTAAACTTGCAATTCACTATCCTAACTCTCATTTGCATAGGATTGCCTACTAATGCTTGATTACATCTCTTAGACTGAGCTTCCCCCCTTAGCAACCTCTACTTGGTGGCCATGTTGTCTTCAGCCTGCCATTCACTTGCATTGTAAATTCATATCATAATTATTGATTTTCTGGTTTTTAGGGCACAGCTCGTTGGTGCGGCGCTCTGCTATGCTTAAACCCTGGAGATAGGGATAAAAAAAAGTTATTTTATTTTTATTTTGCATCACTTCACATTGCCAATGGCTGTATTTTTGGCCATTGGCATGCTTCCTCCTGTAAATGCATCCTTTTTTTGGAGCTGTCACGGCTCCGCTTTGCTACTTGCAGAACCGTGCTCAGTTGTCAACTGAGTACATTTCTGCAAATAACACTACTCCTACTTGGACAGGTTCGGGTTTCCTGGATCACAAATTTACCTCATTTGCATAACTTTCGCCTGCAATTGAGGTAATTTGCATATCCAAGCCCTGTCCGTGTAGGACTAGTTTTGAGAGCTCTGTTGCACGCCCCTACCGGCTGTTCCTGGATCGCTCGGCAGACATGTTAGCTGCATGGAGTCTTACTCTACTCTTAGACTCCATGCAAGCCTTCATGAATCCGGCCCAAAGTCATTCACAAATGGATATTGCAGAAGAAATCAACAATGGCCATGACTGGCAACACAGATCACCTCACCTCTTGCTTGACTACATGGAGTTACCTCATACAAGCTCATCCACATCTAAATGTGACACCTTTTTGGGGCTACATTGAATGAGAAGTAACATCTAATATTATTGACTTTATGAGAAACTCTCTTGTAAGAATGGTGAATTGGGACATATGTCAATTGTCATCAATACAAGATGGAACATCTAACCCTTTCAATGTCTACAAGTAAGATGAATAAAAATTTAGTATCTTGTAAAAGAATGACAGATACAAGTAATGGACAAACATATTTATGAGAAGGAAGGAGGATGATATCCAGGCCTATGATTAGACTACTACCTACTTTTCCAAGTGGAGACATCAAAGGAGGTGATATCTATATATTAAAATTACAGACAGATGAAGATGAATCAAGAGAGAGAAAAGTACCATTCGTGCAGCAAGTCACATGGGATTGCATAATAAGTAGGGACTAACGTACTTTACCTAGTATTACAGAATACAGGGGGAAAGGATGTCTCACCAGGAAAACTTTTACTCTATGATTTGGAGGTAAGCTGAGCTGAATAAGGTATGTTATGATGAATCAAGCAATACTTAAAGAACGGGTGCTAAGTAGGCTCAGAAGGAAGGTCCAATATATGGCAGGATATAGGAAAATGAAATGATAAATTGCCAGGTATGAAGAAAATAGGATAACTACAACAACATACAAGTAAACATATGTTAGAGATTATAATTTTAGTTCACACAGCTGAAAGGAGAAAAATATGTCTAGAAGAAACATTAAAGAAAATAACAGAATTATTTTGCTGGCCAGGAATGACTGAAGACATAAAACTTTACGGTGAGTCACTTCAGCCATGCTAGTGAGCAGCCTAGCTACTAAAGACAGTAGAGGCCTTCAAAAATCAGTCTCTACCTCTTAAACCATTTATAGTGATGAATATGGACATTCTAACACCAATAATTCCAGTGGACAGGGGACATGTATCTAAGTCTTAAATGAATATAATATGCATTTCCCAGTAGCTGTTCCATTATGAATGTCTCATCTGAGAGAGTTACATAACAGTCATTAGATATTTTGGTAACTTGGACATACCAGAGAGTATACTAAATGACTAAAGACCTTATTTGACATGTAGATTTTTTTCTTCATGTGTTGAACCTAGTTTTATGAATTGACGCTACAGTTAATTTTCCAGTCATCTTTAGACTACTAGCCTGGTAGAATGGTTCACTAAAATGTTAAAAATAACGACAAGGAAATAAGCAGACAAGGAAAGAAGGAACTGGGAAGTGGTTTTACACTTATATTTTTGTATAGACAAGTTGTACAAAAATCAATATTTTGATGCTATATTCATTATTTGTCAAGAGCTCATAAAATTTACTTGAAAGCAGGATATGTGGGAAAACTTGCACCATGCTAGGAAGGATGTTAATGGTATCAGTTAGCATCATTTCAAAGTTAAGCTACAAAAGTATCATGAAGCAGCACCATATGAGGTCCTTAAAGCTCAGATTAGCAGGTGTGCTATAAAGACATGTTTTCAACCAGGAAATACATCATTGTTGGAGACAAAGTCTTGTTGTAATTATCAAGTGAAAATGGCAAACTGTTCAACAGGTGGCAAAGCCTTTTTAAGGTGGTACTGTAGGATTCCCTGTCATAGATGTGTGAGAGCCACAATTGTGAGTTCCAGAGCTATGAAAAAGTGCAGTTGCCATAAAATATGCACATTATGAAGGTCATTGTAATCTGCACCCCCTGACATCTGGTGCTTTTAGTACCTTTCTGATCTCTGTAGGCAGGACTAAAAGGGTTACTCTGAGGTGCTGCAGCCTTTGACTTGATATATTTTCTTGGAATTTGAACTTAAGTTCTGCTGTTCAGTGCATCAGACGTGCAGAGTATCAGCAAGGATGTATACAAATGGATGGAGCAAATATATTTTGAAACTCATAAGCTTGACAGGCTTCGTGGCTTTATGCCATTATCATGTCAACTTAATAAAGGTGGTATGATATGAATGAGATGTGTGTTATAACACAATGCTAAGGAACATTTGACAAGTGGGAAAACAGACATAGATTAAATTCAATTGAAATTTCAATGAGGTACCCACCTTTGGAGTTAGTAACGATCGTGCAAAAATATATGATAAGAACAACAGAATGAGGTATATTAAAAAAATATAGCTTTCCACTCTATATGAAAGAACAAGTACATGAAGATTTCCATTAAACTTTGCAAAAATGAATCCTGCAATGTTTCTTTAGTAAATTGCCATTTCTGTTGTCAACAAAAAGATAAAAAAACCCCCCAGCTCTATATTGCTTTTGTCAGACTTTGCTTAATGAAATAACATTTTTAAAGAAGAAGAATCTTTATTAAATTATCATGTGTGACATAGGCAATCTTACAGTTATATAAATGAAAACAAAGCACATTGACATAATTTTAGCTGCAAACATTATACATTACAAACTATGCTGGCATAATTGTTGTAGCAAACAGTATACATCACTTATAATCTATCCAGTCATTGTCAGTCAAACGTTATATAGTTCTTTCAAATCCTGCCTTTTTTTAAACTTCATGCCTCCTTTGTATGTATTGTTTCCACAATTCCCATTTTCCTATGTAATTTGCTCTTACTCTTCTCTAAAGATTCCAGTTCCATTTGTTTTATATATGTTACTGTACTCAATACTTCTAGTAAAACTGGCTTAGACTTTGATTTCCATTTCTAGCAACTTTTATTTTTTTGGCAGCCACCATAATTAGACTCGGTAAGGGCTTACTATGTCTAGGAAATTCCAATTCTGTGTCATAGTTCAAAAAATCATTTCCATAGTTACACCAATTTGCTCACCCAGTATCTCTGACAAAGCAATCTACAGGGAATCTTTAAAGTCTGCTGGCTCATTACACTCCCAGAAAATATATTCCAAGTTATCTCTTTCTTCCCCATTACACCTCCAACATCTGCTGTCTACCTGAGGAAAAAATAACTTCATTTTTACATTCTATACAAAAATCTCTTAGAATAAAGAAATTGAATTTGCATATTTTCTTTCCCTAATTTGCACAAATAATATTATCAGATCTCCTTTTAAAAAGGTGTAACAAATATTGCTTTCTAACTACCTACAGATTTATTTCAGTTTAGTCAGATACATTTTTAGTAAGTTCTACCTCTTCAAAATCTTAGAAAGTATAAATGTAACTAGTGTATGTATATAAATGTAAATAGAAATGTAACTACTCTGTGTTTATCTGGAACTTAGTATAATGCAATGTAAGCAAATGGAGCTTTTTTCCCTGGTCCTCTGCTAAAAATGGATATTACCCAGTTGGACTTACCTGGTAAACAAAGACAAACAAACAAACAAACAAATAAATAAATAAATGTTTGTCTGTATGATGCTGAAGGAACTTTTTAAAGACTAATGGATGAGGTATGGCAAAAACTGAACGTTTTCTAAAGCAAATAGTGATAACATTGTGGTGTTTAGCAAACATTAGATGTGTCACATGCTACATACACACAGACTTTTATCACAGAGTGAGAAGGAAAGCTTAATTATCACTGGAGAAAATGCAAATTTGCAGGACAAGGATCATTTTTAAGATTTTGTGTTTGACATGGGAAGTGCAGTCTAGGGCAGAAAAAGTGACGTCAGCAGCCGAAGATGAGAGGCTGTAGTAAGTAAGTAAATAACTAAATAAATAAAACTTGCGGTCTTCTTGTGTTTACCAACATAATATAGAATTCTTGTACCTCTTTTTGCTGAAAAAATGATTATCTGCACACATTATTAATGAAAAAGTGCTAAAAATCAATGTAATGTCATCTGAAGTCTATGGAAATGTATCAGATTTCATTACATAAGTACTAGTGTTTTTAGCTTGCATACTATTTTCTCCAAGTTAATTACTGATGCTTCTAACACAGATTTAGAAGCCATCTGGCATCAGTGTGACTTGTGGACATAGCATGCAGGCTTCATTTTCCAAGAAGATAACTTTAGCATGCATAGCCACAGTATTTTATTACTGAAAAGCAGTATTTGATAATAAGGTGGACTTAAGAAAATGTAAAAAAAAAAAAACTATAGTTACAGACTGCTACCCATTAATTTGGCTAAGCTTGAAGGATAAACAGATGACCTAATGAGACGGTATATATTCAGAGGATTTAAATGTCCTGTTCTGTACAAAATGGGACTTGGACACAGACTTGCTGATTTCTTGTTGTAATATAATTGAATGGACAAGCCTAATCAAGAAAATGAGCAGACTATAGTAATGTACATCTTAAAGTAGTTTTCTATTTGTTAACTCAGGAATGTGATGAGAAGAAGTGTAAGAGACATGGTAACTTCTTATTCTACTTTTTTTTTTGCATTATAGCCACTAGCATCAGAGTAATAAAGGATACTCCTTTTTTCCCCTTGTAAATGACCGAGACCCAGCATTGTATGGAAATATTGGAATATACATTCCAACACATTTAGTGTCTGATGTCAGTGTCTGTATTTTGATATGGATTGGTATTTAGTTTTAGACGAGCTATGAGCAAGATAATTGCAATGAGAACCATATTAACTTCAATAAACCTTTGGCTTTCCATGCTTATCTGGTATGTATAAGGGGCATATAATTCTTTTCCTTGTTGTTGTATTAGCTGTTTTCCCAGGTTTTTGCAAGTTGCTTCCCTTCAGCTTCTATGTTTAGTTTGATAAACTGGATTTTCTTTTCTCATCTCTTTTTATCTCTGCCTTTTGATCATTTCAACTATCACACAGTATGTATGTATGTATGTATGCATGTATTTATTTTTGCTAAGAAGGCAAAGCTTCTTGTGGACTATTTTATTTATGCACTTTGGAAATTTTCTCTATAGATATGATTATTTACATTTTGCTCATGTGAATGATGAATATAAATAAATAAAGAATGTTGTAGACTTGCATTTATTATTCGTGCTTATGTCATGAGCCAATGAAACTTGCTTAAAATGTCATTTATCACTAAAACATATAGCCTTGACAACCATATGACGGCTGTTTTTTTGTCATTTTTTATCTTTATTGAATTTTGAGATACATCTGAACATGGCAAACAATAAGAAGAAAGCCCTAAGTTACATAAATAAAAAAGAATGCCACATTGTAATGAAGGTGCATGCAAAAATTTAATTAAATTATTAAACAAATATTTACTATTTTTCCAAAGTACTCTGAGCTACATGTCAGCTATGACAGTTATATCTAATGTGTAGGATCATAGAGGGGTAGGTAGGCATAATCTTCCCCCTGCAAAAACACTTACATCCTTTGAATAGTTTACATGTTTATGTCTAATATAAATATGATTATCTACAGAATACATGTAGAAAATAATATTTCATTTAAAAGAGTATTCAACCTAATGAGGGTTCAGCCATATGAATTAATGCACACTGATTCAACAAAATGTGCTTCTTCCAAATATCATGTACCCCCAAGGCATATATCTTGACTTGCTTCTTTAATATTTTCCAGATCTATGCATTTTAAATATGTTACAAATAATATCTGTTAACTTGTTACTATTTTGTGTAAATGAAGTGCTTATTCAGCTGATGTCAATTGAGATTCAAGTGATGTCAAAAGCTCTGCTTTAGTATGATGAGGATTTATTGTAACAGATGAACTCGTAGCTGTTGGAACAACAACTGTCAGTCCAATTGAAATTGTCTGTTTTCATCACCATACAACGATCTGGTGCATCTGTCAATGTTACATCCCAATTGAAGTAGTAAAATGGATCTTTATTCATCCAGACCCACTGGCCAGAAATCTGGTCCTTGTGTAATCCAATCCACACCCCATCTCCACTGGCATTACTGGCAAAGTCTGCCACCTGCATCTGTGCATCAATGTGAGGCATACTCACAATGTCAGTGAAGTGTTCTCTGCAGTAGAACAAAGCTTCCATAAATGTCATTTTTTCCTTTATCAGATAATATTCCACCTCTGAAAGAAAGGAGATATCAGTTAACACTTTCTTGACCACTTCTCCCTATATGCAATATAACCTCAGAAGGCATTAGAACTGTAAAATATGGCTGTGTACATATGAAAAGCAGAACACCTTTTCTACAAAGTAAAGCTTTGTAAAACAAAAATGCTAGCAAATCAGTGAAGTATGACATTTTCAAAACACTTCTCTTACAAGTAGGTATATTGATTGATCCTTGACTTCCATTGTGTACTTGTGTACTCTGATCCTTGTTTCTCAGTGACTTTTATCTGTAGCCGCTTCTGGATGATTCCAGTTGTTTAATAAATATATATATATATATATATATATATATATATATATATATATATATATATATATATATATATATATATATAAAACACACACGTGGTGCACATATATATGTATGTATGTATATATATATATATATATATATATATATATATATATATATATATATATATATATATATATATTATAGATATAAAAAATCTCAACTGATCCAAAAACATCTTTAATTGAAAACTCAAATCACCAAAGCACATTTCAAAGAAAATATCATATACACTAAATATACTACAAAAAAACTTTTTCTTAAGGAGTACACAAACACAAACTTAAGAGATAGAAGTATAAGATAACTGTGAGCATTAGCATTGTACAATTGTTGAACAACAATAATTTGCATTGTAATTCTATGATCCAAAAGCATGCCATCAGTGATTTTTTTTATAGATTTACTCACTTTTATATCAAATGTGAATTCAGTCATTTATAATTTTTTGTTTTTGATGAAATATGTTTTAGACCAAATGAGCTCATGACACAGTGCCAAAGCTCACATTGCCCAAAGTCCATAAAATAACTGAATGAAAAATGGACACACTGAAAATAAATACATATATACATACATATACACATTAATAAATAAATAAATAAATAAATAAACACAATGAGTGTTTCTGCAGGTGGACAAGCCTGCCTGCCAGCACCCCTGCCCTACATGGAGGATGGGATCCCAAACACCCTTGCTAACCTAAATATACCACCTCCAAAATTGCATAATATCAGAGAAAAGAGAAAATTCCCTTTTCTCTATTGTTTGGTGATTTTGCAAAAAACACCAGTCTCCTGCTCATTCTTCTTCAACTGCATTCCATTTGATGTGTTTGCCCATGACACTGTATATCCATTGAGAATGTCATTTTGCAGTGGATGGTGTTTCTAAACATGGTAAATATAATATTGTGATGAAAGGAAAAAAGATGCAAGGATTGCTGGACTCAGGGAGCATGATTATATTAATTAGATCACAATATGTTTACAAACACAAATTATGTTAATAAACAGAAAAAAATAAATTTAGTATACATATATAGAGGCAAAAGGGCATACCCTATAGCACAAGAAGAAATGTAAATCTTTTTAGGCAAAGTTTTACAGCTACTAACTCTAGCGCTTAATTTAACACATGGTGAGATAATTGGCCAAGACTTTCCCCAATTCAAACAGCTATGGAGAAGTGAGCTGGGATAATTCAACTAAATATATTTCC
The DNA here is from genome assembly GCF_019279795.1 of Protopterus annectens. Lineage (NCBI taxonomy): Eukaryota > Metazoa > Chordata > Ceratodontiformes > Protopteridae > Protopterus > Protopterus annectens. Next base: position 614,319,856 of record NC_056743.1, on the reverse strand, counting down.
AAAAATATATAGCCCCATTTAAGGGAAAGGGTTTAGGGCTAAATGATACAAAATGAACTACGTTTTAGATGTAGATAAAAGGGATATATAAATCTGTTGCTGAGTCTTACCAAAAATGTTTCATGAGGGAATGAATGGGAAGACTCCATAGTTAAGAATACACTAAAGGAAGTAGGCAGAAAAATGGAGCAAAAGCAAACTATACATATGAATCTCATACTGAAGGAACATAGAAAGGGGAACTTGCTCAGAGTCTTAAACATCTCCCTGCTATACCAATGCTGACAGCCAGTCAGAAACAGAAGGGTTATGCAGTTAAAAAAAGCAAAGTAAAGACTGGAGTAGATAAGGAAACATTACCACTACCCATGGAAGAAAAAAAGTATTTTTTTTTAGAAAATGAAGTACATGAAGGGGAGAAACCAGTACTTCTTTTTATAGAAGAAAGGCTACAGTCATACTTCAGTTCAGAATTCCGATAAAAGTAAATCTTCTTTTATGTGGTAATCAAATGTCATATTTTCATCAATTGTAACCCCTAGGAGTTTATGCGGTAATTTTTCTATTGCAGTTTTGTTTGAAGATAAAAAGGAAAAAAGGGATCTCAGATCTTTGTATGGTTTGTGTGTAAACAAGATTCTTTTTTTTTTTGTTTCTTTTTGGATTTAGTAGGACTTTGTGGTCACTGAGTCATGCATCAACAGAAAGGAAGGACTTCAGATTTAGGTGTTGTAGTTTTCTAGAGACATGACAGTACAGATAAGTGTACAGTCATCTGTATACTAAATGATAGTGCAGTGTTAGCTGGTTTTATGTAGCTCATTTATGAAGATGTTGAACAAAAGTGGAGCTAGGATAGATCCTTGGGGTATGCTCACAGATATAGGAATGAAAGTGGAGATGCCAGTTCCATTTGACTGCCTGTTGTGTACTAAATAGCTAGATTTCAAAATCATGAGAAAGGGGGATAGAGAGAGGATGTGTCTAGTCATAAAGAAGAGAACTTTATCAAAGAGTCAGGACAGGCCAACAAATACTGAAGATGCATGATTACTTGCATTTTTGTTATGGTTGATGATGGCAGGGAAGTTGATGTTGAATGCATGTATGAAGAACTTTTGATAATGGAGAAAGGATGGCAATGTGCCTATAATTGTTTAAATTAGTTGAATTGCCACCTTTGGAAATAAAAAAAAATGTAGTTTTTTTTCTAGAGGTAAGAAACAGCTTTCAGTAATAGAGTGGTTGATTAAGATAGAAACAGAAGGCTGATGGACAAGATTCTTAGATACTGAACAAAATAAGTTACTGAAGGATGAAAAGTTCTGTTTATAATATACTTATTCAGTTAGACAGAAGTATTCTACTGTCATTTAATACAGATGGAAAACAAAGACGACCTCTATTGAAAAATGTGTTTCGTGAAATAAAATATCATTAAATTAAAAAAAAAAGATTCTTATATTGCAAAGTTGATATTCAGCAGCCTACCTGGATGATGTAATATTCTCTTTGAATAGGAAAACCATCTCCATAATGTTCAAGTCACTTTAGATCCCTTACAACAAGATTGATTGATTACTCAGCCTATTACATATACCAGAAAATTGTCTTCTACCATGGTTAACCTGCACTTAACTGGGTTAGCAATCAACTCTTTTTGTTGCAGAGAATCTTAAATGGCTTGAACATTTTAGAGGTGGCATGTAAAAAAGGGTCTATATTAGCATGTCGACAGGGCTGTTCATAAAACACCCTCACATCAACACATATAAAACTAAATGCCAAAATCTCGAATGGCCACAATAGTGATTTTTTTCCCCCGGGGAAAAAAAAAATCACTGGGCCATTGTCGGGAATTTGCCATTTACTTCCACTGTAGTGCAATCTTGGAGTTGGTATATTTAAGTAGGGGGTGTGGGGGGGGTGAAGCCTCCCACTTTATATTGTCTGTTGGTTTGATTTGTTTGCTGCTGGCACAGTGATTTTTTTTCCCTGGGAAAAAAATTACTATTGTGGCCGTTCAAGATTTTGGGATTTTGTTTTATATGTGTCGACATAAGGGCATTTGATGAACAGCCCTGTCGATATGCTAATATAGACCCTGTAAAAAATCACACAGTGTTCAGAATCAGTACTACCAGCACCAGACTTTACAAACAATTTTTATTGTAGTCAAATGCCTTTAAGGTAGGGATAGGCACAGTCTTTTTCAGACTGTAGATAAGAATGAGTATCCAATCTGTTATACAAGTAGAAAGCCAATTAATGCTGGCAGACAGTATTTGCCTATAAAGAGAGAGCGAATGCTTAACCATAAAATGAGCCTTTACCACTTATAGTAACTATTTATTGGGGAGGGAATTTATTTTAATTATTAACCATGCACCTCTAAAATGGTTCCAAAGTTACAAAGATAGTGACCATAGTTCTCCGTTTGGGTTTTGGCCCTCTGAGCTAGAATTTTAAAATTCAGCATAATCCAGACAGCAGTCAGTTGAATGTAGATGGTCTGTCTCATGCTTATGTCCTATCTGAAAGAGTTACAACAAGATATTGTAGTCTGATGGAGGGGGGGCGTGGCATGTGGCATAGTTACTATTGAGCTTCTGAATTTAACTGCTTATAATGATGCTGTGTCTGTTATGTATACTCTGGGTAACATTGCCCTTACCAGAAGGTATGCCATTAAAAAAGAAATACAGAGCTTCTAAGTCTGAAGCAGGCAGGTAAACGGATGAGAGACAACTGTCCTTGACAACTAATGAAGAGCAGCCATCTTTAGAAGTATGTCTTGGCCAGTACATCTTGAAGGAGTTGAATTCCTTACATCTTGGTCTAGAGATGGTTCTGACAAGGAATCTCAAGGTAGGCGTGTGTGAAGAATGAAGGCCATCTTAAAGATGTTTCTGATACCTGAAAAAAGAGAGAAGAAAGGTTGTCCAGTGAAGGAGAAACTAACAGAGTTCTTTTTGAATTTATGGGAAAGTGCGTTGAAGGGAAAACATTGATATCTCTAAGAACTGATTTGTTTACCAGCTATCTTTTGGAAAGCACTGGTTAAGCAAAATGAAGGAATACGAAAAATGCGTTGACTGGAAAAGATCCTGCATTGAACAATATTGAGCTGAACAAAAGAATGAATCTATGTGTGCTGTTGTAACCAGACTGGATTATTATGGACTTGGCACTTTCAAGAACATTTGCAAGAAAGGTATTTGTTGAAACAGACTGGCAGTCCATGTTGTCACTGAGTTTCTTTTCTGTTACTGCTTATTATTTTTCAAGAAAGTAATTTTATGTTCATCCTTGAAAATAAAGTTCAACGTAAAACTGAAAATTTGGTTCCAGAGACAGTTTTTGTTGCTGCAAGCATAGCAAATTGCTACAGTACATACACATCTACCAGTGCACATGCATAAGTACATATATATAATCTGTATACACACATGTGTGCGCGTGCGTGTGTGTGTCTGTATCTGTGTGTAGCTGTGCACACAAAGTGTTGTGTCATTCTTAATCTAAAAATAACATCAAACATAGCTTTCATCAAAAACTCATAACACTACAAATAAAAAATTGAATGGAACATGAAAACGTTACTTTACTGAAAGGTTAAAGGGGAAAAAATTGTCTTTATTGTTGCTCTGTTAGTGAAGATGTGTTGGCCACTCTAATGTGCAGGGTTGGGTTAGGGGCAAGGGTAGGCAAGGGCTTGAATTAGCACAATGTAAGGTGGGAAAGTGGAAAGGTAGAACTTCTTTTTGTGGTGAATGAATAACGAAATACTCAAACTGCAATAATTTTCAAAAAAAATGTTTGTCTTAGTCTAACCTTCCTTTTCAAATGTTCAAATGAGCCCAAAGCTTCTTTCCCTACCTTGTTGAAATATCAATTAATATAAGTATTCCTTTGCATTTACAGTTTATCCTTAAAATTAGATCACATCCATTTTTTCATCTTGGATGGTTATGCAGTGTGATCTCTGTACCTGACACATTGGGAAGAGTTGTTTTGGCTCTGTGGATACAGTTTGATATACCATCTGTGGAGATGGCCTGCTACTTGAGTGCCATACCAAAGTATGGCTGTACTGGAGTAACAGTTAAATAGGACAGCTTTCAACTTATGTCATAGGGATATGCAATTACAGAACTGATTCAGGGCTTGTTGTTAAAGGAATGCACATGCATATACCTACAACTGATAAAATCTTAAAAATTCATGCTTTTTGAGGAGATCAATGATCCTTTTGCCCTACTGTTTCCCTTTTCCATCTACTATAAAATCAATATAAAATGAACAGCCATTTGTACTTGGATAAGTAGCTTGGGAATTGTGTTAGATCTTACCCCAAGATTGGTAGTTTTCTCACTATGTTAGGCATTGCTTGGCAGGATAAAGTTTAGCCCTTCCAGGAAGTACCTTCTACCTTTTAGGAAGTCTCTAGGTGTAATATTGCTAGAGAGATCCAGTGGGTACTTCTGGTATGGATTGCAAATGGATATGCAGGTAGCAACTCACCAGAATTATCTATGTAGCACACCATTGCTAACATCTATCTCTATAGGTCCAAAGATAATTTTAAAAGGGGTAGGGCAAAAATATGAGGCAAAATCAGAGACAGTTGAGAGATATGCCTTGACCCCATCATCTAAGTATTAGGTGGAGTAGAGGAAAGTAATTGGAGTAAACATGATGGATCACTCTGTGTTTCGTTTCTAGTAAAATCACTGTAGGAAAGAGAGAAAGCAGGGTAGGGCTAATTTAGACTTTCTAGCTCACTGTTTCTCTAATGGTGAAGCCAGTCTTACTGAGGACTGTGACACTTCTTGTATAAGATAGTTATTTTAGTGAGTAAATTTACTTTGGGATAAACCTTGATTCCTAAGTAATTTATTTAATCTTTGTCCCAATTAAATTTATACATCACTTTTAATGATGGTTTAAACCAACATGCTATTGGTTTATTATGACAGATTTGTATTTTTTTTTGCTTCTAAATTTCGATGATATAGATTCATATGTTTTGATTTCATTATATATTTCTTGAATATGGCTAGCTATATTTCCTATAGTCAGTAAGACCTCATTGGCAAAGAGCTGGATTTTGGATTGATAATTACCTGAAATCTTCAATCCTCCTATTTTTCAGTTGTTTCTAATTGTATTTGCAAGAGACTCAACAGCTAAAGTAAATGTCAATTAGGATAGTTGACATCCATCTTTTATTTCTTTATTAATAATAAATGAGACATACATGTTTTTATTTTGATGATAGCCTTGAATTCAGGGTATAAACTCATTTGTATTCTAATAAAATCTTTCTTTAGCATTGAGAGGGTCCACAAGTCTCTGGTACCAAACTTTGTGAAGACAAAGACACTCTTCATTCCATAATTGTGAAATTCATGTTTAGTCTGGAAAAAGATTTAATATTAAGAACAATGTGTCCAATCTTCCACTTAAAATTAGAGAAAACATGGTTAGGTTTGACAATGTCTACTCGTTGAAGATAACAAGTAAAAGGAAAACTAGTCTACCTTTAATAAAATGTTTTAAAAAGAATGTTGTTAAGGTTAATTTGTTACTTCCAACAAGAGTAAAACTGTGTTGTTTTACCACAAGGAACAAAAAAATCGTTGAGACATTGTAGGATAAACAGTATACCTACAACAGCAAAAAAGTACTAAGTGTTTCTAAAGCTATAGACTGGAACATTACTTTTCTCAAAAGACAAGTTGAAGAAAAACAAAACAGTTGGAAAACAAAAATGAAACCCCCAAAACTAAAAGACAACCTAACCATTATTCTTATATCTTTACAGCATAATCATATATTTAGCCAGGGAAATAAAAATCATTCAAGACAGGAAGCATCCCACAAAATTAAGTGCATGTGTATTAAATAAGGACAGTATATCCTTGATATATGGATAAAAAAGGAAGCAGTAAAGTACTTGATTTGTATAATATAATCCATTATTGATTAGTAACATCCAAATCTAATTATGTATATATGTAGTAATCACTTATGACTAACTGACACTTATATACCTGAGATATAGAATTATACTTGATAAGAAAGACTGCAGAGACCAGGATTAATTAACATGTGCATGTCACAGTAAGCTTGTTTGCATGACTAACAATAATGGCCTATCTGTTTGCAATCCAGGAAACATAAGTACATGTCACAGCAGGCTAGAAAACAAGGGTTAGCAGCTTAATATGCCAATGAGTGTATAAATAGCCAAAGTACATTCTATTGAAGCACAAAGCATAGCAGGGTGATTAAGAAATGTATACCACAAACACAAATATTTTGCACTGTTCTAAGCTCTGAATTTCAACAGATGCTGGAATACAACCACAGAGAAATTGTGAAAAATGTTATGAGTTGCTGTAACAATTATTAGTCTGTATATTCAACAGGCTAGGGTGTTGTCAGGGACAGTTGCAAATGGGTATGATCAACCAGTCATTAAGAAAATGAACAATACATAAATAGGATTAATCAGCAAACCGAAATCAATATTCCTATACGTGAATATCATAACGATAACTGCTATATCTATAACAAACCCGGGGGCTGTTGTAGACAGGCATACTTATGGTACAGGATGAATATAAGTATGCAGTCAGTAAGTAATATCAGAGAAACAAAACTGTGCAAATAGTGATATAAGCACTGTATTATACCATATGCGACCTCCCCCCACAAAAAAATTGTATTAACCACAGAAGAAAACAATCAGTATCACATGAAGGAATGTACACCTACTAATCAGAAAAAAGCAATGTAAAAAAAACATACATAACTCATTCAAGTCAGTTAACAACTCAACTTTTGAGCATTGGTTACAATAATACTATAAATCTCTATGCACATGAATATGTGTATGTTTCACGACCCTCGTGAAATACATATCAGATGATTTCAACAGAATCATTGAAACCATGCAGAGATACAGCCCACATTGCAATTATTTATCAACAAACTAAAAGAAACAACTACAGCTATTGAACAATACGTACCTTGAAAATTCAACAGTAGCCTCTGTATTCACAATCAAAACTGTTTTCACCATTTGTTTTAGCAGGATATGGGAAACAAGGTAGGTTTCCCTCGTTAGTGCTATAGCTCCACATCCTGCTTATATGGTCTAGATAAAACCACCTGGGCATGTTAAATTTGTTAAGTAGGTCACAACTCATTATCATTCCTGAGACACTCCAATTGCTCAATGTGTTGGAAAAGAAATCATGGTGTTAGCACCTACAAGATGATGTGCACACACACGAGCAGCATAAGAGAAAGTATTAAGACCTTTAGTAAGATAATGCCTTGCAACTATGAGTTGTTATGCCTCATTAGTGAATGGTTTAGCTTTTTTGCTAAGAATAATTCCACTTATTGAAGGTGTGAAGGAGAGAAAAGCCTTGTTGAGAAGGTTTAAGTGGCATTTATGGACTTGGGAGAGAACCTTGGTACACTCTTTAGTTATCATTTTGCAAGCAGATTAGGTATCTCTGACAGCAAAATGGCTGTAACTCATAGCATATATTCAACTTAGACATATAGGAAATAGACACATCATACTCATGGCAAAATGTAATACATTCATGGTGCAATGCTTTTATAATGAACAAAAGGAAATCAGAAAATCTTCTGTTGAAGACATCTGTTTGCAACCTATCATGCTTTTACTATTCTCACTTCTGCAAGCATCACATTCACAGCTGTACTGTGACAGGAAAAATGTCAACTGTGTGATATAGTGCATAGTACATTTAGCTGTCAGAAAAACAATGTTAAGCACATGTGCTTCACTTTCTCTATCTTTGGAATTGTTCAGGTGGCACTACTTCTTCATCATATCAATATTTCATTATAATGCCATACGTACAGTTTTTAAATCTAGTGGAGTTACCATCTCTGTGAAAGTAGGGATTGTTACTGTGAACAGTTTACTTGCATAAGGTTACAAAGTTGATAGATCATCACAGATTTAAGGTTAATTTTTTTAGCTTCATTCTCTGTGCAATTGTTGGCATTTTGTGTTGGAACCCAGCTATACCCTTCCATGAATGAGAGTTCATTTCCTGTGGCAAAAACTCAAAATTTAGTTTTGCATGTGCAAATATTTAGCCGTCAGTCATGCAAATGAGACTGGCAGTACCACATACTAGTCAGCACTTTGATCTGTACTGAATTCAGAAAGTACAGCTATCTAACTTTCTTAATGGCTCAACATGTTAATGAAGTATGTTATGACTAACAACTTAAGCAGGCTAAGGTTTGAATCCACTTTAGGGATAGTTTACCTTTATGAGGCATAATACACATGCAATCTTTTTTTTCTGTATATTAAGTTGAACTGCACATGCAATTTAAACGGTGAATGTTGCAATATAAATATGTGTTATGACTTTTCATAAAACAAAAATATGATCTGGATCTGTCTCAACTGCAGTACTCATATCACTAATTACACTAAAAACTTGTTCAATTTACATGCTTTGAAGAATAATTCATGAGCAAAAATATGAAGTAGTAAAATTAACAAGATAATGAATTAAAGAAACATGAAGACCACAATAACACAGCTTTAAACATATTGATAACCATGGCCCCAGTGGAATATATTTTTCTTTATCCCAAGTGTACATTGTACTGATATACACTATGGAGAATATAACCTCCTGTAAACTTTCTATGACCCATTGCTATATGCGTTCTGCAATAAATGCATCATTTTGTCAATGAAAATAATATATCACCACATAAAGTCAGCAGTTCTAAAAGTGCTTCTTATTCTTTGTGTGACAGTTTGCATAGAACATTGTCACTGTGCAGGAATGATGGTAAGGAATAGGCTCTTCACGTCCAATGATAAAAACTCAGAAAATAATTGTGCATGAGCTAAGACTTTGCCTTTGGCTGAGTAAATACATTTGGCCACATCATATGTCAGTTACCATTGAATATATTACAAAAATCAATGCAATGGAAACATATTTGTTTCAAAATATTCCTCCAATAAATGAAAACCTGAAAGTGTAACCATTATAGGATTGTTAGAAGTAGGTCTATATCCAGTCCTTTTCAAAATGGTATAACTCAACTTACACCCTTGTAATGGCAGTTCTCCAATGGCATTAGTAGTTAATGCATAGAATAAAGAAGTTCATGTTCCTTTTTGTCATGGATGCCAAGATGCTATGACTCACAGTTGATAACATGTTATGTGCCGCAGAGGCACTGTGTATTACTTCAACAAAATTTACATAAGGACAAGTTGACAACAGCAAATGACAACATCATGGAGATGTTCATGTCATATCTGTTTGTGACAATGTTCTTGTCATGCATGCTATCAGCCATTCCAGAGAACATGCCCAGAGGTGACAATATATAATTATAAATGTTGTTGTGCTATCAACATTGACCACCAGTTGCTGGAGTCACTGTGGAGAATTTGTTTATATACTGATTAGCATACGTGGCCAAGTCTTACTGACATGGGTTTTTCACGTATAGCAGACATTGAAGAAATCATACTCACATTTCCTTCAGTTCCATTCCATTTCTGTGCTTACTGTCAAACAAATGCAATTGTCTAGCAAGTCTTTTGTTATGCACACGATGGCACTTATGTGATCTGCATTTAGTGTCAATTCCCTGCTTTTTTCCTGATATCTTTGAGAAGACATGCCAGATGATGGTGATGGTAGAGCTCCATTTAGAGAACACAGTGGCGGTGTAAGGATAAGTTCCAGATTTTTGCTGGACTCCTCATTAAATGTTATAGCAGAAGGCTGATACAGGATAACTACCGGGTCACAGTTCAAGGTTGAAGCTTGTAAAAGCTTAGCCAAGGCTGTCACAAGTGCAGCTGGCATCCCACATATAGGCAAACAATGCTACCACCATTATTGTGACTTGAGAAGGCATAAGCAGGATTTCAGTGATGGGAGGAATATCATCAGACCCACAAACCATGAGTTGAGTAAGTATAGTGGTCCATTACAGGCAATACAATATCATGACTTGTCATCACAAATACGCGTTCATGAATTTTCTTTGTCGGTTCTGTATAGCTTCTGTAGAGATTGAAGGAAATTGGGAAGTACAACAAAATAGGCTACAATACCTCAGAGAGGGAAAGGAAATTATGACTCAGTTATGATTGATAGACATTTCATAATAGCAGTGATTTTCAATAATTTCTATGGATATTAGTCCATAATTGCTTGACATATTAATTCATAAGTATGCATACTCTACATATACAAATTGTACATACCAGCACAAATAGATTTTAAATTGCATTAGCCAATATTTCAGTAAATGTTGATGTCTGCAGGTTTAAATCCAAGCAGAAGCAATTAGCAATTATTAGTTGATATTTATTATTATTATTATGCCCTCAGTAATTTAGGATAACATTTTACTCACTTTACATGGACATGTTATGAGTTATAATGCAGACAGCCGATGTCCAATAGTCACACTATTTACATAATGTATATAATATTGATGAGCTTAATGTTTCCTTTAACACACTAGTATGGCTTCACATACACATGTGGGTGTGACAAATCTATATAGTTATGAATGAACTGATATATATTACAACTATATTATATTTATGAAAATTTTCTGTGTTGGTTCTCCCCATCATCTCTCTCTCTCTTTCTCTCTCTCTCTCTTTTTATTTACCTTTTTCTTTAATGACATTTGGACTATAATACCTACTGCAACATGAATGACCAAAGCATGGGGAGTGACTCCAGTTACTGGGGCTCAGACCACCATCCCTCCACAGGTGGCTGCACCTATATTGTAGCTATGATGGCACCAAAACAGGCAGCACAGGCATGCAGGATTTCTAGGTTACAACCTGCCTGTGTTGCCCCCACAAATCCTGCGCTACCTGCACCACCTGTGTCAGGTAGTTCTGCCCTGGGGGTTGGTGCACTGATACCCACTAGGAGTTGTGCCTATAGGTAGTGACAGGATCTGAGAGGACTGGTGGAGGAAATCATGAATATGGACATTGGTGCCAGGAGTAGCAGAATAGAATGAATCCTGCAGTGAATAGTCAAATTGCTAACCCATCTGGCACTGTACAATGTGTCTAGAACAGGAGAAATGGAGACCGTTTAGCGGGTGAAGACTACATTTCCATTGTACTCATACTGGATGGGGATGTGCCCTCAAAGTCCCTGCCTGTCTTGTTTGTCCTGTATAAAGGCACCTGCTATTTAACCTACCTAACCTGCTATCTAATTTATCTAACCTATCTTACATACCTACCCCCTCTTATTTCTAAATAGATCCACCAACATTCCTCTCCCTCCAAAAGAAAAATGAAAAGGGCAGCTGTCCCAAAATAAAAAAGCCCCACGTATAGCTCTCCACTTTGCATATGTACATTTATGACACCCCTGATTTTTCTCAAACTGACCATACAACATACTTGAGTTGTTGTAACACACCCTGTATGTTGTGACTTTCAAAATTCCTCAGATTCTTTGTGCAAATACAGTGTTAGTTTGTGAAGAAGTGAATAGCTATGGTACTCTCACACCACCATCCTGCATTTTCTTTTATTCTCCCCCCAGTGTCCTACCCTCTGCTTGCTCTCCATTTTCACCTCTGTCCTATCAACTCCATTGCATACATTTAAGCTGATCAGTAAATAGCTTTATACACCACACACATGGCCAGAAATAGCCAAAAACTAAACTATGTATTTCATCAGCAGGTGTTCAGTTCTTGTCATTGTGTAGCAAAGTAAATTGATGTTAAATGATAGTTCATGTCCCGTGGCAAAAACCGATACATGTTCATTCAGCTGCATTGATATGATACTCCTTGTGCTATCATGCTTAGCTTATCTGCACAACAGAAAGCATTACTGATTGCACTATGAGAAGACAGTTATATGTATAACAGGCTTCAGAGTTTAATGTGCACAATATGAGATGTTTCAGTTCTCATACTGCATTTCTACATACTTTTCCTCAATATCCTTCAAATGCATGGGTTATACTAGCTGGAATATGACTTCCTTTGTGGTGTGTTCAGATAATGCTCAGGTCTAAAGAGTACTGCTGAAGATTGGTGGGTATTCCAGGGTCTATATTAGAACACCAAACATTTGAAATGTCGAGTGTTCTAATATCGAACCCTAGCAATTGAAAAAAAAACATTGAACATTCGGAACAGCAAATTTTTTCCTAGGGGAAAAAAATCGCTGTTCCAAAACACATACACACAACACAAGCACACCAAACAAACAGCAATCCACACACATACACCTAAACTCTAACACCTAACCCTACACTATACTTTACAAACACCACTAACTATCCACTTACCTTAACCTAAACCCTAACCCTAAGGTCCATCACTATCGTACAGTCACCTCACTGGTGCCCTAACCCTAACTCGCCTAACCCGCCTTAACCCACACGTCCACACAATCGCACACTTACCTGACCCGCGCCCTAACCCTAACTCACCTAACCCGCCCTAACCCACACGTCCACACAATCGCAGACTTACCTGAACTCAACCTGTAACTTTCCACCAGAGAGCTGAAAATACCGAAGCAACAGAAACAGACAACGAATTCTTTCCCTAGGAAAGAATTCGGTTTCCTGTTACTTTGATATTTTCAGCATTTGCTGAAAACGGGTCGATATTAGAACACCCGACATTTCAAATGTTCAGTGTTCTAATATAGACCTGGTATTCAAATCCATCATTTGTCAAGCATTAGTTAACATGTTCTTTCCTTATAACAATTTCCCTTGTGAACTACTGGATAAATATGTTAGTCCCACACCAGTAGCCTGTTCATTCCTATTTAGTCTACCAAAATCCTACCCCTGCTTGTTTCCTATTTTGAACATATTACTGTAATCACCATGACAGGGTGGCCACGATGTTGCAGCGCTTACTGTTGTCACCTCACAGCAAGAATCTCTCCGGTGTGATACTTGGCTGGGGTGCTTTCTGTGTAGAGTTTGCATGTCCTCCCTGTGGTCGCATGGGTTCCCTCTGGGTGCTCCGGTTTTCTCCCACATCCCAAAGACATGCTGTAGGTGGATTGGACACTCTAAATTGGCCCTAGGTGTTCATGCATGTGCATGTGTGCCTTCTGTGGAAGGTTGGGTTCCGGGCTAGCAATTTGACATTGTAAAACTCTACTGCCAGTCCTGAGCAGACAGGTAATCCACCATGGTGACCCCTAACTGGGAAAAGCTGAAAGAAGAAGAAAAACTGTAATCACCATGACAGAGCTGTACTGATGATACACAAAACATTAACACAACACACGCATGGCAAAAATGGCTCAGAAACATAAATATCTATACTTGTGATCTTCCATTGTGAGACTCTTTGCATTAAGCCTAACAGACCACTGCTGCTTTCTGTTCTAAGTTAAAACACTCAAAAAATAGTTATGCATTTGGTAATAGTTTGCCATTTGAGCTTGGCAGTAGTGCACTACAGTAAGGGATTGTGGCAGACTAAAAGTAATGTCAGTGGCTTGTGTTAATTGTGTGTATGGTTTACTAGCTTATTGTAGTCAAGATATGAGGGGTCACTGTGAGGCTGCCCAGTTACACTACAATGTAAATGATTTTGACCCTAAAACCCATTACCCTCCCATGAGTGTTCCAATGAAGTGGTACAATTGGACATGTAGTTGTAGAGTATTATTAATGAATGCAGGGTATATGCTTGCTTGCATGGTCTGTAGTTGCCTCGCAGACTGTACATACATGTATTGCAAAGACATTTCAGTGAACAGCAAAATAAAACCAGTCAGGAATGCTTGGGTGGCAATCCTATGGTTGAGATCTGTAACTATCACCTGTCACATAACTACTCAATCCACCTTAATGTGACACATGGTTTACTACTAAAAAGTTGAAGGTGGGTTCAGCGAACATGGAAATGATGAACATCAGTTGGTAGATTTCCGTGTTGCCGAATGTTGGGAGAGCAAGTGTAGATATCAACGAATGCAAGTGTGCATTTACTAATATGTATTCGATTTTATGTGTAGAGGTCACGGTACAGTGTGGATTGGGAAATATCTCCCTTTCCTCCCTGTAGTGTGATCTCGGGGTTAGAATATATAGTTTGTAGTGGGTGTGGGGGGTGTAGGGAGATTGCCTCCCTGCTAAGACGTGAATGCCAGTGTAGGAGTTTAACTTATGTTTGCAGCTACACTGATGTCACATTTGATATTTGCTATAAATTAATCTGCTGAATTCATTCAACAGATTCAACATTTATGCCTAATTAGTATTTGGGAATTTGTAATTTACATTAGATGCTCCATACTTTTTTGTTTCAATTTCATTTTTTTATAGTAAACCATGACACACACATATATATCACTCACAACACAGCAATTTCCGGAATGATGTGATATAAGAGTTATTGCTACAGTATGTTGTGAGTTGTACTCAAAGCATTGATGTTTTGTCTATCACACCACACTTGCTAGTCACTCAAAACATATGTCATGTAAACTACAACTATGTGTTGAATGACATTTGTAACCAGAAGTCTCCTGTGGCATTGGCAGTTAATACATTGTTCTCTAGATTGTGGATTTAGATAAGCAGGCTTTTGAATCCAGCAATGACTAACTAATGTGACTGTGTATGACTATGGTGATAATTAGGACTGGTTTATCTAGCAGATCTGTTGTGTACAGTTCTACTAGGAGAAACATTTACACTGGGAGAGGGGTCCCCCACAAATCAATCCATTTTACGCCAAACATCTGCTATGCAACACAATGATGAAGTAATTCTTTCAAATGTGCTTTGTTTCATACTGGCAGTGTGACTTCTTCTGTGGTGTGAGCAACTACTACACAGTTCTCTTAATTGTTGACTTAGGTAGGTGTTCAGATCCAGCAATGACTATCTGGTGAGAGTGTGAGTGAATATCGTGATAGGTAGAACTGGCTTATCCAACATAACTGGTATGTACACTTCCATTAAGGAGAAATATTTACATGGGGATAGGGTTTCCCAACAGTTTCAATCCATTTTAGGCCAAACATCTACTTTACAATATAATGATGTCATCCCTTAAAATCTGTTCTGCTTCACACTTGAGCAAGACTTCTCTTGTGGTGTTAGCATTTAATATAATATTCTCAAGATTATGGACTTAAACATGCAAGCTTTCAAATCCAGCACTAACTAACTAGTAGGACTGTGTGTAAATATAATGAGAGGCAGAACTGACTTATCTAACAGCTTTTCTGCATACACTTTCAATCAGTAGAAGCATTTACACAGTAAGAGAGTTTTCCCAACTCTTTCACTCCATTTTAAGCAAAATATCTGCCTTGCAGGGCAATGATAATGGCATCTCTTCAAATGTGTTCTGTCTCACACTTGTAGGAAGCTTTGGTATCAGCAGTTAATGCAATGTTTCTAGATTGTGGCCTTAGATAGGCAGGTGTTTGAATCCAGAAAAGGCTGGTGAGTGTGTATATGACTATAGTGACAAGTAGGTCTCACTATCCAACAGATCTAGTGTGTACACTTACAGTCAGGGGAAACATTTACACAGGGTGATAACTCCTCCAACTTTTTCACTCTCTTTTAAGCTAAACATCTACTTTGCAACACAGTGATGAAGTCATCCCTTCAAATGTGTGCTCTCTTTTATACTTATAGTAAGACTTCTCCTGTTGCATGTGTGGCTAATACATGGCTCTGTGGAGTACATACCTATGTAGGTAGGGTAAATCAGATAATGTATCTGCATAAAGCAATAGTGACAGCCAGGGTTGGCTTAGTAAGTGATTCGGCTGATTTACACTTGTGTGGACACTAACATGGCTAAAGGATTTTGAGCCCTCAAACTGCATTTTAGGGGATTCATACACATTCAAAAACAATGATTATGTCAGACTTTGAAGTGTATGCAGTCAGACACCTGCACTTTTAATTCTTCTGTGGCAGAAATAGTTAATACACATTTTTCTAGAGTGTAGACTTAAGTAGGCAGAAGTTCAAATCCAACAATGTCTAACTACTGTGATTGTATAACTGATAATTGAAATTAGGTAGCAATGGCTTCAATAACCGATGAGATTTGATCAATTCAATATAGCAGCAACATTTACCCTGCTACAGGATTTAACCACTCAAATGCATTTTAGATGAACCATATGCCTTCAAACACAACACTGAAATCATCCCTTTAAGTTTGTGCTTTCTGAGGTCTCTCCTTAAGATTTCTTCCATGCCATCATCAGTTCGTAAGCAGCTCTATAGAGTATTAACCTAGATAGGCAGGAATTCAAATATGGTAATGTATATGTGTTATATAATAACAACAGACAGAACTGGCTTACCCAAAAGATGGTGATATGGCTGAATCACACTTGTGTGAACACTAATATAGTTAAAGGATTTTGAGTCCTCATACCACTTTTTAAGGGAGGCATAACCATTTCAACACACTGCTGATGTCACCACCTCAAGTGTCTGTTTAATTGCATTTTAAATGTGATTACTTCTGTCATCACAGTGGTTGATTTACAGTTATATCGACTACGCAATCAGATAGTCAGGTGTTCAAGACTGGCAACATGTAATTACAGAGTGTGCAAGAGAATTCAACAGACAGGATTTGCTTCCCCAGGAGAATGTATGTTTACAATTTGACTTAGTACAAGTACATACAAATGGCAAGAGAAAGGCCAAGTTTTGTATTCCCTTTAATAGCTTGTTTAAATGATTTTAAGCCCTCACCTTTACTGTAAGTCTTCTGTGGCAGAAACAGTTAATACACAGCTTTCTAGAGTGTGGACTTAATAGGCAGTAATTCAATTCCAGTAATGTCTATCTTGTGTGGTTTTATTACAGATGATTGAAACTGATGAGAAAAGTCAAGTTTTGTATTCCCTTTAATGGAAGTCATATGGATTCAAACACAATGCACAGGTTATCCCTTCAACTGTGTGCTGTCTGACAGCTGTGATGTGAATTATTGTATGGCATTATTGTAGTACACAGATCAAGAGAAACTTGAACAGTAGTGCATGTCTTTCAGTATTTTGTTCACAATATAAAAGTTACAGGCAAAAATGGCTTATTTTATAGATCCTGATGTGAGTAATGCTACATAGTGATAACAAAAAGTTTCATAGGACCTGTGCTATGATATTCTATTATGCTTTTGGGATGAGTAGGGACTGCTCATCCAGTAATTGCTGTAATTCCTTGGGAGCATGTCCAGTACAATGATTTATTCCATTGTACGACATTTAGCACAAAGCAGCGTAAGTAATCAATGTTGTGGAATAGTTATTGTCACTTATCATTCTGTGGCAAAAATTGTTAAGTATTTGCCTTCAGCAGCATGGTTCTGTTGACAGCCATGCAATATCCATAGTAGTGATGTTTGGAGAATACCAGTATTGTTGCAGATCAGTGTACACCTGTTGTATGCAACCTCTATCAGTTTCTACAGTTCACTTAATACCTGATGATACTATTGCACTTGACTGTGAGGTAGGTTGCATGTTGTGATCCAGGTATTATGATATCTTGCATAATGCTCAAATCAGTACACATTGTTTTCAGAATATGATAGTATAATATTTTCAGAGGTGTACTTTTTTATACTGTATTAAGAGTGTATGTGAGGCAGCATCTGGTAGTACACATGTAAAATAGTGCTTACATAGGCGCAGCTGCCTTGCACTACAGTCACCTATAATAATGTAAAAAGGTGTATGCAGCAGTTGGCATTACATAATACTGACATCAGACACACGTGTTATGCTGACTTCTCCTAGGAGGTAACTCTCATGAGCGGTCTTCCTTTTGCACATGTGTAATCATGTCCATATGCATACCATATCATAGATACACACACATACACACAGCTGTGACTGGATTGCCTCCATATGGTTTGCATGTTCTAGAATTTCCATCTCAGTATATTTTTCATGACATGCACCACATCTCCTGTGTGGTTACATCTCATGTTACATTTTATAAATCTGTACCAATGTGTTTCAGCATAATCTTCTATGTACTTTCTGTTCAGTGTGATAGATCTGTGTCTGGGGCGGATCCTTGTGGATTGCACTACATATTGATTTGGGATGTATTAACTGTCTCACTTCCTACCCTTCACAACATGCATATTGCTACCACAGCTGTTATTATTTCCACTATAACTACTTTTAGGGACAATATGTTCAAATGTTCCTTACTTTCCTCAAATGATCCACAGTTTTTTTTGCATATGCTATCCTATATCCCCTGCAGTGGTGCTTTGATACATATAAGGTATGGACATTTTAAATTTGTGTTACATGCCTGATTATTCAAACAACACATTTTTCCTTTTGAACATTTGGTGCTTGTGTTTTCTTTCCCCATATATAAGACAATACTAGTGAAGTTCTCACATATCTTTTACTTCACTAAATACAATATTCAACTGTATTAGCCTTTCTTGTACACTTGTACTGATAGGCTTCCCCTGGCTTTTATGTATTCCAAATTGCCCTATCTCTTGTAGTACCTGACCTGCGTACTGACTTACTGAACTCAGGTTGTGTACACTCATTTATTTATTTACATTGTGTAGGCAAGTTCTACCTTACCTCAAGCATAGACATTAGCCTGTTTTGTTGCCTTAATCTACGGCTGCATCTGAATTGTAGAGGAGCTTGGAGTCTCATATATTCAATTAGCAATGCTGCTTGTCACTCACAGCTGGCTGATCATATTAGTTCCAGCGTGATGTGCATGGGACATTGATGAATTCTACTGATCATCTTTCTTTGGAAAAAAATGACGAAGTATGGGTATTCTAGGTAGAAAATCCCAAACTCTTCCTAGTATTATTGACAAATTCAATGATTCTAAAGGAATGTATTCTATAATTATTGTCAAATTTGACAATAAGATTTACATTTTAACTAATAATTATTAGATAGCAGGCTTGGGTGCAAAAATTGCAATGGAACAAATAGAAATGTTTGCAGTCATAGAAAACGCACTCTTATTATAGCTTGAGATTTATTTGTATCATAAATAAATTAGATTCAAGTGCTTCCTTAAAACTCTGAATAACAGCTTCGGCAAGACATTTTAATAAATGGTCTGAAATTAACAATCTTAAAGATATAATCGATAAAGTAGAAAGTAATTCACTTTTTATAGACACTGCTATAATGTTTTTGGGAACCAATTACATATTGACAGAATATAGGATCATAGGTAATTACTAGGCTTGCAGTCCAGGGGGTCACTAAGGAGCCTAGCCCAAATTCCAAGTTGCCCCAAGCACTGTCTGGTTAAGTGACTTGCTTAAAGTCACACAGTGGACCATTGCGGGAATCAAGCACTGTACTCCAGGAACTATAGTTCATAGCCTTAATCTCTATGCCTATTCCAAAACTTGAAAATAGAGGTATCCCTAGACCTGATTAATAAAATTAGAAATGTTAATACTATTTCATGCTCACTATCTGATCACAATCCACTTGCTATGAGTTTAGTGTAATGGATTCAAGAAACTGTCACCTGGTATACAGAATACCATCTTACATGACCAAATCAGAAGATTTAGAAAGTATTTAAATGAGTATTTATAAGAATTTTTATGTTTCAATAATAATTGGGTAGTTAAAGGAATTGTATTACGAGAGACTCTCTCAAAGTTTACCTTAGTGATCCTGTCTTTCAGCTTTTTTCCGGTTAGGGGTCGCCACAGCGGAACTCTGGTCCGCTAATGATTGACAGTAGATTTTTATGAACGCCGAGGTGCCAGCTCAATGTTCAATCTTCCACAAAGGCACGCATATTTACGCATGTCTTTTGAACGCCCACCCAACCGCGGGGAGGACATGTAGATTCCACACAGAAGGCACTCCCCACACTCCAGCCAAGAATCGAATGGGAGAACCTCTTGCTGTGAGGCAACAACGCTACCGCTGCACCACCATGGCTTATAGTTTACCTTAGTGATAAGATAGCTAAATGGTGTCTGAAAATGGAACAACAAAATATTAACAATACAGGAGGAATTATAAAAAGCTAAATTAACCCAATAATGAGAGAAAAATAAATAATCTATTATTAAATACTTAATAAAACAATATCAAGAAATTCTGGCACACAAAAGATAAATGGATACAGCAAAACTAAAAATGCTTATGTATGCTATGCCGCTAAAGGACTGCATAGATTAGCTAACAGAAATTAGAATGATATATAGAGATTTTCAGATAATATCTGCAATCCATTTACAAAAACAGAAACTTTCAACATTGCTGAAATAAAAATATTAATGTTAAACTTAATGAGCAGCAAAGAACACTTATTAGTAAGTCAATCTCAACAAATGAAGTCAACAAAGCCATCAAAAAAGTAAAAATGGATTAGATGTGTTAATAGCTGAAATTTATAAACTCTTCTGCTTAATATTGTCACTTTGATTAAAAAGTCTTTACGTAGATACAAAAATCAAGTAATATTCCACCATCCTGGAAATAATCCTCTATTGCAATGAAAAGAAAAAAAGTCACGTGTCTTCATATAGGCCTTTTTTAAATTAATGTTGTCTACAGAATTTTTGCATCAGGATTAACAACCAGATTAAAAGGTATCATCGATAACATTAGCAAAGCTCAAGCATGGTTTATAATTAACCGGTTAACATATGATAACATTAAAATAGAAATATCTATGCTAGATATAGCTAAAAGTAATAATAGGAAACTGTCTTTAATTAGCTTGTATATTGAAAGAGCTTTCAGCTATGTGAATTGAGGTACTTATTCAAAACAGTAGAATTATTTGATTTCCCTTTTTACCATATACTTCCATTGATTATGTGTGTCTCCAAGTTTCTTCAGGTGCTAAGCTTGAAGGACCTGAAATAGTTTTGTGCTTGAACTTTTAAGATGTTTGCCTCACAGACACAAGATACAGGGTTTGATTCTTTCCTTTGAAAGGAAAATTGGCTAGGCCTAAAATGTCCTACAAGGACAACTAGCTTAGTACTTATACATATGAACCTATGAACTTATATTGTCATGTGCACAATTACTTTCTGTACAACAAAAATGCTATCTGCAAAAGATAAGTATAGCTATGGGGGCAGCATGTGCCCACCTTATGGGAAAATCTAAATGTAAATGTGTGAGAATATATACATTTATTTGAGTGTTTAATGTAAACTCATAATGATTTGCTTGAGTGTTTGTTTGTTAATAGTACACCCTGGGCTAGAAAGGCATTATACCTATGATGTGGAATTTTATGATTCAGAGACATGCTAGCCACAATAATGTAAGACCTCATTATTGATTAATTTGCATGTTTCTGAATCACAGTTACTGCTCTGAAATGTAGTAAACTGCATAGTCACACTCACAAACAAACAAGTACACATTTAAACACATGCACACACACACACACACACACACACACACACACACACACACACACACACACACACACACACACACACACACACACACACACTCATACACAGATACCCACCACAGACCCTATAACTGTCCCTCTGATATGTCTTCCCACCTGTTTCCCTACCCCTGCTCACCATCATAGTTCAAGTGCTGTTATGGCACACTTTAGTTTCCTGGTGGCTATTGTCGCACCTACACCTTTGACCACCATAACAATTTATGTGCTATTATGGTACAGTTGTAGAAACTCAGTGTTTCACCTTACCCCAATCCCCTTACTCATATTGGTGCTGTTATGACACTTAGGTATATTGTATCTCTGTTGGTTATTGTTCTCTCCAACCCTGTAATGGTATTCATGGTGTTAAGGCATTTAAATACATTGTGTCACTGGTGGCTAGAGCTTCAACCTACCCCCGATCCCTATAGTGAAGTTGATGCTGTTCAGGAAGTTAATTATACTGTATCACTGGTGGCTAGTGATTCTTTACATCCCCGATTCTCATACTGATGTCAGTGCCATTAAAGGCACTTGAGTGTACTGTATCCCTGGTGGCTAGTGATTCCCCTATCCTGCTGGTAATATACTGATGCTGGTGCTGTTAAGACACTTCACTGATGAGTTATCTCAGGTGTCTAGTGGCCCCTCCTACCCTTGATCATAGTAGCATGGTATGATATGTAGCTAAACACAGCCTTTTGGTAGTGTTCAATACCACAGCAAGGTGGGGGGCTGGTCATGCTGAACTACATGGCTGAGTGATTTCTTGAATTGCTTGGCAGGTAGATGTCTTCTTGGAGGTGGTTCTGTGGGAGAGATGGAGAGATCATATGGCTTATTAGCATATGCTTCTCACCTGGATTGCCTCATTAGCATTCAGGATGGTCATGAGGACGGCCACACACGGTGCTTTACATCTTTGAGCTAAAGCACTGTGCAGCAGCATGTTAGGCCAGTTGAAGAATAGCAAAATGTGACTGCTATGTGTACACAGATTTATACATGTTGTAGTGGATTCATGAATGCTCCTTTATGTGAACTGGTCCAAGGTACACTTTTCAGACATATCCTGGGCCTCAGGCAAACATACAGTCTGGAAATGGTAAAACATGAGAATGCATGCATGAATTGTTTCTGAATGAGGAAATAAGTATGCACAATTAACAAGGAAGCAAAATTAGTTTAATTACAAATGTTTTGTTAGACGTGAGCTCATGGATTAGATGATGGGCTGTCAGTAAAGGATTTCTATATTAATGTCATTAGTGGAGTTACCCAGGGATCTGTACTGGGATCCTTACTCTTTGATATCTACTTCTCAGAGGTCCAGGCAAAGACAAAAGGCCTGTGGCTGACCAGGTTTGCAGATGACTGTAAGATGGGTGCTGTCATTGGCTCCCCAAATGATGTTAACATACTGCAAGAGGGTCTCACAGCAACTATTGACTGCTGCCAAATTCATGGCCTCAAGCTAAATGCAAAAAAATTATTATCATACCATTCTGTAAAAACATGACCTCTACTGATTACCACATCAACAGCAACCCCCTAAGCACTCAGCCTGTGTTGCGACACCTGGGCAATCAGGCTGATAACAGCCTCACATTTGACCATCATGCAGAGATAGTGGTCAGAAAAAGCCTTTTACTTGGTTCATCTCATAAATAAAAGGATCGCAGCCAGAAAAAAGGAGGTTATTAACTCTCTATACTCCTCCCTCATTAGACCAATAATTGAGTATAATGTCCCATTTGGTATTTACCTCTCCAAACATCTGCACCAACTGGAAAGACTACTGAAATACTTCACAAAGAGAATCCATGGCCTCCAACATCTGTCCTATGTGGACAAGGTCAAATCACTATCACTCTGTTTGGTATCGTACAGATTGCTCAGGGGTAATCTGTGTCTTACTACAAGGCAATCTTGGATCCTGACCTACTAGAAATGCTTCATATCCGTAAGTCTAACTCCTCACACATTACCCACTCAAAAAGTCTGAATCTGATATGCGACATCAAAAAACCTGCAGGAGAGACAGGTTTGTCTTCCAGTGGCTGCCCCATCTCTGGAATAGACTTACCGTACATATCAAACAGAACACCTCGCTGACCCTCTTCAAGTGCAACCTTGATGAGTGGATGGGAAACCACAAATTTGCCCCAGGGGTTCCACCTGTTTCCCTCATTTATGGGGGTGACAGGTGTTGACCGAAGTTTCTTTTTGGAGATAAACTCTTGGCTAGGCTTGTAAAGGCCCCATGGCCATTAGCCTAGTAACCTCCTATGATCATATGATGCTATGAATCTAGTTTAAAGAGTTTCCCCTTCAGGAAAGGCTGTGTTAGCTAATGAGGCTAAGGTCTGAAGACAAGTGTATATGTTTGTGCTCTTTGGGAAACTCTTAGAAGGGTTGGGAGGTTCACCTTTGGTCTTTGATTCAACTTATGGTATTATATTGTTGCATGCTGTCCTTTAAAGAGTTGAGGAATGGATTAGGAACTGACACTTATTGGGGCTTCATAGGCTCACACATCTGATGAACAAGGTCAAGACCTATTGGACGTTGAAGAGCTTGATGCCTCAGATCACATTTTAGAACATGCATGTGCCCCCGATGCCATCTATTTCCTTCTTGAAGGTATGAAATGATGAGCTGAGTTTAACTGAGAGGAGGTTAATTTCACTGAAAGGTTGACATTTATTTTTATTGTCATTGCATCTTCTTTTGCTCAAGTCACCAGGGACATTCTATATAAAATGCTTTAAATAGTAACTCACCCTATAATGCTCTGTATATTAAGCATAGGTCTCTTGAAAGAAGACAGTAAGATGAAGAGAATAGACAGTGCTGATGTGGTATTTAGCTGTAAGACAAATCTTGAAGCCTTTGCTATAGGGCTTGCTTTATAGCCATTTGATTGTCTTTGTAAGGAATGTTTGCACCTTTTTATTCTCTGTGTTTTTTCTCTCCCTGCTAGTTGACCATCAGTACATATCAAACTGGTCTTAAGTACCTTCCTTATCCCACCACTCATGGATTCTCCAGCATGGACGTGAGACCTATCCATTGGTATCTGTCATCCAGGCAGGCATAGAAGTGTTTGTGCCTCTGACCATGTTTTGATAACTTGAGTAATGAAGTCATTTTTTATTGGCCCTACCCCTAATGGTTGAGGTGAGCACAGCTCCTACACCAACATGAGGCTTATAATACCCTCCTTGTGCATGTGAGTTCTCCCTCACACATGCAAATGAGGGCTACTGTTACACCTGCTTGGTAAACCAAGCTCATGACCCTGGTTAGTGGTTGCAGATTTATTTCCTGCAAATCTCCATTTGGATATGGCAAAGCAGCCAAGTGGATCACCACTGTCTCTCTCTCTCTCTTTACACTGAAGGAGTCCTAGAGTTATCCATTCGCTCCTCACTCCCTTGCTGCCTGCTCCAGAACCTAAGCCACTCTTTGAACTGGAGTCATGTGGGTTATAGTCAAGGATTTATTCTATAGTACCTCAAGACCAGGCAGGAATTTTCTATCTACTCCAGTTTTGCCAGATAGAGTGTAAGTAGGTTACAAACTGAGTATACAGATAGCAGCTGTGAAAATGTAGACACTTAACTTCTCTGACATGGCTCTGTACTCTATTGATGATCAGGTAGGCAACGCCATATGCGGATGATGAAAGGTTATCACCTACAAGGGCTCTGTGGTCTTATGCTCCTTTTTCAATTTGTACTTGTTGCAGATCATTAGCATATAAAGCTAGCGGGTTGGGGATGGGATTGCCAAATTTCAGAATTTTACATTTCTTGACATTGAAAGTTTGGTCATTTGTATTGCATTGTTTGTGTGCAATGGTAAGTGCTGTTTTAAAGGAGGCAATGTTAGCAGGGCTAAGGATGGTGCTCTCATGCTTCTAGTCATCTGCATATTTGCTAAACCAAACACTGGAATCACATTTGACATCTGAGAAAAAGGATGTCAAAAAAAAGCGGTCTCAGGAAAGAGCCTTGTGAGACTTCACTAGTGATAAGGGATACGCTTTGTGTACAATCACTTATGCATTTGAGGACCCAGGAACTATGGCTTCATTTACCTTTAGATCCCTGAGTTTATGTATGATTCTTTCTCCAGACTGATGTAAGCTATATGGACAAATAAACCTTCAACTGGGGCAGAAACCACACTCTCAAAAATTCTGAGGTTAAGAATAAAAGGTCTACCTTTGAAAAAACAATACTTGGTTAAGGCGTGGAAAGTCACTTACATGGAAAGACACTTACAAAAATTAAAGCCCACAACTTTAGCTGCTGATAACCTACCCTCACAATACCTCATTATGGCAGCAAATGTACTGATGTATCCCATTTCTATTCTCGTTAATCTTTATTTAAATGAAAATACAATCTTTAATATCTGGAGATTATCCTACATTATTCCTTTTAATAAAGATGGCACTGCCACTGATTTTTCTAACTATCAACCAACAGGCATTATTTCCCTGCTAGCCAAGATACTTTTAAGATGTATACACACCCAAATTATGACTTACCTTACCTTTAACAGTGTCATCACAAATACACATCACACATCATGGATTTAGATCAAAATATAGTATTCCACTTGAAAACTAGTAACCAAAAAATGTCAGATGAGTGGATGAAGGAATAGGCAGGAAGTTATTTCAAAATATAAAAAGATATTTATTTAATCATTCACAAATAAATAACTGGGATTGAGTGCTTACATCTCTCTTGGGAGACCATCAGAATGACCATTTGTTTTTTTGGTTATCAAAACATAGTATGACAACTGCCTTCTTAGCTTTACCGACAATGTCAACAAGGAAAGGAATGATGCCCAACACGTTTCATCCATTTTCCTAGACTTACCTAAAGCTTTCAGTGGTGTTCCATATCAACAATTAGTTAGTGAACTCCCCATACTTTACCTGTCTTGAACTATAATAGTCTGGTTTCATAGCTATATCGCCAGCATCTATCAAGCAGTCACATGGCATCAGTCCTACTCATTTTTCCTTCCAGTAACTATAGGAGTACCACAGGGTTCCATACTTGGGCCTTTACTATTCAATATCTATACCAACATTTTACATAACGTGGCATCAGTCCTACTCATCCGTACATCCAGTAACTAAAGGAGTATCACAAGGTTCCATACTTGGGCCTTTACTATTTAATATCTATATCAACTCTTTACATAAAGCTTCCAAAAATGCCATGATTATTCAATATGCAGATGACCCCAGTCTTATGTGCTCTGTCCTCTCCTGTCTTTCACATAACCTTTGTATACACTATCATAATGTTTATCTGTCTATGTTTAATGTTATCCATTTTAATAAAACTATCTTTCCTACACCACCTTCTCTAAATAGATTTTATGCAAATCTCTGTATGCAGTGTTTTAAATTCACCGCTGTATTTAATGCAGATCTAATTGTTTGTTTTTCTTCTCCTTTGTCAAAATCTCTATGTTGTTGTATCAAATACATGTTTAGATTTTGTTCTTTATATTCATATAAAATATATGAATAGTTGTACATTTTTAAATTGTATCTGTGTGTTGGAGCTTTTCTCCCTAAGCCTCTGCTGAAAAAGGGTGTGCTAGTCATCCCAGTCTAACTATCACAGTAAGCAAATGATAAATAAAAAATAAATAAATAAAAAGGGATATTTCCTGTGTCTTTTTCAATGTGTTTCATGATGTTTCCCTGCTGAGTAGTCAGAAAATACCAGGGCTCTTGGAAGGGCTTCCCCTGTAGACTGGGACCACAGAAGCCAACTTGCAGATATCAGGAATGTAGCAATTTTTTTAAAGTTCCATTAAAATGTGTGTATTGAGGTGTAATGGGCTGTTTGGATTGCACAAATGAAGCTTCCTGATATCTCATCTGGTTACATGGAGATGATGTTTTTGACCTTTATGCAATCATAAATAACTATTTTTGATGTCAATTTGGGTAGGACTGTATGACAGATAGGACGAATCCCACTTTGTGGTCTAAAATGTCCTCAAAAAATATATGCTAGTGTGTTAGCTGCCTCCAATAAGGTGATCTCATTTTGTTCTAGCACAATGCATTCTTCTGTCCTCTTTATTTTTCTGATGTGGTTGTTGGAGGCATTATTATTGTCATCTGTCTAGATGGCAGGTTTCACATTAAAGAAAGCATTGATTCTTTAGATAGTTTTAAAGGCTTCTTTTTGGTTGTAGATGACAACAGCTTTTTATACTGGGTTTGGTAAATCTTGACAGTTGGATTTGCAAATTCACTAGTTAGATTTATTTCATATGTTTTGCTATAACTGTGACTCACAGGGATGAATGTATTAGTAAAATTTTTAATGTGTTGTTGAAGGCTGCGAACAATTCACAATATATGGAGTGGCAGGGTCTAGTATACATACCCAGTTGACTGACGTAAGGTGACTGTTCAGTGTACAATAGCTGCTATTTGAAAAATGCTTAGGTATGTTTATCTCTTTATTTAGGTTTGAGTTGATGTATAATATAGATGGCATGGCATTGTGGTTAGATTGAAAATGGGGTGAGGCAGCAGAGCTGGCAGAAATGTTTGTCATGATGATATCTAATATGATTCTTCTTCTTGCTGATATTTTTGAAATTTCTCTGAGATTCTCGAAGTTTATGAAGCCTAGTAGTTCTTCATCTGATTATTAGTGGAGGCATAGTTCTCTCAGTCAGTGGACGGATAATCAAGACTTCAAGTTCAAAAGTAGTTTCTGCTATGGGGAGGAATACATGTTTATCAATGAAGTGATCATTTTATTGAACTGAAAGAGGAGGTATGATAACAATTACGTGCTACAAAATTGTAGTTTTATGATGCTTGTCATAATGTAATGTAGAGTAGATGATTATCACAATTTGTTTCTATAATCCTACGACTGAAGGGTGGAATTATGAAACTGAATGTACCACCTCCTTGGATCGAAGTTTGGACTTAGTAGAATCAGTTGTAAGTAGATATTTGTGGAATGCAGAGCAGGTCTTCAAATCCTGTTTCTGTGACAGCACATATCTTTGTTCCCATGTAGGCTGGGAGGCATCTAGACAAATTCATATTTTATTTAGCGTGGGAGCATTGATGAATACCATCTTCTTATTGTTGTATCTGGATTTTAGCTTGGGGATGTCCTTTAATTTGACCCTACCTAAAAAAAAGACACTGGAGGAAAATAATTTCATCACTATTGCAACTCTTTTTGAGGAGATATGTAATCCAGCTTATGAAAGTGGATATGTTCCCACGCATTTCCTTTGAAGTGGAGAGGCATCAAATCCCTGTGGAATGACACCAGGATCTAAACCAATGGTTAAAGTAAATACTGTTTTTTACATAATTTGCTGGCATCCTGAAGTGAAGGAAGGTTCTCTTTAACTGTAACAGATTTATCAGTCTGGGTCACCAGTAATGAGGATTTTCAGTATTCCTGTTTTTGTTTTAAGTATGGATTTAGCCGTTTCATTACTAACTTGCTTCCCTGGGACTAGTGCTTGGTAACTATGTCAGTGTCTGTGCTGTGGTGTTTTGAGGTACTTGTCCAAAAGAACCAGAAGACTTTTTATCAAACAAGCTGTTTCCTCTGCATATTTTCTGCTGGAAACAAAGGGGTGCTCACTGTTTATTCTATGTGTAGAGAGCTTTGCATCTTCTTTAAATGTTTGCATTTGTCACACTTGAATCATTGGCCACATTTCAGATGAAACTGTCAGTGTAGCATCAAGCAATCTAGGCATTTTTAAAGGAGTTGGAATGAAAGAAGGTTAGTGATAGAGAGTGCAGGAATGCCCTGCATTTTCTGATCTAGGAGGGGAGTAGGTAGATTTAGAATACTGGGCTTGGGTTGTGTTAAAAATAAAGAAAGATTACATTTTTTGGTTAAGTAAATTAAGGCAATGAGCTACTTCCAGTGGTCCATAGTTTGATTCCCTCATCCTCCATTTGCCTATTGTCTGAATGAACAAGTCACTTAATTAGGCAATGCTCCCAGATGTCCCTGAAAAGGGAAACTTTTAATCAGCGGACTTGCCTGATTAACAAATAAGTAAAAGATAAAAAAAACTGCTTGGGAAAACAGCCATGCAGCTGGTAACTCTGTCAAAATATAAAGTATTTATTTATGTTTAGTTGACTGGGTTATTCTCAACTGGCATATGGGCTATATTCAGAAAAGACCTGATGTGGTAAGAATACAGACTGACTAAAACTAATTTAGCTAGGGTACCAGGAGAAATTCCCCCACTCCTTTTGATAAGTACCATGGGGTCTTTTATATCCATATGAAGTGCCACCAACTCAGACAGATTCTTAGGTTCATAGTTGTATATTAGGCTAACAACCACTAGAGCCTTTATAAGCCTAGCCATGCAACCCAAATGTATCCCAAGAGATATGTGCCTTGACATTATTCTAAAGGGTGTGTGTAGGGCAATATTTAATATTTGCCTCTGTCCATCAGAGACATAGTTGCCTGACCTGGGGTGAATTTTTGATTTCCCATTTACTGATCCAGCTTACACTTGAATAGTGTTAGGGACAGGCTATGCTTAACATGGATGGGAAGTCTATTCCAGAGAATGGAAATTCTCTGAGATATTAATCTGTCCCTCTAACATGTCCTATTTATGTCATAACCAAAGTTTAGGTCCTAGAATCTTGTAGTTCCAATGCTGTTCATTCTCCAGATATGCAAAAGGTCCATCAGAGTGGGTTTCAAAGATGCTTTGTATGCCAGACATAGATCACCTCTCAACAGTATGCAGAAAATAGAGTACAGAGATTACAGAGATAAGGCTCTGAAGTATTCTATATAGAATATTGTGTTTATGCCCTGTATTTTTTTTTTTTGTGAGGAAACTCTGTGGACATTCCAGTTGTTGCATTTGCTGAGTCAAGTACGTACAGAAGGGGGCATTGTACTCAATGATGGGTCTGATAATATGAACTCCCTGGACCTAGATGCCATTCTAAATTGCTGCACTACAACAAACAACATGTTACACTGGAAGAGCTCATATATTACTTGGTGGAGAAATACATTAGAGAGAACTGAGTGGTAATTTTTGACACAATGAACATGTTTGATATAGTCAGTTTGGACTACCACTTCTGTAGCATGGAGGGGTTGTACTGCTTTAGAAATTCTTTGTTGGGATCTGCACATTGTACCGATTTCCCTTATGTCCTTATACAACAAATGCTGCAGATCTGTTGCCTGATTTTTGCTTGGGGTATATTTGCTCTGGCATGTTATGCTTCAGTATTCTTAATGGATCTTTACAGATCATTTGCAGATAGACAGATAGATTGCAGTTACTGACAGATGGACCAAAAAATGCTTTGCATTTTAAAACACATTTTGCCCTTTTACTGAGTCAATGTGATTTTGGAGTTAGCATACATAAGTAAGGGACATGGGGGAGCATGGGACTTGCTCTCTTCCAAAACAAATATGTTTTGCATACCTTTTAGGTGGTTTATGCTTTCCTCATTTGTGGACGACAGCAGTTACTTTCCAAGCTAGCATTGCTGTTCATTTTACATTTAAGTTTTTTAATCTTGAAGAGTCATAGAAAAAGCTGTTTGATGACAAGGCAGTGCTTAGGAATGTCTCACAGGAAATGATTGATGACGGGTACATAAAAGAAAAGGATAGCACAAAATAAATCAGTGCTTGCACTCTTTGGCCTGAATCTAGGGGAATCATTTTCCAGGATTTAACAATTTCTTTAATTTTGTTGTTTGGATCTAATGCATTTTCTTCACAGATAATGAAGGTGGGAGTAAGCTATTTTTCCAGATATTTAATATATTGAAATTCCCATAAATGTGGACATCTGTTGATTCATTCCACAGATGGTACACGATTAAATAGGGACTGCCTTGTTTATCTATGTTTGTGTTTATAGCTTTCCCACCAAAACAAAACACTGAAGCTATGTGGTAACTGAAATAACACAGTCTTTGTTTAGTGTTGTAGTAAGATATCATAATCATCTGCATACAAAGATAATGACATATTTTGTTGCTATATCTGAAAACCCCTTAGAGAAGATCTTGTAATGCCAATTACAACTGGTTCAGTATACAGTGCAGAGAATAAAGATAACATACAACATTACTTCCTGATTCCGTCTGACAGAAAAATGGATTAAAAAATCTGGTTTTCATATTTACCTTTGGACAAGATCTTTAATAAATAGTGAATATATGATTATCTTTAAAAATATCGACTATACGCTTAGGAAATTTTAAGGGAAAACCAAATCACAATAACATCTGTTTTAGATAAGGTCTTTTGCACACATAACCTGAGCAGATCGAATTTTTCTTGACCATCATACATTACTGTGGCTCTTTTACGACATTGTCAAAAGTTTGCCGTCCTCCTTTAAAGTCATACAGATCATGTTCAATAACTCCAGCACAAGTTTCCCTAGTCTAACTGCTAGCAATGACTTGAATCATTTATAGCCATAGTTTAGGACTGAACTTGGCCTGTAGTAAAACAGCAATATTTTGTCCATCTTTGTATATCACAGCCAGTGTACCTTCTTTCTAGAACTGAGGAGATCCCATGTAAAATGATGTTGTTAAACAACTTCAGTGATACTTAAGGCACTTCATCTTTGTCATTTAACCCGAAATCTATGGACGTTCCATTTGAGTCTGGAGTTGTTCCCAAGGCTTGTTATCTCATTACCTGCTTTACCACCTGTTACGTGATCAGTCTATTTCCTTGTTCTACTAGATCCTTTGGAGATGTATCAGTTCCAGATATTCATGTATACTATTCTTCATAATTTTGTCCCATTTCCTGGTATGTACAGCCGAGAGTTATACTCTAAAAATTTACCAAACCACTGATGATGATGATGATATCTTCTTCAAGCCTCACTGTGAAGTCATCAAAGGCTGTACTAGACAGGGAACATTTTGTTATCTGAATCTAACACCTCCTATTGAGAATATTTTCTCTTTCAACTTTTAAATCCACTATTTCTTTTTGACTCTGACATCTGCTATTTTATAGTCTGTACAGCTGCTTCTTCTTCTTCTCCTCTATCCTGAACTTAAGCTTGTATCAGATCATTTTGTGTGCTGCTTTACCCTTTCTCTTAAAGTTCAGTTAAAGTCATCCTCATTCCATGATAGGACTTCCCTTTCCCCATGTAACCCCTTCAACTATGTTTATATATTAGGTCTCTCCAGCATAATTTTATAATGATGACTTAATTAATTAATTAATTGATTGATTGAATGATGAACTTGAATATATATAAAGCTAGTGATTTCATGATGTGATTAGATCTGAAGAAGCGTGCCTTGGAAGTACACGAAAGCGCTCATCTGTTCTAATAAACTTGGTCAGTATTTCATCTTATCGTGGTGGTCCGTCTCCAGTTTTTTCATACCATTTGCTTGTTCGTTTACGAAGTGGACCTTCAGGTGGTAGCATTCATTATCTCTTTACTATTGTCTCTCCAGCATACTAAATTTGACACTTTCTTCAGAAAAAAAAAAATCTTTAGTGTATAATAACCTCAAATTGCCAGGCAACCTCATCTTCATCTGTAAGACAACATGAACAGAAACTACATCTGGGTGAGTCTAGTTCTTGTTTAAGCATGTTCTTTTTTGTGATACAAATTTTATCTATTATAGATATTGATTCACATTGGTGGCGTTGGCTAAGGATAATGTGTATGAAGAGTTGCATAAAAGGTTAGACACAAAGGAGGGAGAAAAGGACCTGTACCAATTGCTAGACAGAGGGACCGAGCTAGTAAAGATGTGCAGCAGGTAAGGGTGATAAAGGATAATGAGGGAAACGTACTCACAAGCGAGGAGAGTGTGTTGAGCAGATGGAAAGAGTACTTTGAGGGGTTGATGAATGAAGAGAATGAGAGGGAGAGAAGGTTGGATGATGTGCAGATAGTGAATCATGAAGTGCAGTGGATTAGCAAGGAGGAAGTAAGGATAGCTATGAAGAGGATGAAGAATGGAAAGGCTGTTTGTCCAGATGACATACCTGTGGAAGCATGGAGGTGTTTAAGTGAAATGGCAGTGGAGTTTTTAACTAGATTGTTTAATGAAATCTTGGAAAGTGAGAGGATGCCTGAGGAATGGAGAAAAAGTGTTTTGGTACCTATTTTTAAGAATAAGGGTGATGTGCAGAGTTGTAGTAACTACAGAGGGATTAAACTGATCATTCACAGCATGAAGTTATGGGAAAGAGTATGGAAGCTAGGTTAAGAAGGGAGGTGATGATTAGTGTACACCAAACAAAGTCCTATGCACGGGGGATTGCACGGTCCAAACCAAATGCACAATAACAAAAAATAGACCAGCAAGGGCAGACCCACATGTAAAGTATATATCCCAATCCTTTATTAACAGACCGGTTTCGGCATTAACTGCCTTCTTCAGTGTAGGACAAACAGAAAGTGCTCTGTTAACATATGTAATATATACAAAATAGGAACCAATAGGCAATGATGAATCATGAATATTCATGAGTGATTGAGAGTATGAAGTACAACCAAAGCCTAGAAAGTTTCTTCATACAAAACATGACTAAAACTGACATAGTCAGTATGACACCTACAATAACTCATAAATATAAAATACAATGAAAAACATAAAGCTTGATAAAGCTTAATACAGTCACTCGTAGGAGCTGATGTAAAAAACAAACAATATCAAGATACAAAATAAGAAAATGAAAACATATTATCTTGGAAAGATGCTCTATAAACAAAGCTGTTACCAATGATACACTGTTAAGAACTAAATGGGTGTATAAATTGCAAATAACCTAAACATATTGGAGATAAATGGAACATATCTCCATTTAACTCTGAGACTTTCATTATGTAAATCCAAAACTAGTCCTGATAATCATAGACATAGTATTCAATAACATAATGGAAAAAATAAAAATAAAAAATATGACTAGACATACAATACTCATCCATGTAGTGTGACATCCAGTATGAAGGTGTTATATTGCGGGTACTTACGAAAAACCTTACTAGATAATGTAAGGTCCTGGTTTTGGAAATAGTAACATCCAAAAAGTTGATTCGCAATATAACACCTTGTTACATGCTTCGAGCATGCACCCACGCCACACTATCAGGAGTATTCCAGTTTCACAATTCATGCGCATTAAGCGCCTCAGTTCCAAGGATGCTGAATATGAATCAGCTAGCATGGATTTGTGTAACAGATTTTTCAACAGGGGTTATGATTATAAAGATATCAATTTAGCCAGATGCAGGGTCAATCATATGAACCGAGAAAAGTTGTTGGAGTACAAATCTGAGAAAAATACTACATTGAATACCCCCATACGATTCATCACTACCTATGGTAGGAATATTAATATGATAAGGAATATTATTAACAAACACTGGAATATCTTGCTTGCCAATGATCATTTGAGGTCACTTTTAGGGCAACAATGCAAATTTGCTTACCAACGTGGCAAAACATTGGGTTCCTATCTATCTCATTATAAACACATAGGTAGTGGGGGGATCACCCATAAACAACTTACTTTACAAGGGGATGAGTTATTTGGTTCCTTTCCCTGTGGCCATTGTGGGTCTTGTTCCTTGATGAATAAATCTAAGGAATTTTCTAGTCGCAATACCAGCAAGATATATAACATTAAAACTTTTGGTAACTGTGGTAGTGATTGGGTTGTGTACTTAGCAACCTGTTATTGCGGTGCATTTTATGTGGGCCAAACTTCAAGGGCCCTTAGATCAAGAATGAATGAACATCGCAGTCATATTAAGAATCACAAACCCAGCAGTGCTCTGTATCAACACACTCTCAAACATCATCAGGCAAAATTCAGCTTTATGATTATTGATCGAATTACAGGTGATCACAGTCACAAACAAGGATGGCATGGTCTTTTGGATCACAAAGAAAAATACTGGATCACCAGTTTGGGGGGTCTTATCCCTCCTGGTCTAAACGATCACCTGTAATTGGTTGTATGTACTGAATTTCCCTGTTCATAAGATTGATGGACATTATTTGTCCTCTTATTTTTTCATCTTTTATTTATTATTTTTAATATATGTAGTGTCTTAGTTTTTGAAATATGGACACTGCATCTCATTTTGGGAATGTTTCATTATTTTCTGGTGAATATGCTCTCAGCATGACAGTTTTTTGGATTTCTTTTGTCTCTTTTTTATTATTATTATTATATTGCATGGTTTAATGGTTACCTACAGTTGGTTGTTCATACTGGATGTCACACTACATGGATGAGTATTGTATGTCTAGTCATATTTTTTATTTTTATTTTTTCCATTATGTTATTGAATACTATGTCTATGATTATCAGGACTAGTTTTGGATTTACATAATGAAAGTCTCAGAGTTAAATGGAGATATGTTCCATTTATCTCCAATATGTTTAGGTTATTTGCAATTTATACACCCATTTAGTTCTTAACAGTGTATCATTGGTAACAGCTTTGTTTATAGAGCATCTTTCCAAGATAATATGTTTTCATTTTCTTATTTTGTATCTTGATATTGTTTGTTTTTTACATCAGCTCCTACGAGTGACTGTATTAAGCTTTATCAAGCTTTATGTTTTTCATTGTATTTTATATTTATGAGTTATTGTAGGTGTCATACTGACTATGTCAGTTTTAGTCATGTTTTGTATGAAGAAACTTTCTAGGCTTTGGTTGTACTTCATACTCTCAATCACTCCTGAATATTCATGATTCATCATTGCCTATTGGTTCCTATTTTGTATATATTACATATGTTAACAGGGCACTTTCTGTTTGTCCTACACTGAAGAAGGCAGTTAATGCCGAAACCGGTCTGTTAATAAAGGATTGGGATATATACTTTACATCTAGGTGATGATTAGTGATCAGCAGTCTGGTTTCATGCCAGGAAAGAGCACTACAGATGCGATGTTTGCTCTGAGAGTGTTGATGGAGAAGTACAGAGAAGGTCAGAAGGAGTTGCATTGTTTCTTTGTGGATTTAGAGAAAGCATATGACAGGGTGCCTAGAGAGGAGTTGTGGTATTGTATGAGGAAGTCGGGAGTGTCAGAGAAGTATGTAAGAGTGGTACAGGATATGTACGAGGGTAGTGTGACAGCGGTGAGGTCTGAGGTGGGAGTGACTGATGCGTTTAAGGTGGAGGTGGGATTACATCAAGGATCAGCTCTGAGCCCTTTCATATTTGCAATGGTGATGGACAGGTTGACAGACAAGATCAGACAGGATTCCCCGTGGACTATGATGTTTGCAGTTGATATTTGGATCTGTAGTGAGAGTAGGGAACAGGTGGAGGAGACCCTGGAGAGGTGGAGATATGCTCTAGAGAGAAGAGGAATGAAGGTCATCAGGATTAAGACAGAATATATGTGTGTGAATGAGAGGGAGGAAAGAGGAATGGTGAGGATGCAGGGAGTAGAGGTGGTGAAGGTGGATGAGTTTAAGTACTTGGGCTCAGCAGTTCTGAGTAATTGTGAGTGTGGAAGAGAGGGGAAGAAGAGAATACAGGCAGGATGGAGTGGGTGGAGAAGAGTTTCAGGAGTGATTTATGCAGACGTGTACCAGTAAGAGTGAAAGAGAAAGTCTACAAGAGGGTAGTGAGACCAGCTATGTTATATGGGTTGGAGACAGTGGCACTGACAAAAAGGCAGGAGTCAGAGCTTGACGTGGCAGAGCTAAAGATGTTAAGATTTGCACTGGGTGTGACGAGGATGGACAGGATTAGGAATAAGTATATTAGAGGGTCAGCCCAGATTGGAAGGTTTGGAGACAAAGCCAGAGGCAAGATTACATTGGTTTGGACATGTGCTGAGGAGGGATGCAGAGTATATTGGGAAAAAGATGCTAAGGATGAAGCTGCCAGGTAACAGGAAAAGAGGGAGGCCTAAGATAACGTTTATGGATGTGGTGAGAGAGGACATGCAGGTGTTTGGTGTGACAGAACAAGATGCAGAGGACAGAAAGAAGTGGAAGCAGTTGATCTGCTGTGGCGACCCCTAAAGGGAGCAGCCGAAAGAAGAAGAAGAGTCACATACCCTAGAATCAAAAGTGTACTGAGCCCCATTAAACCCAATGAACTACTACCTCTGAATCCCAAAGCTGATAAGTGACATGCCATATACTTACTTAGGTGGGAGTGGAATTGCCTTGGACTTCTTTGTACATCTGTAGCTTTAGTTAGACAGTTCCTATACCCATATAGCATGCAGTACACTCTCAAAAGCCTAATTAAGTAGCCATTATTTTCCCAAATTCACTCTGAGTGAATCCTAGAAGAAGGCACAGAATAATAAAGTTTCTCCTGATACCAAAGCAACTACTCTTAATGCCCACATTTCTACCCTGAATATTTACTAATGTATCATCTAGCAACAAAAGTGATTTCTTACCCTTCCTGATAATCAAGTTACTTCTCCGCGCATACAGATCAGAAAATATGAATACACCATATAATTCTAATAGCCCTTTATTAAGTTACAATGCTCATTTCAGTCTAGATACATTTCCTGCAGTGTGACATTTTCTAGCCTGGGATCTTGGTTGTATTGAATAACTTTGTTTCTTTTCACTGAACTTGTCGGTCCATTAATATTCCATGACAAACTTATCATCTAAGGCCAGAATCCTATTATTCCTTTGCTTACCCTTGGGTTTCCTGTACATAAGAGCTGATTAGTGTGTAAAATGTTGGCTTCCTCATAATTTAAGCATCAGTCCCTGAGGTCTCAACTGGGTATAGTCCCTTCAAGAATTCATCAATATCAAACTGTTGGACATTTCTTTCAATTTACCTGCCGCTTCAAAGAAAACAAAAGTATTTTCCACAGGTTGCATTTACTGCAGTAGATTTCAAAGTTTGGTATCAACAGTGTAACAAACGGATAAGGAAGAAAAACAAACAAGGTATATGCATTAAGAAGTTTTATACACAATGTGCTATCTCCATGGAGTAGGAATTCCTCCTGTGATTCACCATATTGAATAATGACCAATTAAAAGCAGTACCAAGCCTGTAGAGTTTATGAACTCTGTATTGTTTCAGGGTTTTTTTTATGATAGTCAAGAGTGTTCTTTCCAGCATCCACAATATGTCCAGAATTGCCCCATTCTACAGTTTGTATGGGACTACATGTGTTGGTGACATAATTAAGTATGAGTGTAAATTCATTGTCAGAATTGCCCTATTCTACAGTTTGTATGGGGCTACATGTATTGGTGACATAATTAAGTATGAGTGTAAATTCATTGCCAGAATTGCCCCATTCTGCAGTTTGTATGGGACTACATGTGTTGGTGACATAATTAAGTATGAGTGTAAATTCATTGTCAGAATTGCCCCATTCTACAGTTTGTATGGGACTACATGTGTTGGTGACATAATTAAGTATGAGTGTAAATTCTTTGTCAGAATTGCCCCATTCTACACTTAGTATGGGACTACATGTATTGGTGACATAATTAAGTATGAGTGTAAATTCATTGTCAGAATTGCCCTATTCTACAGTTTGTATGGGACTACATGTGTTGGTGACATAATTAAGTATGAGTGTAAATTAATTGTCAGAATTGCCCCATTCTACAGTTAGTATGGGACTACATGTATTGGTGACATAATTAAGTATGAGTGTAAATTCATTGTCAGAATTGCCCCATTCTACAGTTTGTATGGGACTACATGTGTTGGTAATATAATTAAGTATGAGTGTAAATTCATTGTCAGAATTGCCCCATTCTATAGTTAGTATGGGACTACATGTGTTGGTGACATAATTAAGTATGAGTGTAAATTCCTTGTCAGAATTGCCCCATTCTATAGTTTGTATGGGACTACCTGTATTGGCGACATAATTAAGTATGAGTGTAAATTCATTGTCAGAATTGCCCCATTCTACAGTTCTTATGGGACTACCTGTATTGGTGACATAATTAAGTATGAGTGTAAATTCATTGTCAGAATTGCCCCATTCTACAGTTTGTATGGGACTACATGTGTTGGTGACATAATTAAGTATGAGTGTAAATTCATTGTCAGAATTGCCCCATTCTACAGTTCTTATGGGACTACCTGTATTGGTGACATAATTAAGTATGAGTGCAAATTCATTGTCAGAATTGCTCCATTCTACAGTTTGTATGGGACTACATGTGTTGGTGACATAATTAAGTACGAGTGTAAATTCATTGTCAGAATTGCCCCATTCTACAGCTCTTATGGGACTACCTGTATTGGTGACATAATTAAGTATGAGTGTAACTTCATTGTCAGAATTGCCCCATTCTACAGTTTGTATGGGACTACATGTGTTGGTGACATAATTAAGTATGAGTGTAAATTCATTGTCAGAATTGCCCCATTCTACAGTTTGTATGGGACTACATGTGTTGGTGATGAGTTTAAATTCATTGTTTAGTAATCTTTTTGCTTTTGCTACTTCAGGAACTGCCTGGGTATCTTTTTTCCGCACTGCTCTTGTTTCTGCTTGCGAATCTTGGTATTGTAAAACTCTCTGTCTCTTGGTACGCAAGAAACTATAATTTCTGTGTGGAGTAATTTCAATGTTCAGTGAGACATATCTTTATTTTCTTCTAGGACTTCTATATTAGGTTTTCCTGCATCCATTTTCTGAACTGTTGGTAATGGAGGATGCTATGTGATACAAACTTCTTCAATGTTGATACTGCTTTGTGGTTCATGTTTCCAATGTATATCACCTACTTCTATACTGCAGCATTTGCACCCCCCCCCAGTACAACAGTCTTGCCACATTATTGTACCTTTCAGTATTTAGACTGTCAGCCAATGGTTTATCACATCCAGCAACAAGATGTGTAACTATTTTCAGTTCTGTTCTACAGAACCTTCCCTTGTCTGTTTCTCCCACTTTTTCAATGGATTTTGTTAGCCATGTACAAAGCCATTGCCTTGGGCCATCACTTTAAGACTTTCATTTCTTGGTTCCTATTCAACTTTCCTTAACCATTCCTGCATAAAATCTTGCTCAACGTGTGGTTCTTCCAGAAGTTTTCTACACTTAAACTATAATTGTGAATCTTCCAATTTTCTTTCCTTCCTTCTCTTCTGGTCCTTTTTTAATGTTCTTTCTTTTGTTTTTTGGTACTTTCAGTTGCTGTCTTATTTTTGCCTAATTCTGGTTCGGTATCCATTCCCACTTTGTTCCAAAATGCTCCTGCTAAAGTAAGTAAATATATCAACTTAGATTTCTTCTCTTCTTGCTTTTGAATGTTCATTATGTTTGGAACTGATGAGATCAGCAAATATGTATGCAGTCCTATGACTGCAGACCTATACATGTAATGAATTTCGAGGAGGTCCATATCTCTTTCAGAGTGCGGCATGTATAATCTTGGTATGCACTGTTTTTATGTATCATTTAATACACATGAAGCATGTTTCTTGCTTTCTTGTACAACTGATTCAGTAATTTGGGGGTTAGTCAATCACTCCAAAGCTATAAGTTAGAGCAGGAAGAGCAATAGGCTGGGCTTTATTCCCAGATGTCAAGGCTGTTTTCAGTATTTAGTCTTCTGAAGTATTCCTTACTAAGCTTTATTGTCAGTTATTCATGTTTTATTGCTGACCTATATATATATATATATATATATATATATATATATATATATATATATATATATATATAAGATTGTCTATGTCTCAGTTTGTGTTGACTATTTCCTATTCTGGTTGTCTGATGCTGTAACAGTTGTCTTTGACTCTGTATTTCACTCTGTGCATGACAAATACTGTAGCAATTGTTGTTTTTGTACCTTCTAGGCTGAAACTAGATTCATGCAGTGCCATTATTAACACATTCAAATAAGAGAATAAATGCAGCATTCCTAATTATGATTCAGGTAACCCAAGCATTCTTATAAACTGATGATGAACAAATCTGTTGCAGTCGCAGCCTTCCATTTTCTCTGAGAACACTGGCGACCCTTACATTTTTGCTTCAAGTGCAGTTATCGTTATTACTTTGTCCTTTAACACAGCTTTGCTGCTATGTTTGCCAAATGATGTCTTAGCTCTTTGCTTTCTTATTGCTGGGATAGTAAAGTACCTGAATGTTTCATCATGATCTCGCTGATCTCCTGGCCTTTTATAGCAGATCTCATCATAAATTAATTTCTCCTTCACTTTTAGTACCCCTGTGAGTATAAGCTGTAAATAAGCTTTCTGTATCAGCTATGAGGCTATAAATCCATTGGTGCTGTCAATGTAAAAGGGTAATCTTGGTTGAGAAGCCAATCAATCTGTCTATGGGATGTTTGTAGCTTCAGGGATATTATTTCAAACATTTTGTTTTTAATCTTCTTGTTGCCTGGACGTGTCATAATTAGTGGATTCATCGATTTTCGCTGTAAAATTTTGTTAAACTCAACTTTTTGCAAGAACAACCTTATTGTGTGCTATGATTTTGTATGTGCCATATTGTCAGCCCCATAAACAAATTTGGTTAATGCTTCACTAAGTAGTGTGACTCGAAGACGACGACCCCTGGAAAAAGGTAAGTGGAGTCTTACATGTTTTGGTCTAAAAGTCCTCCCTTCTTTAGCACAGAGAAAATACAAATAATTTGTTAAATGGATCCAGGGTGACATCTAAACGTCTTGTTATATGGAGTGATCAGGTAGTTACTGTACTGGTAGAAGTGATTTGATTCAGATGATGGTTTTGCCTTTCTTGGGGGGTTACGTGACATATTCTGAGAGATCCAGAAAGCAGAAAAGTGAAAATTTATCAGACAATTTTAGACCACTTTGCATAGAAAGGCAATAGATACAAATGGTTAAGCAGCATTTTACAGCCAGTAAGGTTCTGGGCTTCTTCTTAGCAGTTCAGACTAAATGAAGCATTTTAGTGACAGTTTAAATTCAGTGGTATAGCATTAAATTGCTACACTGCCTCCCTATGAATGGTTAACGCTGCATCCTTATCCTCACAATATTGCTTTATTTCTTTCAGCTTTACGTTGTAGATTATCAGAAGGGATGTGCCATACCTGTGCACTTCTTCAAGATGTTACTGTTTCTTTCTTGTATTCAAAACGTAAAATAACATGCTGTCAACATCAGTATAAAAGAGAAAGCTTAGTGTCTGATGTGTCCCTATATTCTTGACTCTGCCTTTTAAAGCATATTAAAATATTATCACACTTTTAAAGTAAAATATATAGATTCATTTTAGAGCAGCAGAAAAGAGAAAAATAATAAGACAACTGATTGAAGTCCTTATAATCTCAGCAGACATCAATGATTAAAATAATGCAATGTATACTTGACTAAATTTTTCTCATCTAAAATCAAAGTTTACATTACAGTGAGACGTGAAGTATCTAAGTAGCTAAATTTCTGATTAGATAGATCTCCAGAATATTCACAGTCACAATCATGTATTTTATAAAGGGAAAAATGCTCATATTTAGAATGATTATCATTTTCTTTTTGCCTTATACTGTGGTCTTTCTGACTAATATACACTGTTTTCTAATTACAGTTTTGTTTTCCTAGTTGTATTAAATTAGTAAATCTCTCGGGTGCAGGAGACTAACAGAGAGCAAAATTATGTAACAACTCTTGTGCTGTTTGTCTTTCTACTACTCCACAAAGTTAATTTCACTGAGAGGATATGTAACAACATAACAGTTGCATGCTTAATGGGGTTATTTTAACAAACTGT